>NC_090931.1:485886851-486189881 GCF_040938575.1 Ambystoma mexicanum | reverse complement strand
TCTTGTGATTTTTCTGTGCACATTTGAAGACGTGTTAGGACCCGGTGGTATGTTCAGGGGGGTTTTTAGCGGAAAAGAGGATATTACTCTAAATGTATGTATGTTAAAAATCTGACACTCCACCACCTAATGCCCACATGCTTTGCGAACATTTGTGTAAATGCGGGGACAAATCCAATATTGGTAACCTGACCAAAAAGTGAAATATGTTGCCATTTCTGAACCCAAGCTCCTAGAAACGACAGAATTGGAAAAGGGGCTACCAACAGTAAATGCATGATGTGTGTATGCAATGCCAAACAACTGTCTATCGGGGAAGCATGTATTTGGATCAGATATAGATTGTGTGTAAAGTTGACAGGGGTGGGTTCTCTGTATCATAAACAGACCTCATCATGATGACACTTCATTTCATTCCCCCAATCAAGGGGAAGAGGAGGAAGTGGCCAATGACAAGTGGAGAGGGGAAGGGCCTAGAAAGCTAGCCTCTCCACCCACTTTCAAAACACATAAAAGCAGACAGTCAGGACAGATAGGGACATTCAATTCCATTTGCTGCGGAGCATGCTGCCGGACCATACCACATCCAGAGATCCAGACTTCAAATCCATCAATCTCCAGAACCTGTAGCAGTACCTAGAAAGCAGAGCAGTATCCAGAATCCAGAGAGGCTAGACCAGCAGAGCAGAGCTGACCCAGACCGCAGTTAGCAGAACCAGAGAGCTGACCCAGATCACTGTGAAGTGCCGAGACCAGAACCGGAGTCCAGTCCAAAACCTGACCAGATCCGTGGCGAGGCCTATTTTAAAATATATTGTGAGTACCTAGCAGAACTGTGCAGAACCAATCTCTTAGTTAAAATAATATAATTCAATCTATTTTAATCTAACCAGAACTGCCTCCTAACTGTCACCTGTCATTTTCTAGCTGCAAGCTGTAACCTGTCGCTTTGAACTTTTAAAAATTTCAAATCCGAAAAACTACCTTTATTTAATCGTCCGTATCTCTGGAACCGTTTGGGCTAGGAACTTGGTTTAACTTTCCTCCGAAAGCTTAGAATCTCAGCTTTTCAACGAGCCTAGACTTATTCTTACTCCTTATACTTTCTCCGTAATCACGATTCTCGCACTGTCATGATGCCTACCTCTAAGGAGCCAGGCCGGGCCCAGCAACCCCAGAGGCAGACATCATTTTCCCCAGGGAAGTCTCAGCGGGCCCAAGTCGGGGCCCTTTGGACTCAGTCCTGGCGCCTTAGGCGCCAGGCTCATAGCGGACCCCAGTCCTGGCGCCTTAGGTGCCAGGCTCATAGAAGAGGATATGTGTTTAAGTGCTTGGGTGCACACTTACCTGATGCAGACCTTGCTGCTTCATCCAGGCCCTCTTGAGGCCTGAATGGGACTACTTTACCTGTAGGACTACTTCACCACCCGGGTGTGGTCGGGGAAGGATACATACCTGATTGGTGGAAGGATACATACCAGGAACTTCTTCCAAGGCTATTTAAACCCCACCCGAACAGCCACACATGCTTCGCGTTGTTCTGCGCCTAGCAGCTGGACGCTCACCGTGTCAGCTCCTGCATCCTGACTTCAGCCACGCCTGCCAGCACCCTGGAACACCTGCAAGGGGAGAAAGGAAGAGAATAGGAGAAGGAAATCCCTTACCTGCTAAATCTGCATCCCGGAGTCATTTCTCCAACGGCCCTGAAAAGGAAGACATCATTTTAACGGCATTTCGTTTCGATCGCTGCAGCGCTGCATTTTACTCACCTTTGCAAGGCGCTTCCATCTTCAGCAGCGATCTTCCGGATTCAGCTACGCCTAGAGGAAAAAAGACAAGAACAAAGGTGAAAGGGAGAAAAGGAATAAGGAAAGCTCAGTTTCCTTTTAAGTCTTACCTGTTGGATTATTCCCACTGCATTTCGGGTCCTGCCGCTTCCTGGCATCTCCGGACCCCGGCCCCTATGGGGAAAAAAGACAAAGACATTGAATGAGCGAATGCAAAGACATTACCTGAGCGCTCATCCAGAACTGTTTCACTTCGGGTCGGCACCATATCTCCGGCACTCCGAACCCCAGCCCCTAAGGGGAAAAAGACATAAGCATTAGCGCTTGCTGCAATTAGACAACGAACATTATTATTAAGCTTGAGCTTTTGAACAGAACTTTTACAGCGCCTTACCTGAACAGTCAAGCTTACCTGAACTCCCATCAATCCTCAATCCAGTGAAGTAACTGGGTTTCAACGCGCCCCTGCATCAGAAGCAGGATGGAGAGCTCATCCTTCCAAACCCTAAGGTGAGGCTTCACGGGGAATCATGGAGGAGGTATCGTGGAGGGTTGGAAGGGAGTGGGAGGCTTGAGCATTGTTCCACAGTTGGTAATACTCCCTTTTCACGCACAGGAGGGTATCCAACGAGCCAGGGAAGCCAGAATAGAGGGGCCCTTCCTGTCCATCTTCAGAGTTCTGCGCCTTCGACGCCGCGCCTCCGTGGGAACCAGGTGAGCGTTAGAGAACGCGAAGCCTTACCACAATTTCCCACCTGGGCGCTATGGAGACTTCCGAGACAGATCAGCTGGCCCATCTTTTAGGGGAATTACGGGCAGAAGTGCACTCAGCCCGCCAGGAGACTAATGCTCTCAGAAGGGAACTAATCCTATCCAAGGAAAGAACTGATGATCTGGCCAAAAGGTTATTGCAGGGCCAGGCAGAGCACACTCCTTTACCTGTTTCCGGAGATATTTCTACAACAATGGGTTTGAATAACCCGGTACAAATCAATCTACCTGGACACATGCCTTTGGCCCCGCCTGAACGTTTTGCAGGGGATCCCAAGAAATATGCCGTTTTTATGAACCAATGCCGTTTACACTTTTTATGCAGGCCCGGGGCCTTCCCCAACGACCAGACCAAAGTAGCCTTTGTACTATCTTACCTCAGTGGCTGTGCTGCCGATTGGTATATTCCATTGGTAAATCAGGATGATCCCATTCTCCGGGATTTCCAGGGCTTCCAGGCCAGCATGGAAAGATTGTTCGCTCGACACTCGCAGGGACAGGCCCTTGACAACGAACTGCTATCCTTACGACAAGGTAATCAGGATCTTTTGTCCTATATCGCCACCTTTAATAGACTAGTTGTGGAAACCGGATGGCCTGAAAATAAAAGGATCACATTGTTTCATCGTGGCCTGCACGGAGAGCTTAAAGATGTTATAGCTCAGATAGTAGATCCACCCCAGGCCTGCGTAGACTACATAGACTTAGTGGTTCAACTTGATCACATACTTCAAAATAGAAAAGCAGATCGGCTCAAGTATGAAACCAGAGTACCTATCAAGACCCACGTTAACTCCAAGAGTACTGACGTTTCCGAACCTATGCAAATTGGCAGTGTTAAAGGACCATTAACGCAGAAGGAACGAGAGAGAAGGCGACAAATGCAACTTTGTCTGTATTGCGGAACTTAAGAAGGTGGTTGGCGCCACTGATAACGAGTTATTGACACCTGGTTCGGGAAACGACCTAGCCCGACAAGCGTAGGGGTCCGCTTGCCGAGCTTGAAAACAAACTCTTTGACCTCGCATTTTGTCATGCCAATGGTGCTTGTGAACCCAAAACAGCCTCAGCAGTTGCATGCTATAAAAGCATACATAGACAGTGGAGCTATTGGAAATTACATAGACCGTGAATTGGCTTCCAGGATTAAGCTTCCTCTCTGCCCGAAAGTAACCCAAGATGTAATTACTACAGTTGATGGAACCGAAATAGCCTCAGGGCCTGTAACGCATTCCACAGTTGAAATCACTCTGGTGGGTCAGGACGGACATCGGGAAGCAATCGTGTTTGATGTGATCAAGGCCCCACAATTTCAAGTACTTCTTGGAATCCCTTGGTTAGAAACACATAATCCGAGAATAGACTGGCGAGCAAAGAAGATAACTTTTCCTGATTGTGAACCAACCTGTTACCCAAGGAATCCAGCTATGGGTCTAGCCTCTGTAACTTCCACCCCTGCACAGCTACCATCTGAATACCAAGAATTCCAAGACGTTTTTCAGAAAGAGCAGGCTAACACCTTACCTCCCCATCGATCTTACGATTGCCAAATCGACTTGGTACCCAATGCACAACTACCTTGTAGTAGGATTTATGCTCTTACTGAACCTGAGAACCTGCATTTGCGCCAGTATTTGGATCAATACCTGGCCAATGGTTTCATTCGCCCATCAAAGTCACCAGTCTCTTCCGCTTTGTTCTTCGTACCTAAAAAGGAAGGAGACCTTAGGGCCTGTATTGACTACCGCGCCCTAAATCAGATAACGATTAAGAATCGTTACCCTTTGCCCCTGATACCTGAGCTTATCGACCAAGTAAAAGATGCTCGTGTGTACACCAAGCTAGATCTCCGAGGAGCTTACCACCTGGTACGTATAAAAGAGGGCGACGAGTGGAAGACTGCATTCCGCACCAAATTTGGGCTCTTCGAATATCAAGTAATGCCCTTCGGTTTGTGCAACGCACCTGCCGCCTTTCAGTACTTCATGAATGATGTTCTTCGGGAACTTATTGATGTTTGTGTCATCGTTTATATTGACGACATCCTGGTGTATTCCTCCTCAGAATCTGATCACAGAAACCATGTTAGGGCAGTTCTTGAGAAATTGTGCCAGCACAAATTATTTGCCAAGCTCGAAAAATGCGTTTTTCATACCACAGAAGTGGAGTTTCTCGGATTCATCCTGACACCTCAAGGAATCCGAATGGACTCACGGAAAGTGGACGCCATTCTCAAATGGCCATCTCCTAGCTCTGTGAAGAGAGTGCAAAGCATGATTGGCTTTGCCAATTTCTATCGAAGGTTCATCCCGGAATTTTCTCGAACTGTTCAACCCATCACAGCTCTCCTAAAGAAAAATAAACGCTTTGAGTGGACTCTTGAGGCTGAACAAGCCTTTCAGGACCTGAAAACCAAATTCACCTCTGCACCTGTATTGAAGCACCCGCGCCCAGATCTCCCTTACATCGTGGAAACCGATGCATCCAGTTCGGCCATGGGAGCTGTCCTGTCGCAAAGAGACCCAGAAACTAACCAACTACACCCTGTAGCCTTTTGGTCCAGAAAATTCTCTCCACCTGAACTCAGTTACGCAATTACCGACAAAGAACTACTGGCTATTAAATCAGCTTTCAAGGCTTGGCGTCACTATCTTCTCGGTGCAAGACACACCATCACCGTAATTACGGACCACAGAAATTTGCAGTATTTAAAGACGGCCAAACTCAATCTTCGCGACAACTCCGATGGGCTTTATTCTTTGCGGAATTTGATTTTGTAATTACCTATCGCCCTGGCTGCAAGAATGGTAAGGCAGATGCCTTATCCCGGATAGGCATGGAAGAACCCAATTCGAGTTTAGAACCTGTGCCAATCATACCGGAACAAAGAATTCTGGGCTTGACTTCATTGCAAACCATTGAGGACATCCAAGCTCAAGTAAAACAGCTTTTTGACTCTTCTGCCTTACTGGAATGGAGTCAAAAGGGTCCTCACTACACCGTTAAGGATGATTTACCCTACTTCCAAGAGCGGTTATTTCTGCCAAGTAAAGAATTGCAGGAACTTGTCATTACCCGTCATCATGAATAATTAATGGAAGGACACCCCGGTATCGCAAAAACAGAAGAAAAGATCAAACGCCACTTCTGGTGGCCTTCTTGGAGAAAAGACATAAAGTCATTTGTGTTGTCTTGCGGAATCTGTGCCCAAAATAAGAGTCAAAAGAAAAGGCCAGCCGGCCTACTTCAACCTTTGGACATTCCACCAGCACCTTGGCACACCTTGTCAATGGACTTTATAACTGACCTGCCTCCTTGTGGTGGTTACAACACGATTCTCGTAATAGTGGATCTATTCTCCAAAATGGCCCATTTTATCCCTTTAAAAGGATTGCCGTCAGCTTCCACCTTGGCCAAGGAATTTATGGAAAATATAGTGCGGTTACATGGTTTCCCTTCCATATTAGTCTCAGACCGTGGAAGTCAATTCATCTCCCACTTTTGGAAGAAATGTTGCCAACTAGCACAAATAGACGTGCGGTTATCCACCAGCCACCACCCCCAGACCGACGGACAAACCGAGAGAACCAATCAGACTCTCGAGCAATATCTGCGGTGCATGTTACACCAATCCGAGTTGAATTGGAAGGACATCCTTTGGATTGCAGAATATGCATACAACAATTCAGTGCATTCTGGAACCGGACAGACTCCTTTTTATACCCTGTATGGTCACCATCCTCGGACCTCTGACCTAAATCCACCTCTGACCCTGGAGATGCCTGCAGTAAATCACCTACATTCCACAATAACCCAAGCCTTCAAAGAAGCTACAACCCACTTACAGCAAGCCAAGAAAAAGTATAAAGAAAACGCTGATTTGCACCGAAGTAAAACTCCTCCTTACCAAGTAGGAGATCAGGTATGGCTAGCAACTAAACATCTACCCCTCAAGGGTCAGCGAACTTTTAATCCCAGATTCATTGGGCCTTACCCCATCAAAGCTATTATCAACCCAGTGGCCTTTAAACTCGATTTACCATCCAACATGCGGATTCATCCCGTTTTTCACGCATCTCTTCTAAAACCAGTACAACCTGGAACCAGACTGTCTGAGTCCCCAGGCCCTGTCCAAATTGATGGAGAATTAGAATTCGAAGTGAAAGACATTTTAGATTCCAAGATAGTTAAGTCGAAATTGGGAACCCAGTAACTATGTTCACGCACCACGATTAATTCAAAGATTCCATCGAAGATTCCCGCACAAACCAAAACCCCCGGAGGAAAAGACCTTGGGAGGGGCCTTGAGGGGGGGTACTGTCATGATGCCTACCTCTAAGGAGCCAGGCCGGGCCCAGCAACCCCAGAGGCAGACATCATTTTCCCCAGGGAAGTCTCAGCGGGCCCAAGTCGGGGCCCTTTGGACTCAGTCCTGGCGCCTTAGGCGCCAGGCTCATAGCGGACCCCAGTCCTGGCGCCTTAGGTGCCAGGCTCATAGAAGAGGATATGTGTTTAAGTGCTTGGGTGCACACTTACCTGATGCAGACCTTGCTGCTTCATCCAAGCCCTCTTGAGGCCTGAATGGGACTACTTAACCTGTAGGACTACTTCACCACCCGGGTGTGGTCGGGGAAGGATACATACCTGATTGGTGGAAGGATACATACCAGGAACTTCTTCCAAGGCTATTTAAACCCCACCCGAACAGCCACACATGCTTCGCGTTGTTCTGCACCTAGCAGCTGGGCGCTCACCATGTCAGCTCCTGCATCCTGACTTCAGCCACGCCTGCCAGCACCCTGGAACACCTGCAAGGGGAGAAAGGAAGAGAATAGGAGAAGGAAATCCCTTACCTGCTAAATCTGCATCCCGGAGTCATTTCTCCAACTGCCCTGAAAAGGAAGACATCATTTTAAAGGCATTTCGTTTCGATCGCTGCAACGCTGCATTTTACTCACCTTTGCAAGGCGCTTCCATCTTCAGCAGCGATCTTCCGGATTCAGCTACGCCCCGGCGCCTAGAGGAAAAAAGACAAGAACAAAGGTGAGAGGGAGAAAAGGAATAAGGAAAGCTCAGTTTCCTTTTAAGTCTTACCTGTTTGATTATTTCCACTGCATTTCGGGTCCTGCCGCTTCCTGGCATCTCCGGACCCTGGCCCCTATGGGGAAAAAAGACAAAGACATTGAATGAGCGAATGCAAAGACATTACCTGAGCGCTCATCCAGAACTGTTTCACTTCGGGTCGGCGCCATATCTCCGGCACTCCGAACCCCGGCCCCTAAGGGGAAAAAGACATAAGCATTAGCGCTTGCTGCAATTAGACAACGAACATTATTATTAAGCTTGAACTTTTGAACAGAACTTTTACAGCGCCTTACCTGAACAGTCAAGCTTACCTGAACTCCCATCAATCCTCAATCCAGTGAAGTAACTGGGTTTCAACGCGCCCCTGCATCAGAAGCAGGATGGAGAGCTCATCCTTCCAAACCCTAAGGTGAGGCTTAACGGGGAATCGTGGAGGAGGTATTGTGGAGGGTTGGAAGGGAGTAGGAGGCTTGAGCATTGTTCCACAGTTGGTAATACTCCCTTTTCACGCACAGGAGGGTATCCAACGAGCCAGGGAAGCCAGAATAGAGGGGCCCTTCCTGTCCATCTTCAGAGTTCTGCGCCTTCGACGCCGCGCCTCCGTGGGAACCAGGTGAGCGTTACACGCACTCGCGAATTTTACCGCGATTTGCGATTTGGTTAAAAATCCAGCCACGTGTAACCATCAGCAGTCATCTCTTTCCTTGCTAAATTTCGTTTGCCTCTTAAGAACCATCCCTGAATCATTGCTAGAGTGAGCCTGGACTAATATTAACTAGACACCACTCACCCTAAACCTCCTGAAGGGAATTAAAAGCATTTTCAGCATATTTCTCACTGCATTGTCACCATATTCAAAGCACTTGGGTCTGTGTTTCAAAACTCCTATCTGTTGTATAAGCTGCTGGGGGGGAATTGAACTGAACTCTATTTGATTGCATTCCTAAGAACTGAGTCCCATTCTATTCATCTCCTTACATTGCATTAATGGGGGAGTGAATTTTCAAAGAAAAGTGATTACATTGTCTTTTAGTGAAGTCCTATCAAGTCGATTTCTGTGCTGCATTCTTTTTCATCTGTGCAATTCATTGAAACCATAAAGCATTCTCTGATACTTTATTCCCCTGTTCGTAGTCATAAGTCACCAGAACTGTGCTATTGTAGGATTACTTATTGCTGATTACTGTTCATAGGTCTAAGTGTGCTATCAATTATTAATTTATTTCTAAAGGTGTGATACCTATATATATTGTTTAATTTTCCAATAAATCTTTTAAATTTGCAAAACAAACCTACTTCTTTGCTCATTGGGGTCAGGGGGATTCTAACAGAGGGGTGTTATACAGGGATAGTCATCCAGAACTCATGAACTGGGCATAAAGATATATCAATAAGGGTTTTCATTCAGTATTCTAGACTAGGCGTTGACTTAGCTGTAGTGTTGAGTTGAATCCTCTTACAAATTGGGGGCTCGAGCCGGACGTTTGGGTTAGATCTATCACTTGTGCAGATTAATACAGCGTGCCAGCTGACCAGATACACATATCCAGTCGGATCACCACGCTGTGTTACGCTGTCAAGCACTCCTCAAAGGAACGCTCTAAGGAAAAGGTCTGTTTTGCAAAAAAATAAAATACAAACTTCTGTAAGTCAGGACAGAGACCAATCTCTAGAATGACGACCTTAGTAGACATGAAAATAGCCAGAGAGCACTTCTTACATAAGTTATTTGTGAGAGGTGAGTGGACTCACCAGGACCGCATGGTCTGGTTGCAGGCCATCACGCAACAGGTCACTGAAACAGGGTCAGATAAATGGAGAGATCAGGGTCCCTTACATGTGGCCCTGAGTGAACTATACATGGCTCCTAAAGCTAAGGATGAACACGACAAGATGGTTAGGATAGCTGCATACCTGTACCTATATATGGGAGACATGCAGGATAAATGTACTGAAGGCCAAGATCTGGCGAGTAGGCAACTGCTGGCATTACAGAAGGCCCAATCTGATCTGGACTCTTCTGAGCAGAGGCTGCAGAGGAGCCAGGAGTCAGAAAATGATAGTAGGCAGTATATCATTAAAATAAAAGAGGACATGGATATACTGCAACAGGAAAAGGCTGACCAGGATACCAGAATTCTGGCCTTGCAGAAGGAACGCCAAGACAGTTTGGACTCCATACTGCAGAGCCAGAAAAAGCTGGAGCAACAGATCAATTTCAACAGGGCATGCACAGAGCAGGTAGCCACCCTGCAAATCCAACTAGACAGAGAGAAAGAGGAGAGCAATAAACTGATCCTGAAAGACCTGGATACCCAGGCAGAGTTTGATCAGGAGCGCCAGAAAGCTGGTGCCTTCCAAAGGCAAAGGGACGACCTGGCGTCACAAATTCAAGCTCTTGGTCAGGAAAGGGACACCTTAGGCCAGGAAGTCTGCCACTTAAAAAGAAAAATGGAAGAAAATCCCCTGGCCCACCAGGGACTGGGTGACCTCCAAAAAGAACACCAGGACTTGATAGAGCACACCAGGAGGGTGGAGGAGGCTCTGGCAAGACAGGAGCAGGCCAGTAGGGAGGGGACTCAGGAGGTAACCCTCAAGCAGCAAAGACTGGCCCAGTGCTCCAGGACCAATCAGGAAACGCAGAGAGAGAATGAGGCTCTCTGCCAGCACAATGATAGGCTCCAACAACAGGTAGCGATGCAGGAGAGACTGATAGAGTCTAGTAAGGCCTTAACTGAGGAACTGAAGGCGCAGGCTCTTACATTGCAACAGGGAGCAGGGGCAGATAGAGACCAGGTTCGCTGGGAAAGGGAAACTCCTGAGCATAACCTCAGGAGCCCTAGTACCAGAGGCCTTTATCTCTCTCAATCCCTGGACTCTGCCACCCCCATGTCCCCTGGCGCACATGAGCACCGGGCCACAGGGATGGCAGATTACTATCCAGCCAGAAGCATGGGGCTCATAGGCCAGTACCTCCCAGGAATGGATGGGTGGGCATCTGGGTATGGGCACCCAAGCACAGTGCAATTTAGTGGGGAACCCCAGGAGAATAGGCCCATTAAGGGCATCCTGAAAACTTCTGCCCAGTTAGGTCAGTGGGGGGGGGGTACCCATCAAATCCTGGCAGCAAGGAGGAATCTGAAGACTCCTCTGAACGGCGCAGGACACAGGAGACCAGGTCCCTGCATTCTGCCAGCCAATCCCAGGCTCGCAGAATCCGGGAAAACCTGGAAGATCAGACAGGAACCTCTGGGAGCAGTGCCTCTGAGTCAGAGGATGAATGGACCAGGGTTACCCGAACCAAAAAGGCCAATAAGGCAAAAAGGGCCTTGCTTAAGGACCCATTGAAACAGATTAAGGCAATCAGGAGTGCCATCACGCCTTATCATAAGAACGCCAAGTACTCTGTTTGGGAACACTTGGGGCTCTATGAGCAAATGATGGAGACTTTTCATTTGAAGGACAGCCAAAGCTGTATCCAATATGTAAAGTGGACATTCTCCCCAGAGTACTCCAGTTTCTTTGCGGGGCTGGAGGACCAAAATCATTCAAGGTGGTCCACTTATAGGGCGGCCATATTAAAACATTTTTCTGTTCACAGAAATCCCCAAGAGGCTCGCAAGGCAGCCTACAGTTTGCAGTGTGGGAAGGATCAGGCCCCAAAAGAGTTTGTGCAAGAATTAAAGCGTGCTTTTGCACAGACCACCAGAAGGGTGCGCACAGACAGCAGAGAATTTGGCAATACATTTTTCCATGCCTTGCCCAAATATATAATGACCCAGCTCGTGAGAGATTTTCATGAGAAAAGATCTTTAGACTGGGTCATTGAACAGGCTACCCGGATCTATGAGGTGCAGAAGCCCATAGAAAATAAAAGCAATACCCAGAAAAATCCCAAAACCAACAGCACCCCTGCTGCTGCCAAGGTGGCAGAGGTAAAGGTCACCCCCGTTTTGGATTTGGAGATGGGGAGCCTAAAAACCTACCTGCACCTAATAATTCACAGCCCAGAAGGCCCTCGGGCCAGTCACAGACAGGGAGTCGAGGAGGTAGTCCCACAAATGGGGTCCCCCGCTCCCCTGACTATGTAAGTCCCCGCTATAAGGGAAACCGACCAATCCTGGGTTATGTGTGGACTCCTCCAGCCCAAGGGGGGGGATCCGGCCAAGCACCTAACCCAGGGAACTTCCCTCCCAACTTCCCACAGGAGGGCAGAAATTCTCCAAATCCTGGGCAGAACTTTTTCACCAGGTATCCACCCAATTTCCAGCCCCAAAATCATCCATCCTTCTTTCCCCAATTCCATGAGCCCAGACAACCTAACCCGGGAGAGGGGAGGCCAAGGGTGGAGGGGTACCAAAATCTTCCCAACCAGGGGTACTACCATAGAAGGGATAGCTACCCTTCCCGGGATCAGCCCAGGGGAGAAAATAGAGCCCCGTATCAGCCTGAGCGGGTTTCCCAGTTAGAGCGCCAGGTCCAAAATATGACACAGGATCTGGGTCACATACTGAGGGCTCAACAGAACCCTCAGATGAGCGTGCCACCGCAGAATGCCCCAAACTCTGGACCTGGTGCTCCAGAACAATGACGGGGGCAGCACCCCGATAATACACCGGTTCCCAGGGAGGAGGCACAAGGGGAAGGGGGGTGTAAAGCCTTGGAGGAAGCTTCCTTCCCAACTTGTAAACAGCCCCTGGAAAACCAGGAACCGGAAACAAAATCTCCTGCCCCTGAAAGCCTGCCTCCCAAGGAGCAGAGGGGGGGTAGGAGTAACAAAGGACCCAAACAGACCCACTTTGCATTTGAGGGAGAGGGATCCTCAGAAGATCCTGGGAAAAGGATCTTCTCCTTCAGAGATGGGGGAACTCCTCCCAAGGAAAAATGGGTCCCAAGGGATTCCAATCCAGACTGGGGAGATATGGAGACTGAGCTACCGCCACCCATCATCTCATCCCAGAACCCACAATACCGAAATCCCCTGGTTCAAACCCATCCTGGTGACTGCCTCCAAAAAGGGGGGGGCGGCCCAGAACCGGAACCAGGGGAACCCACAATGGCTCTGATCTTGCCAACTTTTTCTTTCAGATTCCCAAGGCTCTCCACAGAATTCTGCCCAAACCTCTTCTCTAGCAATGTCCAAAACCAGAAAGTTAGCCCACCAGTTGTCCAAAAATGTGCATTATCTGTGCCCCCTTGAGGAGAAGGAGGGAAGATACTATGCCCCGGTACAAGTACAGGGGCAGGGTACAATTTTGGCACTGGTGGACACTGGATCCCAAGCTACCCTTCTGTCCAAAAGGGCCTTTGAGGAACTAAATGCAGGAAGGGGGGAGAATTACCAAATTCCTCTCACCTTTCTGCCTGGACAACTGCAGAACTTTGACGGGAAGGAAATTCCTGTCGAGGGGACTGCAAATTTGGACATTAAAATTGGGCGACACAAGGTGAAACACCCGGTCATAGTAGTGACTTCAGAGGGCACCCCTTGTTTACTAGGGAATGACCTCCTGAGAAGTTTGTCACCCCTAATAGATTGTGTAAACAAGGTCCTCTGGACCCAGACTAGCCGACCAATAACATTAAAACAGAGTGTCAACCATGTTAGTTTAAACGGCACCTGCCACATGGTTGAACAAAAATCTGACCAAGTAGAATTTAACTTCCAGGACAACCAAACTCCCGACGTGACAGTAATAGCAGTAGGAGAACAGACTGGTGATGGGGGGTCCCCTCTATTTCTGAAAATCAACCTTCCTTCCAGTTTAAGGTGGTATTCCACACTGGAAGGAAACACCCTGAAATTCTTTACTAATCCACAATCAGGAACTCTCACTCCTATAGTCCAGAATGATGTGAAATCAGCTCAGAGCCTGGCTGATATTCAGCAAATTGGAGAGCAGTTGTTCATCCCTGTTCAGTTAAATGATGGGAAGGACTCTGTTCTCGCTCAAGTGTGTGTGAACAACGGTAAGAGCTTCATCAGCGAAGCCATGTTCCGCCAACTCCCAAAAGATCCAGCCATTCCCACATTCAAACTGATAGACAAATGGGAAATGGACCTGGAAGCACCTAATTCCAAACATCTCCTGCCAAGCAGGTTTATGCTCAAAATCTCCATTGGCAACAAGAGCATAGTCCATAATTGTTGGGTCGTGCGAGACGTCACTGCCGCCTTTTACTTAGGCAGTGACATTCTCAATCGCTTTGCCATTAGCTTGGACCTAATAAACTTCAAAGCTTGGTCCCGATTAGCGGATAATCCCATGGGCTTTGATGATCCAGAAAAAGCATTTAGGTCAGCTCAATTGCTACCTTATGCAGTTGAAATTCAGATCAAAGAGGAAGTCACCATCCCAGAAAGGACCCGACAATTCTCCCTGGAAGTGAAAGCTAAAAGAGGACAACATTTGAAAAACCCTGATGCTTACATACATCTAAAAGCTTCTCTCCAACAGCAAGGGTTGGAGGTAAACCCAACTCCATTAGTCAACATAGAACATGACACCATTCTAATAGAGGTGGATAACAGCGACTTAAAGAGTATTACTCTAGCCGCAGGCACCATTATTGGAATGGCGATTGATGACTGACATTTTTCCATTGATTTAGGAAATGAACTGTTAGGACCAATCCCCCAGGACTGTTTTGACAGTGACAGTGAGGACAATACAACACCAGACAGGATTTTTACCCGGCATGGGGGGAACTTCCTGGTGTACACTTCCTGCCCCTATGGTAAGGAAGATGTGACTGGTGACTTCAGGAGGGATGAGGTGATTTTCCAAGTCCATGAGGGCTGCCTTTCCCACCTGAAGCCCCCAGTCCAAATCAGCACTCTGACCAGGGACTTCTCCACCCAGCTGGAGGAGGCTGCTGAGATAGCCAAACCAGAAGTCTTTCCAGGCTTCAGGCAGATGGTGGAAGAGAGAGTCAACCTAGCTGATGCCTGTGTGACTCTGGAACAAAAGCAAAAGTTGAAACAAGTTTTCTTGGATTTCCAAGATCTCTTTGCGGTAGACTCATATGACTGTGGTCGCACTGACATCCACACAACAACAATCCCCACGGACCCTGGCATGACTCCTGTGTTTGTGAAGCAATATCGCTTGCCTCTCGCATCAATGGAGTCCCTTACTGAAATAATTAAGAACCTTGAGTCCCGGGGAATAATCCGTCCAGTCCACAGCACCTTCAATAATCCGGTGCTGGGAATATTGAAGCCAAACGGCCAGTGGAGACTCTGCGCCTACCTCAGGGAGCTCAACAAACGGGTCCATACTTCCTGATGGCCTCTGCCCTACATTGACCAAGGGCTGGCCCAGATCCAGGGGTCACAGGTATTCACTGCAATAGACCTGACCAATGGAGACTGGACTGTGCCTGTCAGTAGGGAGGACCAATACAAGCTGGCTTTTACCTTTGGGGGGCAGCAGTACACAAGGACCCGGACTGCCTTCGGATACCTCAACTCCGGCAATGAATTCAACATTTTCCTACACAAGGCCATGCCCGACCTGGGTGCAAGGGGTAACCTGGCTTATGTAGATGATGTCCTCATCAAAAGTTCATCTGTGGAGGAACACATAGCGGAGATCCGTTATATTCTGATGCAGTTGAGGGCCGCCGGAGCAAAACTTTCCTTTCAGAAAGCAAAGTGGTGTAGAGCCCGTGTTAATTTCTTGGGGCATGAGATTACTCCTCAGGGTCTCTGTCCCCAGGAAAAGAAGGTGGAAGCACTCCAAAAACTGAAAGACCCCACAACTCTGCGGGAACTAAGGAGCCTCCTCGGACTGACTAATTACAGCAGAAAGTTCATTGAGGGCTACGCAGAGATCACCAGACCCCTGATTCATCTCCTGAAGGGGGGTGTCAAAGAGGGGACTGGTGGGGGGTGGTCTGTACTTCTGCTCTCTAAATGGTAGAGGGGAGGCACAGAGGACCCCAGCCTAGATTCTCTATTCGGTAGCTATGGTCGAGCAATCAAGGCCTAGCTTCTCAGGAGGTGATGCAGGCTGGTTCTTAAGTACAGTGTAGTCCCCAAGCCCCCACAAAGGAATGTCCACACACTGTATTGGTTAGAACACAGTCTTTATATAATCAATATTCAAGGTTATGTACACTTATCATAATAACTCACTTTGTACTTAGGAAAATCAACCATGGCAAATATATACAATTCTAAAGTGGTACCACCCTTTGTATTAGATCTCATTAAAGTGCATCAACAATACTGTAACAATGTCACACAGATCAATAGAGTGAAACCAGCAATAGAGAGAGGAGAGAAAATAAGATGGTTGAGCCATAGGCAGAATACTGGCCCCTACCACTAGACACAGTTCTGTGTGGAGATCCCCCCACCTGGGCAACCTGTAAAATAAAGATATAGCACAAGCCCAGACAATATATTGCTCTGCAAGTCTTATTCCCTCCTATAATGTTTTTACCCCCCCAATGTACCTGGTAGAGTCGAGTTCTTCGAAGAGGCGTCGACAGATCCTTCTTGAGCGACCCCCTTTCAAGCGGGAGTCACGGATCGTCGAGTGGCGTCGAGAAGCATCGAGGAACTCGGCGTTCGGCGGCGGGGAATCGACGGCCCTTCTTGAATGCCTTCCCTTTCAAGCGGGAGACACGGGGCGTCGAACGTCCGTCGAGGAACTCGGCGTTCGGCGTCGGGGAATCGACGGCCCTTCTTGAATGCCTTCCCTTTCAAGCGGGAGACACAGGGCTTCGAACGTCCGACAACAAACAGGGTAGAACGGCGTCGATGAGGCGGCAGCTTCGATCCAAGCAGTGCTCGTCGACGACGGAGCGTTGGCGCCCTGCAAGGTAGAGGCGTGCGGGGCACCTCGATGACAATTGTTCTGGACCGCAAAGATTGTGGAGACGGGGGCCCGGCAAGGGCGTCGAGTAGTTCGAGTCTTTGTGGTCTTCGGGTGGCGGGAAACCCACCGGCAGGTTTCTCCTCGGCACGTTGGTCGTCCTCGACTTTCTCCGGCAGGATAAAGCGGTCGACGGTGCGGACGAGGGAGTCCTTCGATTCGAATGTTCTTAGGCAAAGGAGCGGACGGCTCTGGTCGTCGGCGGCACGGCGTCAAGTGGTTCCCACGACTGGGCAACACAACTTCGATGGGTCTCCAGCGGTTACACAAACCTGCGAACCCTGGTCGACAGCAATGGACTTCGACAGCGGCGATGTCCGGGTGCTTCACTTCGATCTCCTCGGCGATCCCGTCTCGGGTCGGCAGCCTTTCGAGGGTCTGTCTTCGAGGGCGCTTCGGCGAAGATGGAGCGGTGCTCGATGGTCCCTCGGAGCACGGGAAGAGGGCGCCTTACCAGGTCCTCTCTCGGGTCAGTCTTCGACGATTTCGGCAGCCTTCGGATCGGTCGAAGCAAATGCAGCAGCAAGTCTTCTTCTTCCAGCTGGACGTCGAGGATCAGCAGTTCCAGTTACTCTTAGAGTGGAGACTCAGCTCCAGAATGCTTCTGAACAATTACCAGTGGTGAGAGGTCCCCAGATATACTATTCTGTCTCTCATCCACACTGCTGGCACACACTCAGCAGCCAATCACACAGAAGGGCATTCATGCAGTCAGTCAGCCAATCAGGCACACAGTGCATTCAGGCCACACTCCTCCCTTTCAGACACTCACAACAAGGAATGTGGATTGGGACAAGTACCCAGCCATTCAACACTACACACTGCATTCAGGCCAGTTTCGGGCAGGGCTGTCACAGTCTTTGTCTCTCATGCCAGAAACCAGACAACCACAACAAGGAGTGTATATTGGTCACACACTCCATTCACCCAGGTCCCACCCACAGGAGGTACCCACAACACACAGTCACTGGGAAGGCTCCAGTCAGTCTAGCTGGGCCTTCACAACAACACCATATATGGAACTTCCACCCAACAGCCAGTCAGGGGGAAGGGGCAGAGTCAGGGCTTCCCAGGACTTTGGGAAACAAGGTAACAGGCAATAGAAAGCAAGAGGCCACAGGGGCCATCTTGTTTCCTATCAGGAATCAACTGATCCCAATGGCAGGGCCTGGGTATCCCAAAATGGAGGACACCCAGAGCACCTGTCAAATTCAGCATGGAGCTGCCACCAGCCCATACCCTGCTCTGTGGGCCACCCACAGGTGCCCAAAAACATACACTAGGGGCACAGGGTTGTACCCCTACCCATGGGTGCCATAAGGGTATCCCATGGGTCTGTTCACCAAACCAAAAGAGAGAGCTGCACTGCCAGGAGTCCCACATGGACTCCTGGGCAGAAAACACGACAGAACACAATATGAAAAAGGACTACAGGACAAGGACAGGTAGGCCCTGTCCCTCCAATGCCTTTCCAGCATCACAGTCCCCCCCCCAAACTGGGGTGGAGGGTGTCTAATCTCCCACGGGATAGACACCCTCATCCAGACGGTCAACATACCTTCTGGAAAGGCCATCTGCATTATCGTGACTCTTCCCTGGTCTGTGCTCTATGGTGAAGTCTAGCCCCTGCAGGCTAATGGACCACCTGAGCAATTTCGGATTCTCCCCCTTCATTTGCATAAGCCACTTCAGGGGCTTATGATCTGTTTGGACCTTGAAGGTAGACCCCGTAAGGTAGGGCCTAAAACGCCTAAGGCTCCAAACTATGCTAAAACACTCTTTTCCAACAGTAGCCCACCTAAGTTCTCTACCCTTGAGTTGTCTACTGATGAATATGATAGGATGTTCTCTCCCTTTGTCATCTAACTGGGACAATACAGCTCCAATTCCGGTGTCGCAGGCATCCGTCTGGACGATAAAGGGTCGGCTGTAGTCAGGCGCACACAACACAGGTGCCCTACACAGACTTTCTTTCAAGCCATCAAAGGCCCTCTGACAGTCTTCGGTCCAATTAACCTTCCTAGTGTCATGATCTCTGCTTCCAAAAGGTCAGGGTTTTCCCAACTCCCTTGGAAGCAGATCCATAACCCAGGTTCCGAGTGCCAACCAGTCCCAATTGGGACCTTTTGGACCCAGTCCTGGCGCCAGTGGCACCAGGCTCATAAATATGCCCAGTCCCAGCGCTGGAAGCGCCGGGCTCATAATGCTTGGGTGGACTTACCTGCAGCAGACCATGCTGCTTACTTGCCTGCCAGTTGAGCCTCTGATCCTCTTCTGTTTGGAACTACTTTTCCTGGTGGGTGGGGCAGGAGCCACTCCCTAGATTCAGAACACTGGAACTCTTCTGGAAAGCAGGAACTCTTTTCTTACCTAGGCGTGGCTGTGGAAGGAGACACCTAAGCACTACAGGAGGCTATTTAAACCACACCCGAT
Source organism: Ambystoma mexicanum (assembly GCF_040938575.1). Lineage (NCBI taxonomy): Eukaryota > Metazoa > Chordata > Amphibia > Caudata > Ambystomatidae > Ambystoma > Ambystoma mexicanum. The sequence continues at coordinate 486,170,920 of NC_090931.1, read as the reverse complement.
GGATGAATCTTGCTTTGCGTTATTCTGCATCCTCTGCAGCAGAACGCTCATCGTGTCTTCTGCATCTGATCCTGGGCCTAAGGAAAAAGGCTTACCATCCTGAATCCAGTCTTCAGCAACACCTATAAAGACAAGAAAGAACAGGTTAGCATTACGGTCTTCAGTGACAGCTCTTCACTTACCTGGTCCATCGGCTGTCACCAACGCCTCGCGCTGCATTCCGGCATCTGAAAGACAAAGGCTTACCTACTCCTCGTGCGCTCCGGAGGTCTTCACACTGCATTCCGGCATCTGAAAGACAAAAGCTTACCAACTCTGCGCACGCTCCGGAGGCCTTCGGCGCTGCATCCCGCATCTGAAAGACAAAACAAGGTGCGTTTAAAGACATTGGGGAACTTTAATACTCACGTGCCATTACTCCTTTCCACATCTAACCCAGTGGGTATTCCGGCACCCTGCAGCCGCTCCGAACTTGTACCTGCAAAATAAAAAGTCAGTTAGAGCGCATTGTGAAGTAGGCAACAAGCGCTTACTTACGTGCTTCCAGGCGCTTCTATTCATCACACGGCTCCATGTTCAACTCACTTCAGCCCGTCATCCGCCATCGCCGGAACCCTGCAAAACAAGAAACATCATTACTAAAGACTTTAAAGACTTTAGAATTACTCGAAACTTACCGTTCGTGCAGTAAACGACGGACAGCAGTCCTCTGAAGTCAAGAGGCCTGCTCCCCTTATCCAGTGAAGAAACTGGTTACAGCACCCTGCCCCGAGGCAGATGAAGAGCACGGCGTTCACTTACCTAAGGTGAGAGCGTTAACCTTTGGGGTTCTACAGGAGAAGAGAAAGGGAAGAAGAGAGAGACATTCAATAACCCAGTTCCTTAATCCCATATTTTCTATCTGCAGACATCTTACCCTTCGAGTCAGACATGCAGTGCACAGAGGTCCAGCCCAAAGAGCCAGCCGTGTGTTACACATCACCTTTGAAGATACGGTATACGCCCAGTCAAGACCGGCGCCTCTACGGGAATCAGGTGAGCGTTACAGATAGGCTGTTTGGGTGAAGTTAGAGCTGTCAGGGGTGCAGCTATGGTTCCATAGTCTGCCATGAAATTGCGATAGTACCCAGTGAGGCCCAAAAAGGCTCTCACCTGGGTTTGAGTAGTGGGAGTCTCCCAGTTCTGTACATCATGTACTTTACTGGAGAGAGATTGGATTTGACCCCCTCCTACCTCATGACCAAGATAGGTAACTTTCCCCTGAGCTATCTGGCACTTGGTGGCCTTGATAGTGAGGTTAGCCCTTTTCAAGGCCTGCAACACCTTATCCAGATGTGTCAAATGCTCTTCCCAGGTGGAACTGTAGAGGGCAATGTCGTCTAAGTAAGCCACACAAAAGGCTTCCAGCCCACTGAGCGCATGGTTGACCAATCTCTGGAAAGTGGCAGGGGCATTCTTCAACCCAAAAGGCATGACCCTAAACTGGTAGAGTCCCTCAGGTGTTGAGAAGGCCGTCTTTTCCTTGGCATGGTCCGTCAGAGCTATTTGCCAATAGCCTGAGGTAAGGTCAAAGGTGCTCACAAATTTGGCAGCACCTATGGTGTCCACGAGCTCATCAGCCCTGGGCAATGGGTGCGCGTCAGTTTTGGTGACGGCATTGACTCCTTGGTAGTCTACACAGAACCTCCAATCCTTGGTACCCGCCTGGGAACTTGCCTTGGGGACAAGGACCACTGGACTGGACCAGGGACTGGTTGAGGGTTCAATAACACCCAGATCCAACATCTTGGCGACCTCAGCCTGGATGTGGTTCTTGACGGTATCTGACATACGGTAGCACCTGCTTTTGACAGGCACACTGTCACCAGTGTCAATTTCATGCCTACACCACGGTGTAAGGCCTGGCGTCAGTGAAAACAAAGAGGCATACTGTTGGAGCAAAGCCCTGCAGGCCTTCTGTTGCTCTGTTGTCAAATCCGGAGAGAGATGTACTGCCTCCACTGAGCCATCCTGAGGGTTGCTATGCAGCAAATCAGGAAGGGGCTCACTCTCATCCTCTTCTTGCCCTGAAGCTAGCAAGAGACATGAGACTTCTGCTCGCCGGTGGAAAGGCTTGAGCCGGTTGACATGGAATACCTGAGGGGCTACCCCAGAGGCTCCCATGTCAACCAGATAATTGACTTCGCCCATCTTGGAGATGATCCTGAAGGGTCCAGTCCATTTGTCTGCCAAAGCTCTAGGCTTGGTAGGCTCCATCACAAGGATTTCCTGTCCCGGAGTCCAATCAACTTGCGAGGCTTTAAGGTCATGCCAGTACTTATTCAATTCCTGGCTGGCCTTGAGATTTGCTGTTGCCTGACCCATCATCTGTGTCATCCTCCGTCTGAGGCCTAACACATAGTCCCCCACTGGCTTGGCGGGACCTGGAGGGGTGGCTTCCAAGCCTTCTCTGATCAAGGCGAGGGACCCCCTCACGGGATGTCCAAAGAGTAACTCAAAGGGGCTGAAACCAACACCCTCTTGAGGTACCTCTCTGTAAGCAAACAGCAGGCATGGCAGGAGGAGATCCCATTTCCTCCTTAGGGGTTCTTCCAAAGCCCCTAGCATGCCCTTGAGAGTTTTATTAAATCTCTCAACCAGACCATTGGTCTGGGGGTGGTAAGAGATGGAGAACTTGTAGGTTACCCCGCACTCTTTCCACATGGTTTTCATGTAACTAGACATGAAGTTGGATCCTCTGTCAGAGACAACCTCCTTGGGGAATCCAACACGGGTGAAAATGCCCAGGAGAGCCCTGGCAACGACCTTGGCAGTCACAGTCCGAAGGGGTATTGCCTCAGGGTACCTGGTGGCATGATCTACCAAGGACACGATGAACCGATGTCCACCTGAAGTGGGAGGGTCAAGGGGACCGACGATGTCGATGCCCACCCTCTCAAATGGTGTGCCAACCACTGGCAATGGCTGCAGTGGGGCAATGACACTGCCTCCAGTCTTGCCAGACAACTGACAAGTTGGGCAGGTTCTGCAGTGGGACTCCACCTCTACTCCCATCCGTGGCCAGTAGAAATGGGCAGAGAGCCTCTGCTTAGTCTTCTTGGTCCCAAGATGACCAGCCAAGGGCACCTCATGCGCCAGCTGCAGTAGGAAGGGCCTGTAAACCTGGGGTACCACCAACCTCTTGAGGGCACCAGGTTCAGGCTTAGTGGGCTCACTAACAAGGAGCTCACCCTCCCAATAAATCCGGAACGTCCTAGGCACTTCTCCTTGTGCCTGGGACAGGGCCTGTTTCCTCAGTCCCTCGAGAGAGTGGCACTCTCTCTGTCCCTTACAGAAGTTGCCCGGGAGGGTCCCCCTTCAGCTAACAAGCATTGAAGGTCGGGATGATCCTCCGGGTTCAGAACCTCTCCCACAGGAGAGTCTTCTGTCTCTTCTCCCACAGGAGTTGAGTTTGGGTTTTCCACTGGACCCAGCCCGTCCGGAGCATGGATCCCAATGGGTGCTGTCGGAACAGCAGGAAGAGAAGGTGTTCCCTCCACAGAGGTGGCCTTCTTGGTCTTCCTTCTTCTTGCCTTAGGCCTCGCCTTTGGCTCGGGTATCTGACTCACAGCCAGACCCGGTGTCACCTGTGACCTAGTGACTGCAGCAGCAGTCATGGGAAGACCATCCGAGATCAACCCCAACTCTACTAGATCATTTCCTAACAGAATGTTAGCAGGGACATTGTCCTGAACCAGGACAGGAAGCTTTGCTGTCTTGTCTCCAATCATGAGTGTGACTAAGGCTATAGGCGATAATTTGGGAGGCCCACCAGCTAACCTGGTGGTTCTCAGAGGAGCACTTACATAGTCCTCTGGCTTGAGCAGGGTCCTGTCCACCACTGTCATGCTTGCCCCAGTGTCTCTGAAACCAGTAGAAGGCTGGCCATTCAAGAGGACACTTCTCAAAAACCTATGGGTGTTCTGTGGGATAGTCGCCAGTACTTCTGCATACTGGTCCCAGGCCCCAAGGAACACTAAGGAAATCTCTACCGGAGCACCAAATGTGATCCCGGTAGAGGAGGGGAGGTCAGGCTGACAGCCTGTACTCCAAGTGCCTTACCTTTACACTTGGAGTCACCCCTTCTGTGATCCAGAGCCCCACAGTCCCAACAAGTGCCAGGAGTGCGGGGGTACGGTACTGGAACCACTGGGAGCCTGCTTTGCAGCAGGTGGACCACTACTCTTATTCCCACCCACAAATGACTTACCCCCACTAGTTTTTTGGGTCTTGGGAGAGGAAGGTTTAGGTTTACCCGACTGTGACTGCTTGTGGGACTCCTCAGCTTTCTGAGAGGCCCCCTTTTCTTTGTCCTTGTCCTTCCCACTGGAGTCCTTAGGGGAGACCCACTTGTCAGCCAACCTAGCCAGCTTAAAGGGGTCCAAAATGTTCTGGTCAGCCACATACTGACGCAGCTCTGGTGAACAGGCTTCAGAAAAATGCTCAAAAAACAAGAGTTGGGACAATTCAACAAAAGTCTTAACCTTGTATCCATCAATCCACCCCATCATGTTCATGTGCGCAGCACTCACCCAGTCAACCCAAGACACATTCTCTCTTTTCTTAAAATCCCTGAACCTTCTAAGGTATTGGGTAGGTGTCTTGACAAACTTGGCAATCAAAGCAGACTTCATACACTCATACTGACCCCTTTCTTCCACACTCAGCTTCAGAATACAGTCATATCCAGTTTGAGGCACTCTGCTTAACAAACACTTAGCCCAATCTCTTTTATCAACATCATGAATCACACAAGCCATTTCAAACGCTTCAATCCATTGGAGGATATCTGAACCCTCCACAAATACACCAACCAAATCTTTCATAAACTTGGTGGCTGGGGACCTGACACTCTCACTGGTTTTAGCTGAAGTCTCCACTCTAGCTTTCTCTAGCTGGATTCTCTGACATTCAGTGTCCTGGCTCTTGAGTTCAAGGTCCTTATTCTTGAGCTCCACTTGTTGAGCCAACTCCTCTTTCCTAAGTTCAGCATCTATTTCCAACTTGCGGTATTCAAAGGCCAATTTCATCCTTAATAACTCAAGCTCCAAGGAATTGCTGGGGTTTGGAACAGAGGCAGCAGGAATGGTGGCATTCCCAGAAACAGATTCAGCAGAAACCCCAGGGGCAGAGTCCTCATTGGTTGCATTCCCCCCCTCATCAAGAGTTTCACCATCAGTCTGGTAGTCCACCAGGGCAGCTATCATCTCAGCCCTAGACTTATCCACAAAGTCTAACTCCCTGGCTTCACAAGCACTCTGGAGAGCCTCCAAGCTCATCCGAGTCAATTTGCCATTTGCAATAGACTCCATTGTTTGTAATGCAGTTATCTTGTACACAACTAAACCTTAATTTAATAAAGTGCAGATATTTTGTAAGTGGCACGGTTATACACTGATTCTTAAAACCATAAGAATCCCACCGCTGCCACCAGTGTCAAAGAGGGGACTGGTGGGGGGTGGTCTGTACTTCTGCTCTCTAAATGGTAGAGGGGAGGCACAGAGGACCCCAGCCTAGATTCTCTATTCGGTAGCTATGGTCGAGCAATCAAGGCCTAGCTTCTCAGGAGGTGATGCAGGCTGGTTCTTAAGTACATTGTAGTCCCCAAGGCCCCACAAAGGAATGTCCACACACTGTATTGGTTAGAACACAGTCTTTATATAATCAATATTCAAGGTTATGTACACTTATCATAATAACTCACTTTGTACTTAGAAAAATCAACCAATGCAAATATATACAATTCTAAAGTGGTACCACCCTTTGTATTAGATCTCATTAAAGTGCATCAACAATACTGTAACAATGTCACACAGATCAATAGAGTGCAACCAGCAATAGAGAGAGGAGAGAAAATAAGATGGTTGAGCCATAGGCAGAATACTGGCCCCTACCACTAGACACAGTTCTGTGTGGAGATCCCCCCACCTGGGCAACCTGTAAAATAAAGATATAGCACAAGCCCAGTCCATATATTGCTCTGCAAGTCTTATTCCCTCCTATAATGTTTTTACCCCCCCAATGTACCTGGTGGAGTCGAGTTCTTCGAAGAGGCGTTGACAGATCCTTCTTGAGCGACCCCCTTTCAAGCGGGAGTCACGGATCGTCGAGTGGCGTCGAGGAGCGTCGAGGAACTCGGCGTTCGGCGGCGGGGAATCGACGGCCCTTCTTGAATGCCTTCCCTTTCAAGTGGGAGACACGGGGCGTCGAACGTCCGTTGAGGAACTCGGCGTTTGGCGTCGGGGAATCGACGGCCCTTCTTGAATGCCTTCCCTTTCAAGCGGGAGACACTGGGCGTCGAACGTCCGACAACAAACAGGGTAGAACGCATCGATGAGGCGGCAGCTTCGATCCAAGCGGTGCTCGTCGACGACGGAGCGTTGGCGTCCTGCAAGGCGGAGGCATGCGGGGCACCTCGATAACAATTGTTCTGGACCGCAAAGATTGTGGAGACGGGGGCCCGGCAAGGGCGTCGAGTCGTTCGAGTCTTTGTGGTCTTCGGGTGGCGGGAAACCCACCGGAAGGTTTCTCCTCGGCGCGTTGGTCGTCCTCGACTTTCTCCGGCAGGATAAAGCGGTCGACGGTGCGGACGAGGGAGTCCTTCGATTCGAATGTCCTTAGGCAAAGGAGCGGACGGCTCTGGTCGTCGGCGGCACGGCGTCAAGTGGTTCCCACGGCTGGGCAACACAACTTCGACGGGCCTCCAGCGGTTACACAAACCTGCAAACCCTGGTCGACGGCAATGGACTTCAACAGCGGCGATGTCCGGGTGCTTCACTTCGATCTCCTCGGCGATCCCGTCTCGGGTCGGCAGCCTTTCGAGGGTCTGTCTTCCAGGGCGCTTCGGCGAAGATGGAGCGGTGCTTGATGGTCCCTCGGAGCACGGGAAGAGGGCGCCTTACCAGGTCCTCTCTCGGGTCAGTCTTCGACGATTTCGGCAGCCTTCGGATCGGTCGAAGCAAATGCAGCAGCAAGTCTTCTTCTTCCAGCTGGACGTCGAGGATCAGCAGTTCCAGTTACTCTTAGAGTGGAGACTCAGCTCCAGAACGCTTCTGAACAATTACCAGTGGTGAGAGGTTCCCAGATATACTATTCTGTCTCTCATCCACACTGCTGGCACACACTCAGCAGCCAATCACACAGAAGGGCATTCATGCAGTCAGTCAGCCAATCAGGCACACAGTGCATTCAGGCCACACTCCTCCCTTTCAGACACTCACAACAAGGAATGTGGATTGGGACAAGTACCCAGCCATTCAACACTACACACTGCATTCAGGCCAGTTTCGGGCAGGGCTGTCTCAGTCTTTGTCTCTCATGCCAGAAACCAGACAACCACAACAAGGAGTGTATATTGGTCACACACTCCATTCACCCAGGTCCCACCCACAGGAGGTACCCACAACATACAGTCACTGGGAAGGCTCCAGTCAGTTTAGCTGGGCCTTCACAACAACACCATATATGGAACTGCCACCCAACAGCCAGTCAGGGGGAAGGGACAGAGTCAGGGCTTCCCAGGACTTTGGGAAAAAAGGTAACAGGCAATAGAAAGCAAGAGGCCACAGGGGCCATCTTGTTTCCTATCAGGAATCAACTGATCCCAATGGCAGGGCCTGGGTATCCCAAAATGGAGGACACCCAGAGCACCTGTCAAATTCAGCATGGAGCTGCCACCAGCCCATACCCTGCTCTGTGGGCCACCCACAGGTGCCCAAAAACATACACTAGGGGCACAGGGTTGTACCCCTACCCATGGGTGCCATAAGGGTATCCCATGGGTCTGTTCACCAAACCAAAAGAGAGAGCTGCACTGCCAGGAGTCCCACATGGACTCCTGGGCAGAAAACACGACAGAACACAATATGAAAAAGGACTACAGGACAAGGACAGGGAGGCCCTGTCCCTCCAATGCCTTTCCAGCATCACAGGGGGTCAAGTGGGAATGGGGTCCAGAACAAGCAGAGGCAGTAAGACAACTCAAAAGAAGCCTCTCACAAGCGCCCTGCCTAGCTTACCCTGTCAGAAACAAGGAGTTCTTCCTGGAGACAGGGTTCTCTAATACGTGCTTGACGGCAGTATTATACCAAAAGCATGACAAGGTCAATAAAGTAATCTCCTATGCGAGCAAAACTTTATCCTCTGTGGAGGAAAAATTCAACGATTGTGAGAAGGCACTCCTGGCAACGGTGTGGGCATTGAAGAATTACCGCCCGTTTATCCAGGGGGAACACATCATAGTGGAGACTCCACAGCAGCCTCTGCAATATCTCCAAAGTGACAGAATCCGGGCCGTAAATATGAGTAATTCCCGAATTACTTCCTGGATTCTGTCAATGCAAGGCTTTCCTGTGGAGGTCAGATATGGCCAAAACAAGAAGAGTCCCCTCGCGCAAGGTCTGGCTGACTTGCATGATTGTGCAAGAGAAAACTGTCTCGAGGACGAAAGTCTAAAAATCAAGGACAACATGGAGGCATACCTTAATTCCCCACACAAAGTCTTTGAAGAGGACAAGTGTGAGGGAATGCCCACTGTCTATGTGGATGGATGCTCTTACCATGTTGACAACGGGGAGAAAGAACTGGTGGCTGGCGTAGGGAATGCATGGGTGAAGGAGTTCCCAGAACCCTCCGCCGGATACAAAATTGGTCCCCGAAGTAGTCAGGTGGCAGAATTGATGGCTGTGCATCAAGCCATCCTCACTGCTGTCCAACATCAACTCCACGAACTGGTCATAATCACAGATTCTGATTATGTACGGAACGGGTTCGTGGAGCACCTGGTCAACTGGAAAACCAGAGGCATGTTATGTGCTAACAACAAACCCTTGAAACATGGGAAGTTGATCCAAAACATTGATGATCTGGTCACCTCGAATGAGATCACCATCTATTGGAAAAAGATCAAGGGTCATACCAAAGTAGAGGGACCAGACAAAACTGGAAATGACTTAGCTGATCAGCTGGCCAAAACCGGGGCCATCCAAGGGGATCTAATTGATATTGAGTCCCTGTTGGGGGAAATCCAGGTCACTGCTATCACTAGGTCCGAGACAAATGCTCACAATGACCTTTCAATTGCACAATGTAGTAAGGAGATCCCTGATGCTGATTTAATTACAGCTCAGAAGGGGGATCCAATAATTGGTAAATTTTACCAGCACCTTGAGGACCCTGAGAACTTTCCCCTGACGGATACCGATTACATTGGGAAAGAGGACCTAAGAGTGTTGATGAAATGTCCCAAAATGTTCCGAATCCAAGATGGTTTGCTGGTAAGGAAATCCAAAGCTGGCCACGATCAGTGGGTGGTTCCTACCTCATTCCGAAGCCTGAAGTTGAGTCACGCCCATGATGCGGCCACCGCCGGTCATAGGGGGTTTCACACAACACTGTAAATCTTAAGAGAGGTTGGATACTGGCCACACATGGGGCAGGACTTTTACCAATACTTGAAGGGGTGTCTTGTGTGTGCACAATTTCAGCCATCATCCCTCACGCCCCGTGCACCCCTCCAAAAGAGGGGGATGACACTGCCATGGTCAGATTTGCAAATCGACTTTGTAGGCCCTGTGATTCGCTCGACTAGAGGAAACAAGTACAGGTTGACCGTTACATGCTTGTTTACCAAGTGGGTGGAATGTCTCCCAGCCCCAAATTGCAAGGCAGAAACTGCAGCTGCCCTGATGATTAACCACATCTTTTCCCGTTTCGGTCTACCTCAAAGGATTGAGTCAGACAGGGGTAGCCACTTCACCAGTGAAGTAATGACAAAGATGTGGGAGATACTGGGGGTTAAAAGGAAGCTACACATTGCTTACAGGCCAGCTTCTTCTGGAGCAGTGGAGAGATACAACCGAACCATTGTGAGCATATTAAAGAAGTTTGTGGCAGATTCTGGGCCAAGTTGGGATATCCGATTACCTCTGGTCCTAATGGCCATCAGATCTACCCCTTCATCTGCAACCAAAATGTCACCATTTGAGTTGATGACTGGACGCAAGATGGTGCTTCCTCAGCATTTTCTGCTACAGGACCCAAGAGCAGACACTGATAAATGCCTCCACAACTCATGAGTATGTGGAGAATTTAAGGAAACACCTCCAACATGCGTTTGCTTATGCTCAGCGGAATCTAATAAGATCAGCTGATAGCATGAAAACCCACTATGTCCTGAAAACTTCCCAGAAGGAATATAAGGTGGGTGATCGGGCCTATTTATACAATTTCCAAAGGAACCAGGCCAAACAGCGAAAATTCTTGCCTACATGGAAGGGACCGTTTGAAATTATAGACAAGATCTCCCCTGTGGCCTACAAGATCCGCATCCCCAAAGGCGGTTTGGCAGAGGGGGAAGACAAGTGGGTCCACATAAACCAGTTGAAGTGTTGCCATCCCAGGCACACTTTGCAGCAACTGGAGGAGTCCTTGGTAATCCCAGAGGGTACCGCTCCAGAGTAATTCAATTCCGACCCTAAAAGATCCTACATATAGCCTATCAAATTCTGTGTTTCTCAAGTTTATGTGTTCCTGTCTCTTAATTTAAAAAAATGTGCATGTTCATATCTGTTGAGTTCTAAAATATATATGCCACCCCACTATATCAATGGTGGGGGAGAAATGTCCATGAATAGGTATTGCCGCTCTTCCTTTGTCGTCCTAGGAGAAAGAAAACCTGGAGACTGGCCAAGGAGGACGATCCGGAGACCGGGAGCAGAGACGCAAGGGGCCCGGGGTACCGCCCAATATTCGCATCAGGACCGGCGAGGAGAACCGATCAATCCGACCGGATGGAGAAAAAGATGCTGAACTGTACCATCTATTGGAAGAAGATGAGGAAACATCCCAGATCTTGCGAGTTCCATCAGTGAAACAGAATGGCCATCGCAAGAGGCGGGCTTGTGGGATGTTTTTACCCATGCATCCGAGCCCTACCTCAAAAACTGTGCAGTACTGGCATTGAAAACATCATGATGGCCAGAGCTTCCCAGAAAATGCCCAGGGAAATGCATGAAGAATAGGCTGCCACCCATTTTTGCCGATGTTATGGGCACAGAAGGGTACTGCCTAAAACCACCATTGGACTACCCACATAGTAGCCTGAAACCATTGGGAATGGCAATGCTGATTGCCAAAAGCAACCTAGAACTGTGGGGAATTCATTTTCTTAAATCCCAAAAATGGTTGCATTACCAGTACTCACCACTATCAGAAAGCCGGCGTTTTAAAACCACCAGACTTTTGTGTAAAACTGAATAAATGAACCCAAAGCAGGCCAAAGAAAGACTTACTGAGAGGTGGATACAATGTAAAGTTATATTCTGAAGTGACTTGAATGTTCATAACAAGACTGGCTGACCTCTGAAGGTCTGCAGCAGCCTAACTGAAACTGGATTTAAAACTACCAAAAATCGAAAATGTTTAAATTAACTGAGTGACCTACTTTTGAGTGTCACATAGTTTGTCACTGTTGAAATGTCATAGTTTTGAACTTAAGAATCAGCATTCTAGCTGCATGTGTAAAAATTGGAAGTTTGATTTGGACAGGAAAACTGGCAGCCAAAGAGACATTTAGCTGAGGCCTGGCTTAAAAAGAGAGGGAATTTTGCCCACCAGCTACCCCCGACAGGAGTTGAGACTTGCACAACAGCTGTGTTCCCAGGCCTAGCTGCCTTTTGCTGTTCCCACCAAAAGGGCTATGAGACTTCTCTGATTGAATTAGCTGGGCTCTGCAGGAAATTGAACAAAGCCCTGTCCTGACTCAGGCAAATGTTTTATTGGGGGGGGGGTCGTAAAAGTGGCTTCCTCCTGGAAGGAAAGGGGAGGAGCACTGCCTGTGAGAGCAAGCTGGCTTGGCAGAACTGGAAAAACCAGAAATTCAACCTTGTGCTGGGGGGAAACCACACCCCTTTGGGGCCAGAACATAAATCTAAAAAGATGGATCATTCATAGAGCGGACTTGTGAAAATTTTATAAGTGATATCATTATTCTTGTGATTTTTCTGTGCACATTTGAAGACGTGTTAGGACCCGGTGGTATGTTCAGGGGGGTTTTTAGCAGAAAAGAGGATATTACTCTAAATGTATGTATGTTAAAAATCTGACACTCCACCACCTAATGCCCACATGCTTTGCGAACATTTGTGTAAATGCGGGGACAAATCCAATATTGGTAACCCGACCAAAAAGTGAAATATGTTGCCATTTTTTAACCCAAGCTCCTAGAAATGACAGAATTGGAACAGGGGCTACCATCAGTAAATGCATGATGTGTGTATGCAATGCCAAACAACTGTCTATCGGGGAAGTATGTATTTGGATCAGATATATATTGTGTGTAAAGTTGACAGGGGTGGGTTCTCTGTATCATAAACAGACCTCATCATGATGACACTTCATTTCATTCCCCCAATCAAGGGGAAGAGGAGGAAGTGGCCAATGACAAGTGGAGAGGGGTAGGGCCTAGAAAGCTAGCCTCTCCACCCACTTTCAAAACACATAAAAGCAGACAGTCAGGACAGATAGGGACATTCAATTCCATTTGCTGCGGAGCATGCTGCCGGACCATACCACATCCAGAGATCCAGACTTCAAATCCATCAATCTCCAGAACCTGTAGCAGTACCTAGAAAGCAGAGCAGTATCCAGAATCCAGAGAGGCTAGACCAGCAGAGCAGAGCTGACCCAGACCGCAGTTAGCAGAACCAGAGAGCTGACCCAGATCACTGTGAAGTGCCGAGACCAGAACCGGAGTCCAGTCCAAAACCTGACCAGATCCGTGGCGAGGCCTATTTTAAAATATATTGTGAGTACCTAGCAGAACTGTGCAGAACCAATCTCTTAGTTAAAATAATATAATTCAATCTATTTTAGTCTAACCAGAACTGCCTCCTAACTGTCACCTGTCATTTTCTAGCTGCAAGCTGTAACCTGTCGCTTTGAACTTTTAAAAATTTCAAATCCGAAAAACTACCTTTATTTAATCATCCGTATCTCTGGAACCGTTTGGGCTAGGAACTTGGTTTAACTTTCCTCTTTCTCCGTAATCACGATTCTCGCACCCGCGAATTTTACTGCGATTTGCGATTTGGTTAAAAATCCAGCCACATGTAACCATCAGTAGTCATCTCTTTCCTTGCTAAATTTAGTTTGCCTCTTAAGAACCATCCCTGAATCATTGCTAGAGTGAGCCTGGACTAATATTAACTAGATACCACTCACCCTGAACCTCCTGAAGGGAATTAAAAGCATTTTCAGCATATTTCTCACTGCATTGTCACCATATTCAAAGCACTTGGGTCTGTGTTTCAAAACTCCTATCTGTTGTATAAGCTGCTGGGGGGGGAATTGAACTGAACTCTATTTGATTGCATTCCTAAGAACTGAGTCCCATTCTATTCATCTCCTTACATTGCATTAAGAGGGGAGTGAATTTTCAAAGAAAAGTGATTACATTGTCTTTTAGTGAAGTCCTATCAAGTCGATTTCTGTGCTGCATTCTTTTTCATCTGTGCAATTCATTGAAACCATAAAGCATTCTCTGATACTTTATTCCCCTGTTCGTAGTCATGAGTCACCAGAACTGTGCTATTGTAGGATTACTTATTGCTGATTACTGTTCATAGGTCTAAGTGTGCTATCAATTATTAATTTATTTCTAAAGGTGTGTAACACTTACCTGGAATCTGCGGGGACACTCACAATGGAACTACGTAACACAGCTTTTCTCAATTAGTGTGCTTCCAAAACTCCCTTCAACATACCATAAAAGGTTCCTAGAACAAACAGAAGAGAATTCTAAGAATTTTGACTAGCGCTTCAATGAAGTTAAACTAATCCAAAACACTAATGTCATTCTTCAGCTTTTCTCATTACCTTGGAAATTTATGTTGTTAGCTCTCCATCCTGCATTGGTGCAGGGGCGCTAGTTCTGAAGAAGTGAAATGGCGCTAACTATGGTGACAAGGAAGGACGTTATTACCAAAATTCAAATGAACTGGGAAGAGTGTGAACCATAGACGACTGTGCCTAAACTGAAGTAGCTGAAATTAGTGGTCAATCCAAGGGACCCCCACCGGTGAATAGGGCTGGGAAAGATTGCTGAATTGGAAGTACCATAGATGTGAGGAAAATTTCTACACACACGCTTTCGTGGAACCACCACAGGAAAACGAATTTGCCTCAGGAAAACGCTCACAACCACTGAGCGTGCAAGCCTTTGAAAATAGCAAAATGCGTCATCAAAAGCTTGTTGCAAACAATGTGTGAATAACACATACCAACTAAAACCAAAAGCTAAGAAAAGCTCAATAACTAATGAAGCGTAAAATCGGCTCCATTACATTGCGCGCAACATGCGTTTAGATAAATATTACAACGTAACACAGAACTTCACAATACCATGGAAAACCATGACACTTCAGGGAAATAAAAGATACTTGCGAAATATCCTGACTGAAACCCTTGAACCATGGAAGCCGCTCTGTGTCTGGAAAGTGACGGGGCTGACTGAGTGACAGGGAAGAATTCCGTGACTAGAGTTCCAAGACCCTACTGTGGAAAATTCTGTGACTGGAATTGTAGGAATTACAGGGAACTCCGGGGAAACAAATAACGGGAGCAGAGGGAACAAAAATGACAGAAAAGGAAGGGTGGCTGGTGGCGCTGAAACGTGACAGGACCTAAAGCTGGACAGCGGTAAGCGTTGACTGGATTCTTTCCGAACGCGAAGCAGGGAATGCTCGAGGGGAGGGGCTTAAATAGGAGGAGAAAGAAAACAACTAGACCTACACTGCGCACGCTACCAGCATAACCCAGGCAGCCCTGTTGAGTGTCAAGATGTAGTACCCATGCCTAACACTTCCCTGAGTTGCCTTTTCCCAACATCCACGAATGGTAGATTGAAGACCAATTCTTTTTGGAAGCAATTATAGGAACCTTTGCCGTGATCATGACAGTATTCCCCCCCAAGGCCCCTCCTAAGGTGAAACCTTCTCCCTTTGGTTTGCTAGGATTATTCAAATGGAAGGATTTAATTAATCGGGGAGCGTGAATGTTTTCAAGGGGTTCCCAGGTTCTATCCTGCGGCCCATAACCCTTCCAGTCCACCAGGTAATACAATTTTCTGCGAACCATCTTAGAGTCCAAGATAGCCTTAACCTCGTACTCTGGTTGGTCACCTTCCACAATTACAGGAGCCGGTGGACCCTGAATTCGAGTATTTGGACTTACAGCTTGCAATAAGGACACATGGAATACCGAATGAATTTTCATGTGTTTAGGGAGTGTCAATTTCATAGCCACCGGGTTGATGACCTTCTCAATGGTAAAAGGACCCAAAAATCTAGGAAGAAATTTCCTGGATCCCTTCAACCTCAGATTCCTTGTAGCCAGCCACACTGAGTCTCCCACCTTGTATTCTGGGGAGTCTCTTCGCTTTTGATCAGCGAACTTCTTCTGAGCAGTCTTCGCCAAGTACAACTGTTTTCTGGCTAGGTGAACAGCGGTTTCTATATTGTCATGCAGAGTCTTTATAGCTGGCATTTACAGAGATTCAGGTGGATCATGAACCGAGGGTTGTGGATGTCTACCATACACAGTGAAGAATGGGCTTAATCCAGTCGAGGAGTGTACAGAATTATTGTAGGCATATTCTGCAATCCACAATATTTTTTGCCAAGAGTCGTCAGTTTGGTGAAGCATGCACCTGAGGTACTGTTCCAACGTTTGATTTGTGCGTTCCGTTTGTCCATCAGTTTGTGGGTGATAACTTGTGGACAAACGTATCTCCATCGGAACCATCTTGCAACATCTTTTCCAGAATTCAGAGACAAATTGGCTTCCCCGATCAGACACCACAATGGAAGGAGCGCCATGCAGCCTTACGATGTTTTCCAAAAATACCTTGGCTAGACCCGACGCAGTAGGCAATCCCTTCAATGCCACAAAGTGTGCCATTTTGGAAAATAGATCCACCACCACCAGGATGGTGTCAAATCCTTCACTATTGGGTAAGTCTGTAATAAAATCTAGGAAGAGTGTGTGCCAAGGAAGAGGCGGAATCTCCAATGGTTTGAGAAGACCAGCAGGTTTCTTTTTCTGCGATTTATTTTGAGCACAAACTCCACAGGTCTTGATGAATTGAATTACATCCTTACGCCAAGTTGGCCACCAATACGATCTCTTGACTCTTTCCAAGGTTTTAGTGACTCCCGGATGTCCTTCCATTAGTGCACTGTGGTAGTCTTCAATCACTTGCTCTCGTAGCTTTTTAGTTGGCAAGAAAACTCGCCCCTTAAAAAAGGGCAATTCTTCCTGCACATAACAATGTTCCTTCTCAGATGCCCATTTTTGCAACTCTGCTGCACTGATATTGGCTTTGATTTCAACCCTCAATTCTTCAAATAAAGAATCTGCAACTTCCATGACTCCAAGCACCTTTTCAACTGGAATTATCTCCACCGGAATTGTGGCACCAATTTGGGACAGAGCGTCGGCCTTTCCATTACGGATACCAGGCCGAAATGTGATAACAAAATCATACTCAGCAAAGAAAAGAGCCCATCTCAACTGTCGCGGAGATTGTGCCTTTGCCGAACGCAAGTACTGCAGATTCCGATGGTCGGTGAAAATGGTAACGGTGTGTCTAGCCCCCAGCAGATAATGTCTCCATTCCTTCAGTGCACACTTTATCGCCAACAATTCCTTATCGGTGACTGTATAATTCAGTTCAGCTGCTGAGAACTTTTTTGACCAAAAGGCCACAGGATGTAATTCGTGCGAGATAGGATCACGCTGTGACAAGACTGCGCCCATGGCGACGTTGGATGCATCGGTCTCTACCACAAAGGGAAGATCCAACTTAGGATGTCGAAGGACCGGGGCTGCAGTGAATTTCTCTTTCAGTTTCTGGAAGGCCTCACCAGCCTCATTTGTCCAAGCAAAGGTCTTATTCTTTTGCAGCAACGACGTGATAGGATGAACCAGCTGAGAAAAATCAGACACAAATCGTCGGTAAAAGTTAGCGAACCCCAAAAAACTTTGGACTCCTTTAACTGATGTTGGAGCTGGCCAGGATAGAATTGCGTCAACCTTTCTGTTGTCCATTTTCACCCCTTCCGATGACAATATGAATCCCAAAAATTCTACCTCTGGAACATGAAAGTGACATTTCTCCAATTTTACATACAAGAAGTTTTCCTTGAGGATTTGAAGAACTGAAGTTACATGTTTGACATGTTCCCGGGGGTCGGCAGAAAAAATCAGGATGTCATCAACATATATCACAACACAGATATCCAGAAGCTTCCGAAAAATGTCATTCATGAATGACTGAAACTCTGCTGGAGCATTACATAATCCAAAAGGCATGACCTGATATTCGAAGAGCCCATAACGTGTGCGAAAGGCAGTCTTCCATTCATCTCCAGGTTTAATGCGAACGAGATGATATGCCCCACGAAGGTCAAGTTTGGTGAAGATCCTAGCTCCTTTCACCTGGTCCAGCAACGTGGAAATTAGAGGCAAGGGGTATTGGTTCTTTTTAGTGATTTGATTTAGGGCCCTGTAATCGATGGAGGTTCTCAGGTCCCCTTCCTTTTTTGGCACGAAGAACAAAGGCGATGCTGCTGGGGACTTGGATGGTCGAATAAATCCATTGGCTAAATACTGGTCCAGATACGTTCTCAAATGGAGGTTTTCCTTTTCAGTTAATGCATAGATTCGATGACACAGGAGTTGGGCTCCTGGAACCAAATCTATTTGGCAATCATAAGGTCTATGAGGGGGCAGGACTTCAGCTTGCTTCTCCTCCTGAAAAACATCCTGGAACCGTTGATATTCATAGGGCAACAAACCGATGAGACCCAATGTGATTTCTGGAGTGTTTGGCGGTAGTTCCTTTTCCTTAACATGTTCTGTCCCATCACAAGTTTCTTGACACTCTGAACTAAACACCACAGTCCTTGCACGCCAATCAATGACAGGATTATGTCTTTCTAGCCAGGGAATTCCTAGGATGATCTGGAATTGTGGCGCCTGAATAAGGTCAAAGGAAATCTCCTCCTTGTGTTTCCCCTGGCAGAGCATTATGATATCGTTAGTGCGTTGTGTAACTGGACCTGACACAAGGGGAGTACCATCCACTCCAGAAACATTTTCTGCTTCCAACTTATCAGTTAACGGAATGCCCAATCTGCTTGCCAGGTTTAAATCCATATAGTTGCCGATGGCCCCACAATCAATGTAAGCGTTTAGCGTGAATTTTTTTGTAGGACAATCCCGACTGAATAGGATGACTGGAATCACAAAGTGTGAGGTCGCCGAAACCTTCTTCACGCTCGACAAGCTTAAGTTTTCCGGAGTTTGCTCCTTCTTCTCCTGACTAACACCGCCCAGGGGTTTTCGTGAAGGTTTCACAGGACAGTCCTTCAGGAAATGACCAGCTTTCCCGCAGTACAAACAGAGCTGTTGCTGCCGCCTCTTTTCCCTTTCAGCTTGGGAGATTGGACCACGAATGACACCCAGTTGCATAGGTTCAGCATGGTTTTCTGACGACACCCTTCCAGAGGTTTCCGTGGGGCGAACAAAATATGCCCGACTCTCTGGACGGCCTCGATCCATTCTTCGATCTTGAAGTCGGTGATCCAACAGGATGGTTAAGTCTATGAATTCGGCAATTCCTTCTGGTGGGTTCACCACTTGTGCTAGGACATCCTTCAGTTCACTCCGCAACCCACGGTAAAACAAGGTGGTTCTTTTCTCTGAAGGCCAATTGGTTTCTGCAACTAATCTATTGAAGGTGGCTACATATGCTAGCAATTCTTGGTTACCCTGTCGAAGTGACAACAATTCATTATCTAATGCTTGACCTTGGGTGTGGCGAGCAAAAAGCTTTTCCAGTTCACGTTGGAAGTCTTGAAAATTTCTCAACACCGGATCATCTCTATTGACAAGAGGAACTGCCCAATCAGCCGCGTACCCCCCAAGGTAAGACAACACAAAGGCCACTTTAGATTGGTCTGTGGGAAACGTTCCCGGCCTGCATAAGAAATGTAGCCTGCACTGATTTAGAAACACTGCGAACCTTTTTGGATCCCCAAAAAAGCGCTCTGGGGGGGCCAAGGGAATATTTCCTGGCACGATTACTTGGACAGGTACTGATGGTGCAATTGGGGCTGAAACTAGGGGGTTCCCAGAAGGCAACGGAACCTGACCAGCTTGTGACTGTAATACTTGGCGGGCCAATTCCTCAGTTCTATCCCTGTTTACCACTAATTCTTTCCTCAGAGCATTAGTTTCGGAACGTGCTGCATGCACTTCCGCTCTCAATTCCCCCAACAAATGGACCAACTGATCAACCTCAGGAGTTCCCATGATGTCCAGGCAGAGTATGTTTCAGTGGCTTCGCGTTCTGTAACGCTTACCTGGACTCTGCGGGGACACTCACAATGGAACTACGTAACACAGCTTTTCTCAATTAGTGTGCTTCCAAAACTCCCTTCAACATACCATAAAAGGTTCCTAGAACAAACACAAGAGAATTCTAAGAATTTTGACTAGCGCTTCAATGAAGTTAAACTAATCCAAAACACTAATGTCATTCTTCAGCGTTTCTCATTACCTTGGGAATTTATGTTGTTAGCTCTCCATCCTGCATTGGTGCAGGGGCGCTAGTTCTGAAGAAGGGAAATGGTGCTAACTATGGTGACAAGGAAGGACGTTATTACCAAAATTCAAATGAACTGGGAAGAGTGTGAACCCTAGACGACTGTGCCTAAACTGAAGTAGCTGAAACTAGTGGTCAATCCAAGGGACCCCCACCGGTGAATAGGGCTGGGAAAGATTGCTGAATTGGAAGTACCATAGATGTGAGGAAAATTTCTACACACACGCTTTCGTGGAACCACCACAGGAAAACGAATTTGCCTCAGGAAAACGCTCACAACCACTGAGCGTGCAAGCCTTTGAAAATAGCAAAATGCGTCATCAAAAGCTTGTTGCAAACAATGTGTGAAGAACACATACCAACTAAAACCAAAAGCTAAGAAAAGCTCAATAACTAATGAAGCGTAAAATCGACTCCATTACATTGCGCGCAACATGCGTTTAGATAAATATTACAACGTAACACAGAACTTCACAATACCATGGAAAACCATGACACTTCAGGGAAATAAAAGATACTTGCGAAATATCCTGACTGAAACCCTTGAACCATTGAAGCCGCTCTGTGTCTGGAAAGTGACGGGGCTAACTGAGTGACAGGGGAGAATTCCGTGACTAGAGTTCCAAGACCCTACTGTGGAAAATTCTGTGACTGGAATTGTAGGAATTACAGGGAACTCCGGGGAAACAAATAATGGGAGCAGAGGGAACAAAAATGACAGAAAAGGAAGGGTGGCTGGTGGCGCTGAAACGTGACAGGACCTAAAGCTGGACAGCGGTAAGCGTTGACTGGATTCTTTCCGAACGCGAAGCAGGGAATGCTCGAGGGGAGGGGCTTAAATAGGAGGAGAGAGAAAACAACTAGACCTACACTGCGCACGCTACCAGCATAACCCAGGCAGCCCTGTTGAGTGTCAAGATGTACTACCCATGCCTAACACTTCCCTGAGTTGCCTTTTCCCAACATCCACGAATGGTAGATTGAAGACCAATTCTTTTTGGAAGCAATTTTAGGAACCTTTGCTGTGATCATGACAAGGTGTGA
Organism: Ambystoma mexicanum; assembly: GCF_040938575.1. NCBI lineage: Eukaryota > Metazoa > Chordata > Amphibia > Caudata > Ambystomatidae > Ambystoma > Ambystoma mexicanum. Next base: position 486,150,171 of record NC_090931.1, on the reverse strand, counting down.
TACCTATATATATTGTTTAATTTTCCAATAAATCTTTTAAATTTGCAAAATAAACCTACTTCTTGGCTCAGTGGGGTCAGGGGGATTCTAAGAGAGGGGTGTTATACAGGGATAGTCACCCAGAACTCATGAACTGGGCATAAAGATATATCAATAAGGGTTTTCATTCAGTATTCTAGACTAGGCGTTGACTTAGCTGTAGTGTTGAATTGAATCCTCTTACATGTCGGACCCCGAACATAACCCTATGGGATTCGTCCCATTGTTGGAGATTGATACTTTTTCTCGTTAATCTCTAACGTACCACCGGTCTACTTATCTTAAATAAGTTTATCGGATGGTATTTTCTGCCAGAACTCGGTTTTGTAAAATGGCGTCTGTGTTCGTCTCTGTGACTCCTAAACCAAAGGTTTAGCCCTTTGTTCCACTTTTGGCGGGCCTCTGTACAGAGACCCTCCAAAGTGGTGCCATTCTGTCTGGGTTACCACAGGGGTGAGGGAGGGGGTTTAGGCACCCTGGACCGAGTTGCCTTGCCAACTCCGGTCGCACTCTGGAGTGATTGGCCCAAGTGGTGAGCCTCCCCGCTCACCACTTAGCAAGTGTTGATTGACAGCTAGGTTGAATGAATGGGGGTTTTCTGCATAAAAGCAGGGCTTTTGGGACTGGATCTTCATAAGTCGCCACAGGACCTAAGAATCCGACGAGGGTAACGCTGAGCTGACCTGCACGACGACACCTCCGGTGGAGCCCTGTGGAACCGACTCACCACTTCCCGATGACAGAGGAGATCTCCCTGCCGGAGAGTCTCTTCCCCTGACTGGTGGGAACAACCAGTCCCCTTTGCTTTTTATTCGCCTCAGGGCGCAGTGGTCGAATTGCCCGTGCAGAGCACCTCGGCAACCGGATAGCCACTACCCCTGTACCGCGACCAAAAGGTGGTGCCTTGTGATGGAGCACTCTGCGGCTGGTCTCTTCCCTGGTGGTGCACCGGACTTCACTTTTCTTCGACAACGAGATCATCTCTACTCTTGGCAAAGACCCGAAGTGCATCCACCACCAGGAACAACTGCCCCCGCCGGAGCTGTCTCTCCACAACAAGGTACCGTGTCCGCCTGGCTTCCCTTTCGATCGGTTCGAGTGAGGTGTCTTAATCCTCTCCGTTCCGTTGAGTCGCCTCCAAGCTTTTCTCATTTGTTGTTCTGAACTGGTTCAATCTGCCGATAACAATTTGCTACAAAGACTTGAATGCATCTCCACTAGAGACTTTTTGGGACATCGCGCCTTGCCTCTCCGAGTGGGCCTGGCCTCTGAACTTTACGATCTATTGTGATTCTTGCCTTCTTGCCTTGCATTTTATCCGTGGAGTATTGAACTGTGTTGATTTTGTGACCTGCCTATCTTTTTCTCTCCCGTCCTAATATTAGAGTGCCATCTAGGTTGAGGTATACACCTCTGTCTGAAAATAAGTGATACCTGTAGAACCTAGACTTGTCGAAATATTGCTAGGGGGATTGATCGTTTTCTGCTTCGTAGAGTAATTGTGTTTGATTTGTTTGCCGTGAATTTGCCATAGTGTTTTTGATAGATGTTTCGTTATAAATAAATACCTTAATATCTTTACACTAAGCCTCGTTGCGTGTTTGCTTGTCTTACTGTGAAGAATTGCTCTATTTTGTATACTCCACATACTGCTCAACTCTTCTTGAGGGAAGTCTGACTGCTCAGCCACAGCTACCAAGTGAATCTGTGTGGTACAGACTGCTACCAAGTGGGTTCACCACCAACCACCTGTAGTCCTAAATCTTTTGCAGTGGTCCCAGAGCGAACTGCACAGGTTTCCGCCTAACAGAGGGGAGCGGGGTGCACCCATCCTTTGGTTGTAGTCCCCTGGTGGGGAATCATTGTACTGACGTGGGGTGTAGTTCATGTTCTGCCTCATGTCCTGTCTCTCAGGTTGTGGGTACTGGCCCCTATGTTGATTCCCATTATCAGCAAATCAATCCACATATCGGGCTCTATCCTGATTACCATATATCATGGTATTGAGGTCAAATCTGCTCTGTGTCCCCAATGTCTGATAGGGACCATCATTTCTTTGATCCTGATTTGTCTCTGGTTATTGTTCATACCTGACATATCAGGCCGATAGCCTGCCTGGGGTCTATCTCCTAAGTATCTGGGGCTGATGTAGCTCTCCCTATTACTAGGATCATGTGATTGAAACATTGGTGCAGGGTGTGATGACCTTTGTTGATTACCCCTTTGTTCAGGTGCCAAATTATTTTTACTTGGACTTTGAGCAGACTCAAGGGACATTTTGGCTGACCTGATTTCCATCACTATTGCTGAGGGTTCTTTAGATTTTGGTCTAGTGTCTTTCATTTTATCACTTTCTCTACCCTGACAATAGAGTACCTCATATAGTTTTGTGCTTTGGTGTACAATACATTCAAGGGACTTGTCACGATCAAATTCCTGAACCAGTTGTGATATAATGTCTTTCTGTAACCCATAGAAGTATGCAGTTTTAAACTCATTAGAATTGGGGTCAAAAGATACATCAAAGCGAGAAAATGCTCTTTTTAAGTCTTGCAAAAACTGGCGAGGGGATGTATTAGGCCCAGCAGTGATTGTGTAAGCGACTTTCTTTGCCTCCTGCAATGACTGAAAAGGAGAAAAATGACGCCTAATCTCTTTTTCAAACTCTGCCCATGTCATATTCTGCTGCTCATTCAATCCTCTTATGATACTGGCTGTCGGAGCATCTAAAGTTAAATGAAAATACTGCTTGTACTGTTCCTTAGATATCTGGAGGGCTTTAAAAATGTCATGACCGCTTCTAAGTGATCCTCTATGCAGCATTCCCCTCCCTTTTTAAATGGTTTGATCAGGGCTTTAATGGATTTCATTATCTTTATGGGGCTACTTGTTGCAATGCATGGAATTGCACTACTTGGTGACCCAACCCTGGTTCCAGGTGTATGGGATTGGTGGCGGCCCCAATGAGACTGTCAAATCCCCCAAGAGCGCTGCAACCAAGTTCAGTCACCACCCAGTCACTGGGGCACTAGCTCTTTAGGTAGAAATAGAATTCACCTCAACTCCATTGAATGTGGTGCCCTGCCGCCTCTCCTGGGACCTGGGAATGCACATTTGCTGTTCCTAGTCCTTACACTTTTTAAGGAGCCTGTCTGCTTCATTTTGCAAATAATTGTTTTCATCACTCATTTTATTAATTACCTCCTGCCTGTCGCACATTTGCATTTGGCATTCATTAAATTCTTTGTTTCTCTTGTCTCTTTCCTGACACATTTTAACCATTTCCTGTTCTGCATTTTGGAGATCACTTTCTTTTTCATAATGTTCTTTTTGTAAAATCTGCATTTCTGAAACCATCTCATCTTTATCTTGTCTAATGTGGTCCACCAATGCCTTTAAGTGTACCAATTCTTCTTCACTGTCCTCAAACTGTTTCTTGCTTTTGGACAATTGAATATCAAAATCTCTGCATTTTAGCTGCATGTCTTTCTGACATCCTTCTAATTCTGCTCTTAACATTTCCTCCTTTTTACTTGCCCCATCTAGGTCAGCCTTTAACCTGTTAATCAGCTTGGTGTCATTTTCTTGCATTCGCAGGGACCTATTCAAAATAAACCAGATCTTTGCGCATAGCCGTATCAGACAATCTTTCTCTGCATGTTTAACAGCTGCATTTAATAACCTTAGAAGGCAGACGTGCATTATGCTGCCTTCTGCAAAAATATTGTCTAGTTTTTCTTTCTGCACCTCACCATGAATGTGGTCATGCCATTCTGAGGCACTGTTCGATGACCATGCCCCATGTGCGTATAACTTTGCCTCTAAATATTGCACTAGCTCTGAGAATGTGGCTTCCATTTGAGACATTCTGAAATTCGTTTTTAGTGACACACTGTTATTATGAAATGAGTTCCCTTTAATGTACAGATGGCAGTGTGAGACACACTTGCCACGCCCAGTAGGTGCTCTATGATCACTTTCCCGGCCTGCAACGCACCATAAATATGTAGGGTATTTTGTATAAATTTGGGGCTTGGCAGTATTTTCTTACCACCAAAAACAATGGTAATTTGACAATGACTATTGCTTGCATTCAGATTGGGTTTGGCTTTATAGTGGAATACATTTTGTTGGTGGTATTTTGGTGAGCATAATTTCTTTGTTTTATTTGTGGCCCCAACATACAAAAACCCCTTCTTTTGTTTAGATTGTTCTTGTGATCTCTAGAGGCCTCGGACTTCTACATTATTCAGAAACACCACATTTTCATATGGAGTGCCACCTCTGGCTGTTATCACTGATTTAGCTACACCAGTGAGCTATGTTTCCATAAATTATTCACAATAACATGTGGTATTATCACTAATTTATTTACATTAGTGAGACTATGCTTCCATAGGCCTCTCTCTGCTGATTCATATACACTCAGCAGACTATTGCATTATATTCCACTCAGAAGCCACACACACATACCCTGAGTGGAATCACGCGCACAACTATTTATAATGGCTCATGACATTGCTTCATCTGTATAGGAAATTTGACACATTAAACATCATTCCCTCTCTTGCAGAGTATTTTTTTTTAGAGGCACTAAATGAAAAACAGAAGTAAGAACACTCTTAGGCAGACTGTGTGTTATCACAATTTCATTTCAAAATGATACATTACCATTCTGGTGAGACAATCCTTTCTGAAATAAACATAAGAGAAACAAATGCAATAATACCACGTATTTCTTTTTACATTTTCAACAAGAAAAAGAGAGATTACATCATTTGTAAACACAAGAGAATTCCCCATCGCTACACGGACTGCCTAATAGTAGATCATTCATCCGGCAGTCACAGCAATCTTACTCCATTTGTATATTTACCAGCTATTTGTAGCTCTCCCACACGCAATCTCCCTTGGCCAGTCACCTTCGATGAATGAGCCCAGGGTTTTCTTTGTGTTTGAAGTTTGAAGTGCACAGCGAGAACACAGAGTTCTCAAGACGGTGCCAAGTGACTAGGAAACCCCAGTCACTGAAGGTCAGCAATGCAACTGGGACGACCCCTCCCAGCAGCCCAGCCAGGCGATCTCACAGCAGCTCCAGCCAAGTGACCTCACTGCAACTCCGCAAAATGTCTTCTCCCCGTAATTCTGTCAGAGACACTCTAAAAAACCTCTGTTACCTCCCCTAAGTTTATGTAGAGTATTGCCTCCTCCTTCCTCAACAATAGCTCACTTTTGCAGAAATCAACTGTATCTAACTGATTTCCTGACATTCGAATTTTGCTTCCTACAAAGACAGTGAACAGGGCAAAGAAAAATTGCACGTTTAAACAATGAATCTCAGCCTGCCTCATTTTGCACATGGAGAACACATTATAATGTTAAGGAGTTACAATCGTGTTAGTATTTGTTAGTTAAGTTAATTAATCAAGTATCTAATGTGTCTCCTGTAGGTGAGGCATTTCAAATGAGAAAAAAAAATGGTGTTCTTTTAAATAGGTATTGAGAAAAAAAAATGGTGTGCTTTTAAAATAGATAGCCTGTCTTCATATACATGTCCATATGTTACCCTGGCAACACATGGCTTGCTGTACCACATCACAGTAATAATGTGATCTCATGCAGTGGCGCGCACTCCAAAACACGCTAAATTATACTACATATCTTTAATCCTAGAAACGGCAGAAGTGACTAATAGCAAAGCTCAGTCTGACCCTTAAGCCTCATGTCCTTCACTACAGACTGAAACATCTTTACTAAGAAAGGATGCAGCTTTTTTTAGAACTCAGTTTGGTCTCTTAGTAAAAAGAGATCAATTGTTTAATCAACTCAATTCTGTACACATATATAGGGAAACCAATATAAAGCGTAGTACGGAAAAAGCCCAACTCTGGTTAATGCGGATTTCGCTTATCAACCAGGGCAGAAAAAAACCTGTTTCAAACAGACTAAGGACAGGAAACATGAATCTACATCTAGAAAATTATAGGTAACTTTGTAGCAAAGAAACTCCCACTGTTATTTTGTCAACCTCAGAAAGAAAAACGATCAGTTTGACACTACTTAAGAAATGTGTGAAGGTTTTACTGGTCATCCCTTTGCTGAGGGGTCCATGTAGACAAACTTTACAGACTACATTTTGCCCTTCTCATGTACTGTATAAGTGTGCTGTTCCTAATCTTTCAAAAGACTTTTCTGAAAATAAACTATCATTAATCAACAAACGTTTACATTAGATAACATATGTAAAAATAGGTCTATTATACAAAGTGATAGGAGTGGACTGTCTGCGTGCTTCAGACCTGTCCAAATTGATTCACATAAAAAATAATTCACATGAGTATTAGAAAGAGACATATATGCAATCAAATTTAGATCCTTACCACCAAGAGATTCAGCTATACAATTAAGAAGTTCTCCATACTTTGAATAAAGAATTAATTAAGAAATGTCTTCAAATAGAGCGGGAACTCACCCTTTATCAAAGCACACAGGACCTTTGCAGAGCAGTGTTGAGATGGTAAAAGATAAAAACATTAGAAGAGTCAAACCATATGCACTTGGATTGACATTCTAGATCAGCCTTATCACAACCTGGTTCAGAGGGTAGATCGAGTCGTCTGACAACATAATTAATATTCTGGTGTGGAGCAATGAAAAAGTTGCAAATGTGGATGAAAATACATTAACCAACCAAGCAGTGACTTGTCATAGAATACCTGGTTAATCCTTGCATAAAATCTAGCAGGTTAGACACCAATTTACAAGGATCCTAATTGCTGTCCCTTTCTTGTAACCTTGATCTAATGCTTTTTCTATAAACATTTGCATTTCAGACAATCTTTTTCGGGGGTTTATTTCACCACTTATGCCTGCACAACCATCAAACAGAGGCCAAGCTAAAAGGGGGCTTGCCTATCTATAAACATAAAAGTGAAAATGTGTGGGTTTGTTGCTTTGCGTATATTTCCTATACAATTCCACACCATTTCACAAATCTGCACCACATTTTGCACAGTCACCTGTTAGGACTCTCCAGACATTATTGACTATATGACATCTGGAAACCCCACCCCTTTCCCCAGATTTCAGCAGAAGTCTCTGGGCTTGTGGGTTTGTGGCTTTGTGTATGTTCCCTATACAATTCCACACCATTTCACCAATCTGCACCAGATGTTGCACAGTCATCTTTTAGGACTCTCCAGACATTACTGGCTACATGTAATCCAGAAACCCCACTCCTTTCCCCAAATTTCAGCAAAAGTGCAAATGTAGGTGTGGGTTTGTGGCTTTGCGTATGTTCCCCATACAATTCTAGATGGCTATATGTGCTGACTGATGTTGGACACGGTCGTACAGAGCACACACTTGCTGCGAGGCGAGAGACATTAGAGTGTGGAAAGCTAATAAAGACTGTTACCCTTGATGAGAGCCAGGCAGAGACACAGTAACGTTTGACCACTCAGTGAAGTGCACAGAGGTACTGAACGTTGTGATTCTGGAAACAGGAGTAATATCGAAAACGGAAAGATTGCAGCCTATTGACTAGGAACTTTAACCCCACTGTGTGTCTACACCTTTGGACTTCTGTTACGCCACAAACAGAACATTTAAACTCAAGAATCAGACAATTTACGTCTTTTCTAATTCCTAGAACCACACTGAAAGAGTGTGAAGATTTTATTAATTACATTGGTTCCCTGAAGAAGATCTTCATTATATTGTACAGCAAGTTTAAGAATGAAACATGTTGGGAATTTAAAATCACTGTAATGGCAAACAGTGTCTAAAATGAATACATTACATTGATCTAGGACCTTGTTAGAGGGATCTGCCAACTATAGACTTGTCCTAGGAGTAGAGTAGCCGTGAACTAAAGGGCATTCTAACTACTGACCAACGGTAAAGTAAAGCGCATCAGATTGATTGTTAGAATATTTGTTATTGTTTTGCACAGCACACATCACTTTATTGGCATTTTTGAAAAATGTGAGTTATGTTTAAATTTTTTATGTGTTTTTAACCATTATTGATGAATAATAATAAAGCTTGTAATTGTTTAGAAGAGAGTTGTAGGTTGTTCTTTGACGAAAATTAAAACTACCAAAATTAATTTGTGTACACTGTAAGGATTGATTGTATAGTTTGAGGTTTGGAGAAACAACACACCGGTTGTTGGGATCCTTTGTTTATTATTATTAGGTATTACTGGGGAATTATCCCAACACCCAAAACTTCTTTTGTCCCTGTGTCTTTCTCTGGTTGATTTTGTTTTCCCCCATACAATTAGATGTACTATCTTGTGTGGTGTTTCTGATATTTAATCAATGGATATAGCAGTTGTACAGGTGGAGTGAGCAACCAGTCCTGTTTTAAAAACTGGCTACTGGAAACATTTCCTAGTAAAGGATGTGGAGACAAGGATGATAACTGATTTCTGTCTACTTATTGGAAGGGGCCTTAATGCACTTGTAGATTCAGGATTATGATGTTCGGACTTGTATTCCTTGGAATTAGAAGAGGTGCCACTGATGCAAATATAATATGGTTTTGTGAACTCTCTGGGGTAACTATTACTATCCCTAGGAGGTACCCATAAACGGTCTACTTAATTGGCACACATCATTCCTCTTTGAAAGTTACATATAATCACGGCCCTCTAGGTCCCACTGACTATTTTGTGAACTGTATTTGTGACTGGTGACATCAACCTTTATGTCGTTACCATGCTGGAAGTGATAATTTACCAGTATCCTTGAAGTTAAAAGTGGTTTCTGTACAAAATAAGAGTGTCACTTCCTAAAATACACTAATACAGCTATCAGACTAAAAAGGAGGCCAAATTAGGCTGATATGACTTTTAAACAATCCAAAAAGGTAACTTACTTTTAAATAATTGCCTTTCTTAAAATATTAATCTCTCTATTTCCGTTAAGGCCTTCAACTCTCTAAATGACATGATTAAGCATTTGTGTACAACTGTAGGGAAGGTATGGTATCCCAAGTATTAACACTGACACAATGGATACAATTTGTAAAACCTTTATTGAAAAGGTGGGGGTTGGAAAAACTCCTATTTTGCTCTATAACTAAAATGGCAGTGGTCTCGACTATCAAACGATAAACAAAACAGTCCTAGTGAAGTCCATGAAATCAAAAAGGCCTATGCGAACAAAAACCTAATGCCTGCCCTATCTCTTGTACAAATGTGTAAAAAGGAAATATGTATGCAAAAGGAAAAATCAGTGTTCAAATGATAATGTGGCTGAACCAGCTCTCCTCCCCACGTTAGACCTCTCAGGATAAGGCGATCCTTGTAGGCAGGATGACACACTCTGGCTCGGTTTCCAACAACACAGTACACAGTTCAAAACCATGGATCGAGGCGCACCTGGCCTTCCAAGTTAAAGTCGCTTTCTCTGACTTCAAAACGTATGCTTCAACCAAAACAATCACAACAGGCCCCCCTCTGCCGGGCTCAGACCTCTCACACACAGTTCTTGAAGGTCCCCCTCTGCCGGGCTCAGACCTCTCACAACACAGTTCTCATAGGTCCCCCTCTGCCAGACTCAGAACTCTCACGATAAAGTTCAACACAAAGTTGTGAAGGAGGCTCCCTTCCCCAAGCTTAACACACTTTGGGTCTCCCTCAATCCGGCTCTGGCTTCTTTCGGATGTCGAAGTCTTTTGAATCTTACAGACCACTGCAGCACCACTTCGACTCAACGTTCACTATTTTACTTTCACTCTTGCCCTTTTATTTGCCTTTTAGCTTCACACAATATACCCTCAATGGAGACATTTGAATGGGCTACTTCCTTTCACTGGACCACTCAGTTACTTAAATACAGCTGCAAGATCAGCGATACTAACTTGAAAGTTCATTACGGGTCTGCCTTTCTTCAACATCGCATCCACACACATGCAGCCTTTACTTGTGATATGATGTTGATACTTTATTCACTTTAATACACACCAGTCTTTCAGGTCACTTGCCAACTCACCGGCTGTGTGCGCTTCTTTCTTGTTATGTGCTTTCCAATTTTTGAGTCAAGGTTAGTACCACAGGCTTGGCCTCGCCTCTCCAACTCTGCCGTTCACCCGGGAGGGTCACTGGTGTCCTTGAAACACAATGCAATCTTCACTTGTGGGATCTGGCCTTCTCCACGTGTCTTTCGCGGTTTGTCAGAGGCAACAACCTCCAGTAGGGAAGCCTTGGGGTTTTCGGTCTGCTGCTCTCTTCTCTTGGTCTGTTCCTCTGCTCCAGTAGGTGTGCCTTTGTCCCGGAAGTTCTGGTCATTCTCGTGTTTCGCCTTGCTCAGAGTGTTTCTTCAGGTGTTGACTTTTATTTGTGTGAGGAGAGCTAACTGGTATCAGGTGTATGCACTTAAGGTAAAGTGCCTGACTTTGCCTGACCCGATTAACAGGACATGTCCAGTACGATGTGAGAGAATTAGTCTGGTTACTCTTAGTCACCCTCTTCCTCGGCCCAGTGTATGTGTAAAAAGGAGGGGGAGTTGGGACTTTGGTAAATCCTAAAAAATAGGATGGGGTAAATGAACAAAACAGGGGGGAATACCACATTTTACCATAGGCTATCTCACCCCCACTCTCCAAAGACCCCTCACCCATGTGATCCTCCCACACTGGTCCACCCCCAGGAACTGGATCAAAAAGCGATGAGTGTGTACTGGCCTCCTGGTTGACAAGTCCCTGAGGAAAATGTAAATTGCTATTTTGGGTTGAACAGAACCATATTTCTTCAGATACGCAATTGAGTTTTCATCCCGGTATTGGTACTGTCGAAATAGATAATTGAAAATTAAGTCTTAGTGCCTGGGAGTGGCTGGAATTCCTGGCCAGGTTCCCAGAATCCTGACTTAACATCCCAAGTAAACCAATAGCGTTAAGGAGGGCTGTGGGCGCCTAAGGAACTCCACCCATCCCCAGGTGTTAATGTTATGAAAAACCAGGGTGCGGGGGGGCTTTCACACCCTCCTGTTATACTCAAAATTCCTCCTCAGGATGCCAGCAGCATCACCTCAGCACAGCGCAGGTACAGAAACATAGCCGCACTGGGTGATGCTGTGAAAAAGGGCTGTGCGTTAGACAGCATGTGTGGAGTGTCAGATGCAGGAAGAAGCCCGGAGGAGCAGAACAGCCCAACAACCTTGGCTGCCATTAAACAAGGTGGGTTGGAGAAAGGAGCAGGTGAAGGAGTGCTGGTGGCCTGCGAGACCAAGCAGGATATGCTGTACAGGCAACGAGAACACTCTGCTGAACCAATCTCATCAAAATTGACGATTTCCGAGCAAATATGGGCTAATAGTGTTCAGAATTTCAATTAAATCCTCAATTCTAATTGGCTGTGCCAATAAGAAGATTCTGTCAAGGATGCTTATAAGGAAATATTATAGGCTAAAGAATGATAGAATATCTCTATTCATCAATGGAAAGAAACAAAGGTGACCAGTCAAGACTCTTCACAATATTGAACAAACTGGGAATTGATGACTTGCTTATAAGTATTTTAATTCAGTAATATTAAGGTACTAAGACATTAGTCACTTTTGGCAAGTTCGTTAATAATCATGCAGCCAGACAGGTTTGGGTTGTGGCCTACCTGCGTTTTAATTTACATGTGAATGTTTTAGAGGTAATATTGCTTAACCTAACCTTGGAGCCACCTTGTATATCTTGGAGATTACGTCATTGCGTAGCTTATGTAGATGATATTGTATTATTACCCACAATCCCTGTTGCACTCCGGAAGTTGTTAACTGGGTGTGTGACTTATAACAGAGAAGAGGTCAGAGGAAAATGGTCAAATAGCCAAGTTATGGTAGTCCAACTTTTTGCTAGTAACTGTTGTGTCTGGCTCTACACTGTCACCGTCACCAGCATCCAATCAGGGGCTGTGACTGTGGCTCATGTGCGAGGCTCGTATCTAGAGTGCAGTTGCCACGTGTGATGATAAAGAGTTTGAACACATGCTACTGGTACCCCGGGGCACATTTGTACAGGGGTGTGCACATTGACACGACAATGACAAAAAGGATGGGATAGGCACACATGGCATTGTGTAGCAAAAAATAAAAAATATATATATATATATATATATTTAGTTTCTTCTCCTCCCCCACCAGGCACGAGTAGTGTATTGCTGTACTCGGCTGCAAGATGTCGACACAAGAGCAGGAGCGAGAAGAGCGCCATGAAGATGACATGCTGGGTGCAAGCGCATTTCGCAGGCCAGTGCCATTCGACATGCAGGATCAACAATCCCTTGGACCGCGGTTCGAGAGATGGATGCAGCAATTAGAAAATTATCTGGAGGCTTATGACGAAAATGCACCAAATTGATTCACAAGAAGACTGCTGGTAAACCTTGTGGGGGATGACGTGGAAGACCTCATTCCCACTTTCCCGCCAGAAGACATCAAAACCTATGCTGGTCTGAAGAAGGCACTGTGCGCCTATTTTGATCCACAACGAAACATTGACCATGAAAGGCATACTTTCAACACTGCATGCCAACTCACTAGAGAGTCCATGGACACGTTTGCCACCAGACTTCGCAAGCTGGTGGCACACTGCGAGTTCCACAAGTTCTCGAACAAGGAAGTTATACGCCTCCGGATCATTGGTGGCTGTCTATCCTCGTCATTCAAGAAACAGCTAATGTTGAGAGCTTTATCCCCTGACCACCATATTGCAGATGGTCAGGATCAACGTGTGCAACGATACGCAGGCAACTCAGTTGGAGAACAACAAGGGATCTGCAAAGGAATAAATATATCAGGTAACCACAGTGGGTGAATAAGCTATGCTACAGGCGGCCTCACAAGAAGGTATATCTCCACAGGCAGATGCTATCACTGCAAATTTCCATTTCTACATGATCCAGGCGTGAAGTGCCCGGCGTTTGGACAAAGGTTCACCATCTGTGGCAGGGAAAATCATCCGGCAGTCCTGTGCAATGCCCTGCCAAGTACAGCTCCACGGCCCACCATGAGACAGGAACAACCTTCACGCAGCACCATACCCAGAAGAGACAATGTTACCTGGAAAGAGGCTGTGAGACACGTGCATCAAATCACAGGAAAGTCCCCGTCCCCCCAGATCCTGGAAGAAAGAGCACTGTGAGACTACATATAAATGAAGATCGCCCGAGAGCGACGTTAACATGATGATAGGGGATCATCCAGAAAATGTTGTAATCGACACAGGTGACGCTCTCAACATCATATGCATCTCATAATACAAGATGATGGCGAATCCTCCATGTCTGGCTCCATCGAGTTGAGGATATTCCAATGGGGAGCAAAGGGTCCCATCTACAACCACGGAAAAAAGATTTCTGCAACTCTCTCGTACAAAGTAAAGCATGCCCTCACGGAGCTGCACGTATTACAGGGTCAGGTCCCTGAGAGCTACCTGCTAAATCATCCTACTGCACTGAAAATGGAGATAGCAACAGTAACCTACACTATGCGACACAACAACTACATTGTCCAGACCTTCCCAGCCCTATTGACTGGTCTGTCATGTCTGAAAGGGGACCCCATAATGCTGCATATTAACGAGCCTGTCACGCCCTTTGCTCAACACCCAAGGAGGGTACCTGTTCACTTTCAAGCACAAGTGGAGAAAGAAATACAAGGACTCCTCAAACAAGACATAATTGAGCCATCCAGCGGCCCTACTCCCTGGTAGTCTCACATAGTGGCCGTTCCCAAAAAGTGCACACCTGGTTCCATACAAATATGTGTCGATATGAGACAGACAAAGTGATTGGATGTGAGAAACATCCCAGAATGCACTTTGATGACATGATCAGTCTACTGAATGGAGCCCAGGTTTTCTCGAAGATTGATCTCATAAGGGATATCATCAGATAAAGATAAATGAGCAATCACGTTATATCACCACCTTTGCCACTCATGTTGGGCTCTTCAGATATAAAAGACTCCGTTTTGGTATCTTGTCAGCAGCAGAGATGTTCCAGGAGAGCATAAGAAAAGTAATTTGCCACATCAAAAACTGTTTCAACTACAGTGACGACATCCTAGTGTTCGGCGCACCCCGGAGGAGCATGATGAAGCACTACACAAGGTGTGCACTCCGCTAATGGAAGCAGGACTAATGCTGAATCACAAAAAGGGCACGTCCCTCAAAGCGCACCTCAAGTTCTTTGGGCATATATTCTCACAAAAAGGGATGAGCCCTGACCCGAGCAAGGTTGCTGCCATTATGGGGATCTTGTCACCAGAGGACGTGAGTGATGTCCGGTCATTTCTTGGAATGTCGAGTTATTGCAGTAGATACCTATATGACTTTGCCACTGTCAGTACCCCACTCAGAGAACTCAAAAATCAGGGGCAGCCCTTTCAGTGGACTCAAGAGTGCCAGAGAGCATTTATACAGATCAAACAGGACATAGCGTCTGCGGAACACATAGCATATTTTGATTCTGAGCTGTGCACAGAACTAACAGTGGATGCTAGCCCAATAAGATTGGGAACCATTCTTGAGCAGGACGAGAAACACCAAGACATGTGTTTGCATATGCCAGCAAAAAGCTATCGGAGGTGGAAACAAAATATTCACAGCCCGAAAAGGAGGGGATATGATATGATAAGTAATTTATAATGTGCCTGTACACAAGTGTTTCTAGGGATAGCGGTTATATGGACCAGTGAGCACTTTCAAATGTTTCGCCTGGGTAAGGCATTCACTATTGTCACTGACCATCAGGCATTACTTATTTATTTATATTTTTATAACATGCCACACGCCCGTGGGACTATCTACAGAAACCTGTACTGCAAGATGTTCTCCCGCAGAGAAAGGTGGGGCTTACAACTGCAGAAATTTGATTTCACCATACTACACAAGCCTGGCAAGCAATATAACCATGCAGATTTCATGTCACGTCACCCCCTACCCAATACTACGATGGCTGAAAAATACATCAACTTTCTGACACAACAAGGACCCCTGAAAGTGACCACGAACAAAACATTGCTGGAACACACTTGCAGGATGGTCTTATAGAGAAATTAAGTGAGCTGATAAGGTCCGGAAGGTGGAGAGAAGGGAATAGTGAAGAGTCAAGAGACCCCACAGGGGACACAATGGAGCTGGCTGTGTTCAAGCGGTACACGAGGAACTCTCGATATCAGCAGATGGCCTTGTGATGCGAGGACATCGATCGGATAATTATCCCAAAATGTCTGCACAAATCTGTCGTTCATCTAGTGCATGTAGGGCACAGAGGAGTTGTAGCCTGCCAAGCGGCTAATAAGGGACACCATGTGGTTCCCAGGATTAGATGAAATGGTAGAACGCACCATCAGCGCCTGTTATCTCTGCCAAAGCACCTCGAGGGCAAATGCCCCGGAACCACTTTGAATGTCTGAACTGACGTAACGACCATGGACACATCTTGCTATTGATTTCTTCGGGCCATTCGGAGAGAAAAAGTACTGGATGGTCATTATGGATGAGTTCTCACGATTTCCTCTCATTCAGCTGCTGACGTCCACTTCGGCCAGTTCAGTAATACCACAGCTGGACAACATCTTTTCAGCGTGGGGCATACCTGAAGTGCTGAAATTGGATGATGGCCAACCTTTCAGCAGCGTTGAATTCTCCTGATTCTTGTAGCACATGGGCAAAAAGCACCGGAAGGCAATGTCAGTATGGTCTCAAGAAAATGGCATGATTGAGACATTCATGGGGAGCCTAAAGAAGGTGCTGCAACAGAATCAGCTATGGTACATATTGCTCAATCAGGCTGTTTGCAATATGTTGTGGAACTCTAGGAACTCACCACACGAGACAATGGGAAGATGTTTGGAAGGACACGAACAAGACTGACACATAATACAACAGCACTAGTGAGAGGAGATGATGAGCTGAGGATGGTCGATGCGGGCAAGAAAAGGAACTTGAAAGACTACGCTGATGTCAAGCATCATGCCACAGAATCGAACGTTCATGGCGGATACAAAGTCCTTGTGTGTCAGAGACAAGGCAAGAATCTGCAGTCAAGTATCAAGTCAGTTCTGCAGATTTGATCCTGTGAATTTAGTGGGCACTCACGTGAAGGGCCTGATAATCACTGA
This sequence comes from Ambystoma mexicanum, assembly GCF_040938575.1. NCBI lineage: Eukaryota > Metazoa > Chordata > Amphibia > Caudata > Ambystomatidae > Ambystoma > Ambystoma mexicanum. The sequence goes on along the minus strand of NC_090931.1, from coordinate 486,134,005 downwards.
CAGATCTCCATGCAAGGTCATACCGAGGAACATGTCTCATTGCAAGCTATTCAAAGAAAGTGAGCGGAACAGCAATGTGGAAGAAAGTGAGGTAACGCTGCCTGAATGTGCTGCAGGTGAGCCAGAACCAGAAGTTGTAACAAGACCTGTGCGGTGATCAAGCGTCCCATGCGCCTGATTGAAGAAATATGACCACCGAACTGTGAGTGGACTTTATTGTTATTTGTTTCCCAAAAGAGGAACGTGTCCTGTCTGGCAAGGACACAGTTAATGGAGCCTGGCTCCACACCGTTACGGTCACCGACATCCAATCAGGGGCCGTGACCATGATGCACCGCGAGGCTCTTGTCTAGAGCTCAGCAGTTGCTGCGTGTGATAATAAAGTGTTTGAACACACTACTGGACTCTGCGTATTCATTTTCCCTCTGGGCACATTTGTACATGGGTGTGCACATGGACACGACAGTAACTCCCTGCTCTCTAGGGTACATTTTTATTTATCTGGGTGTGAAGTTTTCATCTGGTTGTCTGTTGAAGCTGCAAGTGAATCAGGTGGTTTCCCTCAAGCATCGGGCAAACAGTGGAATTCTACACTTTTCTGGCATGAACGTGGTAATGAAGTTCTAAACTAGCATCTGTTAAGCATTTTCTAGTATGGTGCTTACTTTCTAGAAGAGTTTTTCAAAACATTTGTAAACCAGCTCTACATTTTAACTAAGGAGTAAACATTTTGTCGATATCAAATCCTGTACAGCCACCTTGTCCATTCAATGTTCAAGTCAGTTTCGCCCTCCATTTCGAAATGGGAATACTTTAAAACGGATATCCCCTGTTAAACGTAGTATGTTTTAGTCCTTTAGATTGCAATTTAAATAAGTTGTTAAACGTAGTATGTTTTAGTCCTTTAGATTGCAATTTAAATAAGTAGATATCCACATGATATCCTTTGAATAAATATGAAAGGGATGGAAACTACAACATGATGCATTGTGGGTGGTTGCCATCTTGGTGTGGCAAAAGAGCACGTTTTTTGGTGGTAAATTAAAAATGGCATTCACCATACGATATGGTTTCTAGGAGCACTGAGCTTGCTACATATTGCAAGATTTCAATGGAGGATGAGCACGTAGGTTTTCATTATAACATCCTGAAACTATATACACCTTTTATTTTTAAGATCGAAGAGGACTATTTACATCCTCATATATTTAAACTTATAGATCGGAGTTTGGCTTTTGTGAAAAATCTCTTGTCTAAATAAGGAATAACAAGAGTATCTGATACACTGATACATAACTGTTAATAATTATACTAAATAGGGTAACATTATTCTAATAGCAGCCTATTTTGTAAAACCTTAAAACAAACTTAATCCAAAAGGCACTGAATTCATATATGTTTTTATCTATAGATGACTGATAGATTGCCTTTGACTAACCCTATGACTTATCTTTTTCAAATTAAGAACGTGAGTATAAGAAACAATTAGTACAACACTTAGACATACAACTCATACATCGATTTAACAAAAAATATATTTACTGTGACTTACGCCTAGGACTATATTTACATAGCATTACGTTCGAGGACAGTTTTGAAGTTCTACATTACATTTTGAGATTCCAAATACTCATTGGTAAGTAAGTCTTATCACCTTGATAAAACTTGTATTCAGTAGCTCCTTACTATAACAATTGTAATGTTAGCTTAGCCAATTGTATTTTTTGTGAGAAGATTTGGCATATCCTGTTGAAGAAGGGTCTTTAGACTCAAAACGTGCAGAGGTTTTATTTTATTACCTCAAATATGAGCAACATGGAATAATTACCAACAGTCAACTGTTTGGCATTCCATTTGAGAAGAAAAGAGAAAATCGTTTACAAATATATACCTTGAAGTTTTCCAATCATGTTTAAGTTATATTTTATGTACTAGAAACTGTAGCTTTCTCATGTTTCTTATACAAAATGTATATGCATAATTAAAATAAGTGCCGTGAAATTGCAGTCAGCTGCATTACTCACCTGCTGCTGTTCGTTTATCTCGCTTATCCCGTCTGGAGGTTTGGAGCCATAGCCTGGGTGCAGCATTTGACATAAACAGGGTAATTCATAGAATTTCGCACAAAAGTGGCGCACGCGGCTGGCGCACATTATCCCCATGCGATACACTGCGCCAGCCACGTGCGATAAAATCCATTTCATCGCACAGCGTATTCATGGATTTTAGCCTCCAAAACCAGCCGTGGCGCAGAGTGGCGCAGCGAACCTGCAGCAGCGCCAGTTACGCCCCCAAGAACGCCCTCGCGCAAGGAAAAGCCATCAAAATCCCCAATTCATCGCGAATGTCTGCGCTAACCCTGGACCAGTTCACAGGGCTGCCAAACAGCAAACGCCAAGCGGGGAATGTGTATTTAAGGGGTTCGCGGGAAGTTTCACACGTGATTCCATCAGGGCATGTGTATTTCAGGGGTGCGCGGGAAGTTTCACACGCGAATTCAGCAGGGTACGTGTATTTCAGGGGTGCGCGGGAAGTTTCACACGCGATTCCATCAGGGCACGTGTATTTCAGGGGTGCGCAGGAAGTTTCACATGCAAATTCAGCAGGGTACGTGTATTTCAGGGGTGCGTGGGAAGTTCCACACGCGATTGTCCTGGGTACGTGTATTCCAGGGGTGTGCGGGAAGTTTCACACGCGAATTCAGCAGGGTACGTGTATTTCAGGGGTGCACGGGAAGTTCCACACACGATTGTCCTTGGTACATGTGTTCCAGGGGTGTGCGGGAAGTTGCACACACGAATTCAGCAGGGTATGTGTATTTCAGGGGTGCGCGTGAAGTTTCACACGCGATTCCATCAGGGCATGTGTATTTCAGGGGTGCGCGGGAAGTTTCACACGCGAATTCAGCAGGGTACGTGTATTTCAGGGGTGCGCGAGAAGTTCCACACGCGATTGTCCTGGGTACGTGTATTCCTGGGGTGCGCGGGAAGTTTCACATGCAAATTCAGCAGGGTACATGTATCTCAGGGGTGCGCGGGAAGTTTCACACACGATTCCATCAGGGCATGTGTATTTCAGGGGTGCGCGTGAAGTTCCACACGCGAATGTCCTGGGTATGAGTATTTCGGGGTGCGCGGGAAGTTTCACATGCAAATTCAGCCGGGTATGTGTATTTCAGGGGTGCGCGGGAAGTTCCACACGGGAATGTCCTGGGTACGTGTATTTCGGGGTGCGCGGGAAGTCTCACACACGATTTCAGCAGGGTACGTGTATTTCAGGGGTTCCGGGGAGTACTACACGTGAATTGGCCGTGTGGGTCCTCCCAGATGTTCCCTCTACACCCTCCATGGCCCCTGCAGGCAGCCCACACCACAGGGGACTACCCTGCACCCCTGCTCATGTCCCGCAGGCAGCCCATCCACCATGGGCATGCCCCCCAGCCAAGCCACATGTCACCTTGGACTACTGATCAACAACGCATGTCTCCCAGCACCCCCACCCCCCAGCACTGTGGGGCACCTGCCGGCAGGCCCCCACTCATGTCCAACTCATGTCCCCCTGCACCCCCACCCCCCAGCAGTCAGGGGCACCCTCCACCAGGCCCCCACACATGTCTCCCAGCACCCCCACCCCCAGCATCCAGGGGCACCCTCCACCAGGCCCCCACTCATGTCCAACTCATGTCCCCCTACACCCCCACCCCCCAGCATTGCCGGGCACCTGCCAGCAGGCCCCCACTCACATCCCACTCATGTCCCCCTGCGCCCCCACCCCCCAGCATTGCAGGGCACCTACCAGCAGGCCCCCACTCATGTCACACTCATGTCCCCCTGTACCCCCACCCCCCAGCAATGCGGGGCACCAGCCAGCAGGCCCCGACTCATGTACCCCAGCCAACACATCATCACAATCTAGATCCCTGGCCCTTATGGGCTGCCTCCACATGCCAAACACCCACCCAAGTATTGCATCCACCCACTTAGAAATGCCAATTACATGATACAACCCCAATGGCAAGTATTTAAATGAACACATGTCCCTCACATACACACAATGGGTGTCAGTGAATGTCAAAACCCATATCATGATATGCATGAAACCAATGAGATGATACTACACATTGAAGTTTGATGAAGAAAATGTATTAAAACCAACATAAATGGAATCAAAAATAAACAAACAACAATGGGAATTAAAAACCAAAAGCAGCATGTCCGTAAAATAATGTAAAACCACAAATCATAATCCAAAGGAAAGGTGTCCAAAGTCACAGTTCAAAAAAGTAAATCCAATGGAAAATCAAAACCGAAAACCATTGCTCCATGGGTAAATTCCAAATAAAAAAATAAAATCCAACAGTCAACTATATACAGATAAACAATCCAGGGTCCATGATCCCAACGGAAGAAATGAAACCTATCTAATAATACTACCTAATAAAAAAACTATATACAAAAATGTGGTCCATTGTCCAAAAGGTCCAAAAAAAATAAAAAAGCAAAGGAAACCTAACACTAACTACATAACTATTTACAAGGGCAACGGGCTAGTCCGACGGCTCACTGGTTGTTGTCATGGGCCGGGGCATCATCAAACTCCTGTTCAATGGCTTGGAGGCGGGCATGTTCCCTGGCCCCGAGGTCTCGCAGGGATAATGCAGTGTCCAGCTCCAACTCCCTGCGAATACCCTCGAGGCACTCGGCCCGCCTCAGCGCCCTCTGCATGGAGTTCTCCGCCCTGACCATTGTCAGCCGTTCCTCCTCTGCCCGCTGCCGCTCCGCACCTATCTGCTGGCCCAACCGCTCTCACACGGAAGACACTCCCATTTAAGGGTTCTCCTGCCTTCCGGCCGATGCCTGCCCCTCTGATGTTGATGGCCCCGAGCCATGATGCCTCCCACGTCGAGCCTGCCGCTGCCTCCGACGCAACTGCCTGTGCCAGTACGACGGCATCCAGGCTGATGGAATCCACCAACGCCGTCGGCACGTGCCCTGCCCGATGATGCCATCACATCCTCCATCTGCTGGGGTCCAGTTGCTGGTGTGTCCACCCCTGCTGGACCTCCGACTCCCGACTGTGGCAGGGATGGGATCCCCACCGAGTTGGCTGCGTTGGTCGGAGCAGGTCCACAGGGGGCCCTGGTGGCATCTGGGCCAGAAGACGGCATGGAGAACGACTGGCGCATAGCCTCCACAGAGGAGGAGAGGGTCGCCAGAGTACCCGACACATGTACGAAACCCCCGACCATGGCCGCTCCCAATTGGGCCACGTTGGCACGTAGCTCTTCGTGATGACGTGCGTGCTCCCCCCGGGAAGCACGCACCTCATCATGAATGACACCCGTGCGCAACGCGACACCAATCAGGACCTTCTCCATATGGCCAGGGGTCCCCTCGTCCGCAGGTGGAGGGGAGTCAGATGACATGGACATCCCCCCTACCTGCAGACGGGCCTGGGATGGGGCATCCCTGCTGGTGCATGGTGGTGCAGTCACAGTGTCAGGGACAGTGACATACACAGGCACCTCCAGGGCGACCTGTGCTGCCTCCTGCCCCTGCCCCTGGACTGCACCACTTGCACCAGCAGGGATGCCCCCACCAGGCCCTATGTGCGGCTCAGTAGCGGCCTCCTCCTCCTCTGTGGAAACCACCAACCTGGATGGCTCCACCCCGTCTTCCGCCGTTGCAAGCCCCTGTGGGTGCTCACCCACCCCTTCCGCTGCAGCCATGGGGGCATCCCCGCCGCTTTGCTCCACAGCGCCGTCTCCGCCCTCTTCTTCACTTTGCTCTGTGTAGAGGGAGACATAGAACACAAGCATCAAGGTACTGTACAATGGTCTCCTAGACAGGAAGCAATAGCAGATGAGTGGCACTGTCAAAGATCACTTCCATCATGTCCCTCCACAACACATGGGTCAGTGCAGGCAAAACACATGCAGTAACAGGCATGGTGCATGCTAAGGACATTAGCAAACATGTCCAAGGGACTCTTGAAACATACAATGTTGTTTTTGAACTCACATGCATCATGGGTCATGCTTATCACATGCACACACTTCACTGTACTTTCATCCATCTGGACTCATACACCCCAGACACAGTGGATGCAAGGATAACTAGGCTGCAACAGTGATTCTGAACATTGTCACAGACATGTGTCATGCATCCATGGCATTCACAAGTCACATACACGCAGGTCAGACACACAGACATGGACACCATACATGTACATGGCATCAGCACCCATCCCTCACTTCCACCCATGTCCAGGAACAGAGACTGGCATGCTCTCATGTGTCCATTCCGCATAGGGCTCCCCATGTTCATTTAAACACATACACCAACCGTGTGCGTCACACATTACTGGTCTCACATGCATGACCATGATGTCCCTGCACACACACACGCGTACATGGCCTATGTCACACATACAGGCAAGTATCAGACAACCAGCACACTGCAACATGCCCTGTCTCACGCTGCAATGCTTGGCCACTTACCGCTCGACTCCAGACGGGTCTGCCTCTCAAGGATCTGGGCATGGAGCGCTGGGCGTACGCGTTCCAGGACCGTCAGCTGGATGGTACTCATGCTGCCCCGGCCCCCCTCCACGAGGCGCCGGGCCTTCATGAGGGTCCTGGACCTCAAGTCCTCCCAGCGCTTCTTGACTTGCTTGATGTTGCGGGTTTCCACCCCCTCCGCGTTGATGGCAACCACAAAGTCGTCCCAGATCCTGTCCCGTCCTTCCTTGTCGGCGCGTGATGATCCAAAGAGGGCATCATAATGCCCCAGGACAAGCTCCACCAGGACACCAACTTCCTTCTGACTGAAGCTGGTGGCCCTCTGCCCCTCTGGCTGGGGGTCGCCAGTGGTTTCGGATTGGTGTTTGCCCCGACATGGCGACCCCCGAGGCAGGCGTGGGTGGGCAACTGTGTCCTGGGGCTGGGCTGTGGAGCGATGGTATCCCAGTCGGAAGTCTTCTGTTCCAGCAGGGGTGGACACAGCAACTGGACCCCTGCAGATGGCTGATGTGCAGGCACCAAATGGCAGGGCACGGTGGCAGCAGGCAGGCAGGCAGCAGCAGATGGCTCGTGGGAGGCTGCTCGGGGTTCTGGGGGCAGTAATTCGGCCTTCTGGGCAGGAGCGTGGTCTTCCGTGTGCTTACGCGTGGCCAGCTTGATACGGAGTGATTTGGCACGTGAAAATCCAGCACGTCTGCGTGTAATTCGAGGAAAGAGCCTTAGCGCGTAAGCGCGTCAGCACACGTACGCAAATTCATTGGCCCAAAGGCCCCCAGCGTGTAGGCGTTCTATGAGGTAACGCGCACATGCATTTTCCATGGCGCATAGAAAAAATATGCACGTCAGAGTGTCATAGCGTGTAATTGGTGGAAAGGGCCTCAGCGCGTATGCGCGTCTGTGATGTGCGTGCGCGGGCGTTTCCCTGTACACGGGTGCATGTTACACATCCAATGACTGCACGTCAGAGTGTCAGCTCGTGTAATTGGAGGATAGGGCCTTAGCGTGTACACGCGGAAGTGACGCTGGACGTGTGGGCATGTTTAAAAGGTACGTGTAGAACGCCATTTCCTTGTACGTGCTTTTCGTGGAGAGCGAGTGGGTGAAATCTGTACTTCTTGTCGGTTCACACGCGATTTACTTCACGGCGTTCCAAGTTCGTACTCCCTGTTACCTCTGACAGCTTTTTGTCTTTTTGTCTTTTTCCTGGGCCTGTTTCCTCAAACAGCGTTCACTTCTTCTGTTGTCCTGTCTCCTCAGACAGCGTACAATTCTTCTTTTGGCGGGGGTGTTGCCAACGCGCACACGCGCGTCTTTTTCACGCTATTTTTCCAGGCAGACGGTGAGTCGCGCATGTATTTAACATCTGTGCTTGCCCCGTGTGTCGCGTACCCCTTCAGAGGTCATTCTAGGCTGCGTGTGACACGCATACGTTCATTTTTGTGTTTCTGGGTGCCACAGCGTAGTGCAGGTTTATTTTCCCACGCACGTGGTCTAGGAGGGGTTGCGTGCACATTATCTCCCTTTTTTGGGGTGCCTGTGCGTTGCGTGACCCGTCATCTTCCCGCAGGGGTCACATCCAGCCTTGCTAGAGCACTAGGGTACGAATTCCATCTAGTACCCTACCCCTTTGACCGCCAATTGCCCAGGACAATAGTTTACTGCAACTCCCATACTCACAACAACATCAGAGCCATGGTTGGGAGGCGAGCACGCAGTAAGGGTGGCAAAGGTGGCCGAGCCTCAAGAGGTGGCCGTGGTGGATACGTTAGTGGTAGGGGACGTGGCCGGGACTTGCTGGGTGCCCCTTGCCCCCCATGTGTGAGTGACCAGTCAGGGACACCCATGCCCCCCCCCGGTTGAGGGTAATGTGGCTGACACCATCCCTGCTCAGCCCTTGTTGGACCAGCCCATTGTGGCACCAGACCTGGCACAGGGTGACTCCATGGCTGACTTCCAGGTCAGCAGGCCTAGGCCACGTGTGGCGGTGCACGTTGGTGTCACCAGGCCACGTGGATCAGGGGCAGCTATGTCATCTGCTGCCCCGAATAGGCAGGGTGGAGAGGCTGCAGGGGCAGCTGCGGCTCCATCCACCCTAGCTCTGAGTCTCCCAGCCAGGACAGTGTCGGTCCCAGTCCATCCTGCTTACGTTCCCCCTGACTACATCACACTTCAGCTAATGCCTGCACCAAGTCCCATGGTGAGTGTTCATTCCCACACTCCTAGTCCACAGTCCACCGGGGCTCCTGCCCCTAGTGTCCAGAGCGGCGTAGGACACTCAGGATCCCCACCACCTTCCAAGCGGAAGAGGAAGAGTGCTTGTCCAGTACAGGCTGATGCCCCAGACACGGCTACACAGTCCGCGCCACCAAGGAAGCCCAGCTTCAATCAGGCCGAACTTGATGCACGTGTGGAGTATGTGTCCGCACATGACAGCGAAATGGTGATTACTGCAGAATGCAAGACCACACCTGCACAACGTCTGGCACACTGGCAGACCATCGCGGACATCATAAGTGCCCTTGGATTTGTGAGGCGCACAGCTAATGATTGCTACAAGCGCTGGAATGACCTGAAGCACAGGGCAAAGAAAAAGCTGGCCTCAAGTCATGCCGCTACTCTAGTGACTGGAGTTTGGTCTCCAGCAGTGGACATTGAACTCACTCCACATGAGTATGTTGCTGGGACCTACGTCACAGAGGGACAGATCCAAGGCTTGGGAGACCTGCCAGATTACGAGGCATTGTCCGGTGAGTGCACATGCATGTGTGTGTCATCCATGTGCATGGTTTGTGTGTGAGGGCTTTTGATTGAGTGCCAGGTGAGGGTGTGTGTGCCTGAGTGGTTTGGGTCACCCATGTGCTTCATCCAATACATTCTGCGCACCAGGATTTGGGTATTGCAGTATCCCTTCTGGCAACAGTAGACATTTAGCCCAACCTCACGCCAGTTGCCCTTGAAGTGTCATCTTGCCACAACATTGTTGCGTATTATTCTGTGTTCATTCAGGCTGATTGTTTGCATTCCACCACTTTCACTAGGCATTAATCAGTCCTATTGTCACATGTGTGACATGGCTATGGTACATGCCATCTGTGTGATGGCATGTGTCATGTATGTGTATTGGACATGCCAATCACAGGCCAATGTGTGATGGCACTGCTAGCCAGCAAGCACCAAATGTGTTGGTCTTCCATCTTGGTGTCATCAATGTGTGCCATTTGCCTCCCCTTCATATGCAGTGACGGTGCATGCATGGGAGGGTTATAGTCATGTGGCACATGTGTCAATGAAGTTCTGGTTCTGTTGGTTCTCAGCCCTAATTGTGTGCCATGGTGCTAATGCCTGTTCCCATTTCTTTTCTTTCATGTCTTTGCAGGGGATGACGCACTTGATACTGCTGGGGTTGTGGAGATGGTGCAGACCCAGGAGGGGTCTCAGGCCTGACCGAGCACCAGTGAGGGACATGGTGTGGTGGTGAGTGAGAACCCACACTTGCTGCAGACCATTATCTCAAGGGGTGTCTCTGGGTGCACCTCCCCCGAGCTCTATTCAGGTGTCGATTCGGATGATGACACCTATGTGCGGTAACAGGTAAGTGTTTCTGGGAGGGATTCTGGACTGTCCAACCCACCTGCACCAGGGGTAGAACCCTCAATGGGGATGTCAGTGTTGGTAGGTCCACCTTTGGTGGTTACGGATGCAGGGTCACACTCCACAACATCTGATCCTGTTCCTGGGCCATCAGATCAGAGGGGGAATGCAGTTCTGCAACCTCAGGCAGTGCCGGCACAGCAAGGCGCAGTTCGCCTTGCCCCAGACAGGTGTTGTGCCCGCTGACAAGGTGGCCGTATGCCACCTGGCAATACCGCATGGGAGCAATCCATATACGGTATGGTAAACCAACAGGCAGCATCATCTGAGATGATGGCTCAGGCCATGGATAGGGTGGCCACTTCCATTGTCCCCCAAGAAAGGCTGATGGAACAACTACAGCAGGCAACAGACTCCATTTGCCAGTCACACAGGGAGGACATGTTGGCGTCCAACAGGGACAGACGGGCGGCACTGGAGACTCTGCGGGAAGCCATTTCTATTGAGTCCCAGGGCCACAGGGAAGCCCTGAGGGTGGAACTCCATCAGCTCAGGGTGACTCTTGTTGAGCTTGAGGCTTCAACTGACACGAGGACAGAACAGCAGCTGGAGCGGCTCACACGTACGCTCTCAGCTGAGATGCAGGCAACTAGGGTGGAGGTCCGGGCATCCTGTGAGTTGGTGCATGGGGACCTCTGCACGATTATCCTCCAGAACCAGACCTTCCACACCCGCATGCTTGCTGCCATGGAGGACCAGACTAGGGCTTTGGGTGGGCTGCCTCCCATAGTGCCACCACCTCCTGATGCAGCCGCAGAGGGTGAGGAGAGCGACAGCAGCGATTCTCTCACAATAGGGTAGCCGTGCAGGCCATGAGCCCATGGAGGTGTTTTTTTTTCCCCAAAATCCACACAGGTGGGTTTTGGTGTGCACCCTGTCCTCAGACCTCCTGGGTGGCCTCCCCCACCCCCCTGGCCCATACATGGCCATTTTTGATTTTTGATTTTTGATTTTTTTTACAGTGTGTTGCCTTGTGTGGCTCCCGTGGGCATTGTGGCTGGGCACATGCAGGCTTGTCCTGAATTTGGGTTAGATGCTTGGGTTTGTGTGACACACACCCCTCCTGCTTCCCGTTTCCATGGGCTTGCAAAGGGTGTGCCCAAGTGACATTGACTTACACAGTGACGTTGGACTCCCATTTGATGTGTGGGCAGTCGGTAGTCAATACTGTGTATACATTCCTAGTGCATATTGTTGTTGTATTGTACACTGCCTGGTGTATTGATATGTGCCTCTGCATCCATCTCATCCTCCTAATTTGCAGGTCCATTCCTCATGTCTTCACAAGGTGGTCTACTTTGGAAATGGAATCCATGTTGTAAGCAGTGCACATACACTTTTGCGTGGCGCTAACACTGTACAGTTGGAAGTGGTCGAAGTGCTGGCATTATCAGGTAGTGAGATTTTTTTTAGTCCGTAATGTCATGTTTATGGTAGGTTGGAGGTTGTGTAGGTGATTAGTATTATTGCTAAATATTTGGTAATGTGTGTTGTTGGTCCTGCATTACTGTGAGCATTTCATGTGTGGCCAGTTTCCATTAGGGACACTGTACTTTGTGACACTTGTGTGGTGTTGGGGGGAATTAATATATTTGCTCTCACATAGCATGACATGCCATGGTGTGTTGTGTGGCGGTGCCGGGGAGGGGTTGGGTGACATGGCACTGTTCTCATGTTGTATTTTGCAAGTGAGTATTCATTTTTGCTGCATAGAAGTGTGTCTTTTGATGACACTGCATTGGTGGTGTTTGTGTAGGTAGGGATGCACACATTGTGACACTTCCAGGTGAACAATCTCAGGTTGCTATGGTTCTGACAGTTGACTGTCCCTTAATTCATCAGAATTGTCAGATTGAGTCATCATTGATTGTCAGATGGTATGTGCCAGGGCTGTGTGCACTCCACAGGGCTGTGATTTGTATGTGAAGTAATTAGCCACCAGCTGCGTACGGGCTGCCTCACCCCGTGCCCTTTCCCCTCCCATGCACAGCAGGCGTGCATGTGGTTGGGGATGTGGGGGCACCACCATGTCCACAGCCAGGCCCCGGCGTGTTGCAACATTGTGCAGGACACATGCTGCCACTATGATCCTGCACACTACTGGGGGAGCGTATAACAGCTGCCCGCCAGAACGGTCAAGGCAGCGAAAGCGTGACTTGAGCACTCCGAATGTGCGCTCCACTATGCCCCGGGTTGCAATATGGGCTCTGTTGTATCTTACCTCGGGAGGCGTGATGGGGTTCCGAATTGGCGTCATCATGTGGGTACTCAGAGGGTAGGCACTGTCCCCTGGGGAGGTGGTGATGGGGATCATTAGTGGGATAGTGACATTACTCTGTATCTGTCATGCATCAGTGTGCTGTGGCATTTATACTCACCAAGCAGCCATGCATCTCCATGCCGCCCAGCTTCCATGTCCCGGTTTAGGGTTGACATTCTGTAAATGAAGCTGTCGTGGGTGGACCCTGGATAGTTGGCATATACTGAGGTGATGATTCCCTTGGCATCACATACTACCTGGACGTTGATGGAATGCCAGTGCTTGCAGTTTCTATAGATGTGCTCAGATGCCCTGGGGGGACGTAGAGCCACATGGGTGAAATCAATGGCACCTAGCACTTTGGGGAATTGTGCCACCCTGTAGAAATCCTGGCTGACAGCCTGCCTTTCTGCAGGTGTTCTGGGCAGGTATATGTGCCTGCGGACTGATGGGCGTGCAGTGATAATGGCCAACACCTGGTGTAGGCACCGTGACTGCGTGGCCTGTGACACCCCCCCCACTATGGCACTTGTCCGCTGAAATGATCCGGTAGCCAAGAAGTGCAGTACATTGAGGACCTTCTCCAGGGGGCTGAGTGCTTGGGAGCACAGGGTGGGTGATGTGAGGTCATCCTCCGACTCACTGACCAGGTCGAGTATTATGTGAGGTGGAAACCTGTACCTCCCATACACCTGGTCATCAGGCATACCAAAAAGGCTGGTTCTGGGTGTAAAGATTCTGGCCCTGACTATCCTCCTCCTCCTCCTGCGGTATCCCACGGCCACTGCTACTAGGAACGGTATATTCATCCTGGCGTCTGAGCTTGTTTGTTGTTTGCGCACACTTTTATGCTGCACAGGACGTGCGCCTGCTTCATGCTGGCGTACGTGTTTCCGGATTGGACCTTTTTTTTTGGCGCGTTGTAGGCGACCGTGTAAATCTTCCCGCCCACCCCAGGAATACACGTAACACGCTCTCCCAGGCCCAGTCGCGTGTAAATATTCCCGCCCACCCCAGGAATACACGACCCCACTCTCCCAGGCCCAGTCGCGTGTGGAAGTTCACGCGAACCCCGTAATACATGTACCCTGCTGATATTGCGTGTGGAAGTTCACACGGACCCGTAATACACATACCCTGCTGATATCGTGTGTGGAAGTTCACGCAGACCTGTAAGACATGACAGGGAGACATGAGTGGGGGCCTGGTGGAGGGTGCCCCTGGATGCTGGGGGGTGGGGGTGCAGGGAGACATGAGTGGAGGTCTGGTGGAGGGTGCCCCTGGATGCTGGGGGTGGGGGTGCAGGGAGACATGAGTGGGGGCCTGGTTTAGGGTGCCCCTGACTGCTGGGGGGTGGGGGGGTGGGAGACATGAGTGGGGGCCTGGTGGAGGGTGCCCCTGGATGCTGGGGGGTGGGGGTGCAAGGAGACATGAGTGGGGGCCTGGTGGAGGGTGCCCCTGACTGCTGGGGGGGTGGGGGTGCAGGGAGACATGAGTTGGACATGAGTGGGGGCCTGGTGGAGGGTGCCCCTGGATGCTGGGGGGTGGGGGTGCAAGGAGACATGAGTGGGGGCCTGGTGGAGGGTGCCCCTGACTGCTGGGGGTGGGGGGTGGGAGACATGAGTGGGGGCCTGGTGGATGGTGCCCCTGGATGCTGGGGGGTGGGGGTGCAGGGAGACATGAGTGGAGGTCTGGTGGAGGGTGCCCCTGGATGCTGGGGGTGGGGGTGCAGGGAGACATGAGTGGGGGCCTGGTGGAGGGTGCCCCTGGATGCTGGGGGGTGGGGGTGCAGGGAGACATGAGTGGAGGTCTGGTGGAGGGTGCCCCTGGATGCTGGGGGTGGGGGTGCAGGGAGACATGAGTGGGGGCCTGGTGGAGGGTGCCCCTGACTGCTGGGGGGTGGGTGGGGTGGGAGACATGAGTGGGGGCCTGGTGGAGGGTGCCCCTGGATGCTGGGGGGTGGGGGTGCAAGGAGACATGAGTGGGGGCCTGGTGGAGGGTGCCCCTGACTGCTGGGGGGGTGGGGGTGCAGGGAGACATGAGTTGGACATGAGTGGGGGCCTGGTGGAGGGTGCCCCTGGATGCTGGGGGGTGGGGGTGCAAGGAGACATGAGTGGGGGCCTGGTGGAGGGTGCCCCTGACTGCTGGGGGTGGGGGGTGGGAGACATGAGTGGGGGCCTGGTGGATGGTGCCCCTGGATGCTGGGGGGTGGGGGTGCAGGGAGACATGAGTGGGGGCCTGGTGGAGGGTGCCCCTGACTGCTGGGGGGTGGGAGACATGAGTGGGGGCCTGGTGGAGGGTGCCCCACAGTGCTGGAGGGTGGGGGTGCAGGGAGACATGAGTGGGGGCCTGGTGGAGGGTGCCCCTGACTGCTGGGGGGTGGGGGGTGGGAGACATGAGTGGGGGCCTGTTGGAGGGTGCCCCACAGTGCTGGGGGGTGGGGATGCAGGGAGACATGAGTTGGACATGAGTGGGGGCCTGGTGGAGGGTGCCCCTGACTGCTGGGGGGTGGGGGTGCAGGGAGACATGAGTTGGACATGAGTGGGGGCCTGGTGGAGGGTGCCCCTGGATGCTGGGGGGTGGGGGTGCAAAGAGACATGAGTGGGGGCCTGGTGGAGGGTGCCCCTGACTGCTGGGGGTGGGGGGTGGGAGACATGAGTGGGGGCCTGGTGGAGGGTGCCCCTGGATGCTGGGGGGTGGGGGTGCAGGGAGACATGAGTGGGGGCCTGGTGGAGGGTGCCCCTGACTGCTGGGGGTGGGAGACATGAGTGGGGGCCTGGTGGAGGGTGCCCCACAGTGCTGGAGGGTGGGGGTGCAGGGAGACATGAGTGGGGGCCTGGTGGAGGGTGCCCCTGACTGCTGGGGGTTGGGGGGTGGGAGACATGAGTGGGGGCCTGGTGGAGGGTGCCCCACAGTGCTGGGGGGTGGAGGTGCAGGGGGACATGAGTTGGACATGAGTGGGGGCCTGGTGGAGGGTGCCACTGGATTCTGGGGGGTGGGGGTGCTGGGAGACATGAGTGGGGGCCTGGTGGAGGGTGCCCCTGACTGCTGGGGGGTGGGGGTGCAGGGAGACATGAGTTGGACATGAGTGGGGGCCTGGTGGAGGGTGCCCCTGGATGCTGGGGGACATGAGTGGGGGCCTGGTGGAGGGTGCCCCTGGATGCTGGGGGGTGGGGGTGCAGGGAGACATGAGTGGGGGCCTGGTGGAGTGTGCCCCCGACTGCTGGGGCATGGGGGGGTGGGAGATATGAGTGGGGGCCTGGTGGAGGGTGCCCCTGGATGCTGGGGGGTGGAGGTGCTGGGAGACATGAGTGGGGGCCTGGTGGAGGGTGCCCCACAGTGCTGGGGGGTGGGGGTGCAGGGAGACATGAGTTGGACATGAGTGGGGGCCTGGTGGAGGGTGCCACTGGATGCTGGGGGTGGGGGTGCTGGGAGACATGCGTTGGTGGGCAGTAGTGCAAGGTGACATGGGTTGGCTGGGGGGCATGGCCATGGTGGATGGGCTGCCTGCGGGACATGTGCAGGGGTGCAGGGTAGTCCCCTGTGGTGTGGGCCGCCTGCAGGGGCCGTGGAGGGTGTAGAGGGAACACCTGGGAGGACCCACACGGCCATTTCACGTGTGGTACTCCCCGGCACCCCCGAAATACACATAGGCTGCTGGATTTGCGTGTGGAACTTTCCGCGCCCCCGGAGTACACGTACGCGGCTGAAATTGCGTGTGAAACTTCTCGCACACCCCGAAATACACATACCAAGGACAATCGCGTGTGGAACTTCCCGCACACCCCGAAATACACGTACCCAGGCCAATCGCGTGTGGAGCTTCCTGCGCACCCCAAAATACACGCACACGCTATTTTTCACACAGCGGGTGTCCGTGTTTGTCGGTACCCCTTTGCACCTCATTTGTCCTAGAGGGCCACAGTATGGATCATTCATCATAGCTGTATATAGGTGCTTTTTGTTAGCGCACATTTTGGCACACATTTATTTCAGGCGCACGGACGCTACCGCCTTCTTTCTTGTGGCAGACTTGTTTGGCCCTTTGCGCGTCTTTGCCCGTGCGCTGGTTTGCCCTATTCGATTCCATGAATATGAGTTGTAGCCGAGCGTGTGGGCGTTCCGCGCACTTGCCTCCTGTACTTCCCCCGTGCCGCCCATATTTTCACGCGTTGTTCCCCATTCCGAGTGTTATGCCCCGTGTTCCGCCTACTTTTGTTATGTGGACCGCGCTATGTGGGATTTCGCTGTGGCCGTGGCGCACGCCGTTGGATGACCTGTGCGCCGGCGTGCGCCGTGCACTTTTTCAGCGCACATCCAATATTTTTCCCGTGCATGGACTTCCATGAATCGATGTGCGCTGGTTTCCCTGCGATTTTCGCACTTGCACTGCGATTCGCACGTTTTGGCACCTCTGCGCCGGAATTTTCGGCGCACATTAATTCCATGAATCGGGCAGAAAAACTGCTACAGTCGCCAAGCGCTGCAGAAATGTGCCTCAAAATGCAGTCTGATCGAGTCCGTGGAGAGGAAAAGCTGCCACTGAATGGTGATGGTTGCTGGCTCCTTCCTGAGGTGAGCAACCTTCTCCTCGACGCGTTTTGTTGATTTGCTGGTTCACCAGAGTTTGTTATCACCAAACTATTAGACCAGCTGAGGTTGGTGCAGCCTTGGTATCAGTGCAACGTTTATTAAAACTGGTTGACCAAATGTATGAGCTGTGCAGCAAGACAGGGAATACTGCTGCCTCATTAGCAGATGTTTATCACCTGGACGCCCAAGGGCACTGGTTATTTGTCTCTTTCCCAGGCCACAGGCGGTGTGGGTACATGGGACTTCCAATACCACTGCAATTTGCTGGCCATTCCCGCATTCGATTCAGCTTTACTTCAATGCTGAACAGTTTTGCTCAGAAGACGAAGCTAACCTGAAGATGGATTATAAAATCACCACATTTGTTTCAATAAAGTATAAATTGGTTTTGTGTTCTATCAATTTTTATTTACCTCTGGAGTCATGGAGGTTTAAGGAAACTACAAGGAGATGGATTGGCCGATAAAGATAATTGCAACCATTTATTGCTGGCTAATAAAGATTTACCATCTACCGCAGATGTTTCCAGATGACATTTTATTAAGTGATTTACATAAAGTTTCAACGGAAATTCGTCCCTTGGCCCACAATTCCCTGCGCAAAGCCCATGATACCACCAATAACATAACTGTTCAACTTGACAGAGAGACTAGAGGTGAGCCTGTTCCAGTATCAAAATGAGTCTTCTTTTTCACACAACTCCTCTCTTCTCCCTGCACCCAATTGATGGCTCGACCCAGCAAGTCTCCCTGGGTCCTTCATCGTTAATGGAACTTAATTGTGTGCTCAATTTTTTAGTAGGAGAATATTAAAGGATTGCCAGTCTGAGCAGAAAAATCTGCTCCAGCATATTAACTCCAAAATCTGTTTGATAGAGGGCTACCTATTGGGTGAACAAAGGTCGGCAAGACAGATCCCAGTGTCCCCCCTGACATAATATGGAGTCTGCAGTGCCCTTCTTTGATCATATTGTGATGGAGCAGGAGTTTCTGCACCCCTCACCTGCACCTTATTGGGGGTGTGTAGATCTGAACCAATTTACACCAAATAGGAAGTTATTGCAACTTATCCAGAACAAGTAAACTTGGCACCAGAAAGTGATGAACTAAGCAACTATTCCATATTCTATCAAAAGAGAAGACTCCAAAAATAAGCCCAAAACACAAGAGTAGAAAACAAAATAAATCAAAAGGGTATTAAAAAGAGGAAGGGGGAGGTTCTCAAATGTTTGCACAACTTAGGAGGGCTTGAGGCTCATACAGGTGGAGTTGGTGGCTGAGGAGCCAGGCCAAGCTCTGCTAAAACTGCAAACAATTAAGACAAAAAAGAAGCAGTTGGATAAATAAGCTATCAAATTGTTATGTACTGCTAACCAGCTCAAGCTGCCGGAGATCCGGAAAACGGATGCAATTGACAATATGAGTTCCAATAATGACATATACACCATTGAAGATGCAGACCTTTTAATGAACATGTTGGTCTACACCAATACATATTATTCTCCTAGCATGACGGCCCAAGGAAAAATTGTAAAAGATGGTAACCTGGACAATGATAATGTTCCTGTCATGCCTCAACAATTGTGTCCTCCCCCGACAATCAGGTTTCTACTTTCGCCCCAAATTTGGCAACCAGCCACACACTAAAAACGGCTACTGTGCAGCCTATTATGGGTCATCCTCAAAAGAATTGTGGCTGGGGAGGATGAAGCCATTTTTAATTGCTCTAAAGTCATATCATAGTTTGAAATTATTCCATCCCTAAGGCTGCTTAGTTCTAGCAACATTTATCAAATTGAATTCTTGAATGAACAAGTCACTGAGAGTCTGTCTAAATCTAAGACCTATATAAGTTTTGGAAACTCTCCTGTTGGCAGTTCGGTATTTTCTCAATTTAGGCTATGATCTCTATGAACTTCAACAACACGATTTAAATGGGAAGTACTTAGCCCATCGATTGTCATCTAGCCAGTCAGATCTGGTTAATAGAGCAGAGGCTCCTCTAGTGATTTGTTGCCAGTTGGATCATAGGGATGAAAGCAGGGCGTTAATTTAATCATCTAACCTACAGTCTAATGTAGCAGTAATAAATGACAGGTCCTGGCTAACTTCGACTCTTCAGCCAGTCATTCATCTAAAAAGCAAAAACAATAAAACTGTCTCCTAGCTATGTTACATCTAAAACCATGTGTGTCCTTTCCTGGGACGCATGTGGACACGCACACCTGTTTAAGAGTGATTTGATAGATTTTGATAAATTTGACATTGTTATGTTGCAAGAAACCTAGATAAGTGTAAGTCCCCTGCTCAACGGCTATACTGTAAGGAAGAGTCCAGTGCTTAAATGCCCAAGAGTACAGCCCCTTTGTGGTCTCCCTATAGGCATTAGGAACAGCATAGGTATCTCTTTTGGAGACTGGGAGGCTAACACCCCTCTCCCCACTTATACAATGGAAATTGTATGGGAACCTGGGATTTATGAGCGGAGCTGAGCATTGCGCATGAATGTCTATTGGAACCCTATGGACTTGTGTCTTAGATAGGTGGCTGTCTAGAAGTGGCTCTAGTAATATCCTAATTGATTGTGACCTAAACGGTTTCTGTTTTGAGGCGGAGTGAGTTTCCTTGTATTTGGGTCCTACTCCTCCAAAGGATCATATAATTTGTGGCCAGGTCCTGGTCGGAGTTTATGCAACTTTGCGGATTAAAGGTACTAAACCATAACGTGCAGGGAGCTATGCCTCCCCATTTTACTTGGAAACGAGACTGCAAAAAAAAAATCTGTGTTGGATTAAATGTTTGTTTCTTTTGGAATTTTGGAGAAATTTGGAGAATTCTGGAGAAATGTAAGTCTTTAAGGGTTTTAGAGCTTAATAAGAGTGATAATTTACGACTGATAGTGGAAAGTGGACTGCGTTTCGGTTCCAGCTTGTATGGTTTTGCTTGTATGGTTTTGCAGCTGGAAATAAAGGCTAGTAAAAAGTATGGAACCCACACAATGTTAGAGTTAGAGTTTTCAATTCACAACTATAGGCTACGATTTTGAATTAGTCGATAGAAGACTATGGTGACGTTTTTACTCCTGAGAGTTTCCAGGGCTTCTTTAAGATTTTAAATTCTACTTTAAAATCTACGACACACAAGGCCCCTCGACATGACCATGGGTTTGATAGTCTAATTCATGATTTTTATAAAAGGGAGCCAAGGCGTAACCTGAGAACTGTTGGTTCGGATCATACTAGTAACACAAAATTGGTAGCTCAGAAGCTTAAGAAGAAATATAAATACTGGGTGAAATGGCAAAAACAGATGCTCTAGAGGGATTCAGAGGTAATGCCACATTCCCTGGCTTCTTACAACAAAGCATCCGTTTGGAAACTGAATAATACTACAAGTGTGTCCCTATCATCCTCTCTGATAAACCCCATCCCTGAAGAGTGATTGGCAAAGTATTATAGGGAACTTTATACTGCCTGCATAATGAATTATACCTTCCTTTCTGGACTGATTCTAAATTAGCTTTGGTCTTTGACGAGGATATTATTTGTAGGTTAAATAAAAATAGCAAACCATCTCTGGCCCCTGGACCAGACGGTCTTGAATATCACTTTGAGGTGTGATGCTGAAATGTGGTCGAAGATTTTAAAAGGGATATACAATCATATATTATCTAGATCTACTATGTCCTCCTGGACATGATCATACATAGTTGCAATTTACAAAAGAAAAGCAGAGAATTACCCAAAACCTGGCACCGAATAGCCTTCTTATTCTAGGAATTTATTCTAGGAAGCCAAGAGGTACATATACATGTAATTGGACTTCAGCAAATTCTCTGCTGGAAGTTGATGAGACTTCATGTACTTGGGCTTCTCTATTTGTACTGAAAATAAGAAGATAGCTTATTATATGAATCTGCAAGGTATGTTTATTATGTTAGCGAGACAAGCTAAGTGATTTAACTGCAGATATGGCTGCTTGTCTTTAATGCAGGTTTAAATAATTCAACTGTAAGTGGTTGGGGTGCCTGTCCTAACTTATGGAGTTGAGGTAATGGGGTCTTTTTTACAGAGGATTTGGAGGTTAAACTCGAATTACCTTTTTGGAGGTGTGTAATAAAGCTGCCGAATTGTATGCCACCTGCGGTTTTTAGAATTAGGTTTCACTTTGCCCTCTGCGATGGCAGGCTGCGAACATCTCTGCTTATAAGGGAAATACCATAATTCCTCCTGATGTGTCGTTATTTGATGCTCCAAGTCCTGTCAAGATAAATTTAAGTGATAAAGACATGCTTGGCTGGACCTCCTTTGGGGATACATCGTTAAAATAAATCCATTCCACTGTGCAAACACTGCTTTCCTTTCTGGATAAAGTACGATAAAGCTGTATACTATTTGTATACACACATCAGTAAAATAGAGAAAGCATGGAACATTGTTCCACTCTACCTAAACATTATTTTTTATTATTTTTATATAGATAGATTCAATCTACGGCCTGCGATGAAGATCTTAGGGGCTCGCAATAACACTTCCAGAGCCTTTATATTCTATAGATTTCGTTAGTGAACTAGAATTGTAGAACCCCTTAGACATCGGATTACATACTGTACATTTTTAGCGGGTAGTAAAAGACAACTATACCCGACTCCTGTTAGAAATGGTTTGTCATTTTTATGCAATTGTACTTACATATAGAATGTTGATACATTTATTTCCACTTTTTTTCCCCTTCTTTTGAAATTAATAATGTCCCTCAACAATGTACGTCATTATTGAGATTGCAATGTGTTTTTGTATTGAATAATGAAAGATTTGATTTTAAATCACATCAATGATGATAATTAAAAAAATAATGTGATATGTTTTGAGTGGCCCTATTTCGCCACAACTTCGATGAAGTGTACAGGGAATTGTCCTTGGACGTTTGTCTCATGCATTTTTTTCTGATCAGTAATGCAGTTTCCCCCACTTTGAAAGTATAGGATGTTAAATCATGCAGCATACCACGTTGGTGCTTGTGTACTGTCACTGTTAACTATATTTGCAAAAAATGTAGGTCAGCTCTACTGCTTATAAACTTCTTTAATATGAAACTCTGGTAAAACCTTTTGAATCTGATGACTAGCTCCTGACCACTTGTGCATGTCCAATGATGAGGCTATAATCAAATCATTGTTCATGGCCAATGTCCGATCAATGGACATTTCTTCAAAATGTTGTTGGCTTGTCAAACATTGTCTAATTTCGGGCTCACATTTTTACAATGATATTTCCATAAATCAGTTTAACAAATATTATTAAGTGCATCATCCTGCAGAATCAGAAAAAAACTAGCAGTAAGAAGTCAAGATATTTGCACAGTAACTGCTTATCTGCCTTTTATGCATTCATTACATATGAATGACTAGCCATAACCCAGGTGTTGCCCAGGACTGTAGTTGACATGCACATGGGGCACTATAGCCATGTGTATGTTATATTGTGTTCTAACTGCCTATTTTTGGAAAATCGTAGATCTCCCAGAATCACCTATACTGATAGCACAGGGCCAGACCCTGCTCCACCCCTGGGTGGGGTTGTTCAAATTTCACTGTTGCCAGTACACCCCAGACTGGTATGCCAAGCTTGGGCCACAATTTCAGCCCACCAACGGTTGTGGGGCTGAAGCCAACAATTGCAAAATCAGCAATCTAGCGAAATCGCCTATACTGAGAGCACAGGGCCGTACCGCGCCGTGTGCAGGGCGAATGGGTGGGGTTGGTCACATTTCACTATAGCCAGTACAGCCCAGACTGGTATGTCGACCGTGAGCCAGAATTTCAGCCCACCAACGGTGATAGGGCTGAAGCCAACCCCGAACATACAAACACACTTTTACAAATATACATATAGATTCTTGCTACCGATTTGAACTGTCATGTTAGGAAATTACTAGCCAAGCAGCAGTTACATCAGCATCCCCTTGCAATTAATCTGGCTGCTTGGCAGGTGACTTGCACTCAGTTTTGTAAATGGAAATTACTTTTTTCCGCGTTGATACCAACACTTAAAATACAACATTATTCCATTCTTAAAAACTGCTAATTTTATATGACAAGTGTGTGTTGGTCCTGGGAGCATGTTCTCCCAGCTGCTATTAGAAATAGAGAGAGGGCTTTGTTAAGTGATGACTAATTCTGTGTTTCTATTTTTCATTTTATTTACTTTATGCACGAAAGAATCAGCTGTTGATGAGATATGTGCATAAGTGTTTAATAGATTTTTACGAAATAAACTTGAGCATCATCAAAACTTTTTTTATTAAAGTGTGTTCATGGTTAAAAAAGGAACCTTGCACATTTCACATGAAAACAAAAAATATGTATATACAATTAAAGATATGTTTCTTCAGCAGTTTATCAAACTGCAAAAAATACATTCTCATCTCTGTTAGCATTTGTCTCAGAAGGCTCAAATAATGCTCCAAAACTCAGACGGATCAAGAGTTTTTATCAAGATTTCAATGGGGCCTGTGGACGTACCTCTCCCTTGTCTCAGAAAGCACCCAACAAACCCAGGTATCTTAGTCCCAGGTTAGCATATATTGCTTATAAACCCTTTGTGAGGAATTGCCATCTTGCAAGGGTGTAGAAGCCCTGGCTTTTTATTTTTGTTAATGAGAAGATTAAGGTAATTCTGTCTCTGAAAGGGCAATCTGTCAATCAGATTCCCCTTTCATATGCACCATGCCAAAAGCATAGTATGTACATGTGCCCTGCTGCATCAAGTATCCTGATCTTCCACACCTGCGCCACCAGTGACAGAGCAGGTTCAGTGGTTGCATGCGCCCATTTCACCGTTACAGTGACAGCTATGTCCCTGTGGTGAAGGGGCTACATTTAAGATATGCACCCTGTACCCAAACCCTATGAGTCTATCCTCCTGGTTGCAAAGAAATATTTAAATATAAACCATACCTAAGTTATGGTATGATACGGTGGATTGTATCTAAATTATTACAAACCACAGCAATTTGGGAACAAACATATGTCAGTTCTGTGAAGCTAGTTCAGCTGTGAAGGTGCTACCTGTATTCTCCTTAGACAGAGTTGTCTCTAAACCGGTAAGAAGACTGTAGCCTTTGGGAGTACCTCTCTTTGATTAATTTGTGGGCTGGTAACCCCTCCCCAGAGAGAGAGCGACTCCACAGGAAGCTGGCCTGGGAGCAGGGATGAACAGAGCACACACATTCACACAGAAGCAGCATCACACCAGGATGCTGCATAATCAAAGGCCTTTGCTTCTATTGAGAAGGGAGGGGTGGGGTTAGTGTAAGCAGATGGCGCTCTTGAGAATTGGAGGAACGCTCCACCATCTTGTTTCTCTCTACCTCCATCTATCCTCCCCTCCACTTCCTGTAGCACAAAGCACTTTGGGTGAGATAAGAAGTCCACTGCTTCCAGGAGCAGGGATTGGACACCTTTAAGCAGGCTATCTTTAGTCCAATCAACTGTGTACTTTTACCTTTAAGCGACATTTATTTCCAATACTTCTTTGATTCACTCTGAAACAACACCTGAGAAGGATTCATTGGATCTCTTTTGGGAGAGTTGCACTATCAACAACTAAGGTGAATAAGCAGTCCAAGGCAGAGGAGAGCTCTGCCACCTCACTAATCCAAGGGCACATTGGGTGTGGGGGAACTCTTGCTGTGGACCAGGACCTGCCACTCTGTATCAACATCTCACAAGGCTGAAAGGACCGCTCCTGTCCCTGAGCCCCTAAAGTGGAGGTTGCATCATCTGGAGGACCAGTTCAGCTATGGCTCCCTGTTCTGCCGCATTGAAACCTGTCAAACTGCCATTGATGCCGAGGGATCCCGCCATTGCTACGTCCTGGCACTCCTCCGAACATTCAAACTACAGTGCAGCCACCTCGAGCACACTAAATGCTGTATCATGCCCTAGATGAACCCCTCACCTGCTAAGCTCTAATCAATCGCTCAACACCTGGACACAACTCAAATTGTTGGACAGTCACTTGCCGATTCAAACTAGGGGTTGCACCAGGACTACCTCAAACTGCTTTGCCAAAATGCGCACCGGAGAGACAGTGTTTTAAACCATCGCCGTCTGCTGACTCGAACTGCTGGAGAGTCACTCATCGACCCTTCCCGTCAGTTAAAAAATTATTCAACCTGGCACAAATTCAAAAAGATTCTGGGGAGCACCCCGACCTGCTCCACCAAAAGTACAAAGCACAAAGCTACCACATTCGAACCTGCTCAATGCCTGCTTGCAGCTTGGGTGCACACGATCAAACAGACATAAACTGACTTTGATCCACTCACATCACTGCTAAAAAAAAACCACAGAGTTGACCCACCAAAGACCCGAAAACAAGGTATTCATCGACCGATAACTGCCCTCTTGGTCCATTTTGGGCCACAGAGATTGGTTAGTTCACTTGTGCACCTTTTTCATGCAAAGACCTATCGTTTTGTGGTTTATATGTCCCCCCTTCGTATTCATGCTCAGAGTGCTACATTCTTCCAACTGTTGCATTATTTGTGTTCTTTCCGCTGGGGTGGTTTTTGTACATTAGCACCCTAGGCAGCACCTTTAACCAATGAAAATGTGTAAAACGCAGGCTGTATTAACCAAGAAAAGTCTGCGCTCTGAGCATTTTCATTGGTTTAGGGTGCTTCCATTCGCTTCCCAGCTCTCTTTCACCACTTGGCACCCGTGTAGTTTCCTACACGGGTGCTAATGGTGTAAAAAAGAAACGTACCTTTGTTTCACAGACCTGCGCCACGCAGTGCTGCTTTCAACAGAAGTCTGTTTCATGTTGATGAAGGCACACTCCTCAACATGGCAAACTAACTTCAGCTGACAGCACCACTTTGTGGCGCGGGGCTGCGAAACAAAGGTACGTTTATATATTTTCTTTAAAAAACATTTAGCACCCATGTAGGTGTTAAGGTGGATTTCTGAACTCTGTCCTGGAGGGGCAGAGGTTCAGAAGGCCAGCCTAGTTTCTTGGAACAGGGTAACCTCTGGACAAGCCAGACCAATCAAAGTAGTGATCGCGGCGGTCAAGACTAGGTCTCAAGAGGGGTGAGGGTGACTGAAAGCCCGCAATGAGCACACAAAGCAAGGACACTTACAAATTACTCCAAGCAGGTGTTATATTAAAAATATAGACACATTTATCACAAGGCCTTTGTAACATTGACCATAGCAAGAAATCACAATAAAACTCAAGTAAACCAACACATCACAATCAAATACAATATATATACAATTACCGAAGGGTCTAAAGAGTTAGAAGCCCGAAATATGCAGACCACCTAGATGGGGAGGAAAACAGGCAGTGCAAGTAATCGTTTAGACCCAGTTCGCCTTCAGAGGCCACCTAACTAAAAGGAAGTCCGAGCCCTACGAAGAGTGGAGCCTTGTGCTCAAAAGTACCTGCACACGCTGGTGCCGATGGGCCAAGGGAAGTCTCTTCAAGGACGTCAGGCAGTTCAGAGTGGTGAACAAAGGAGGGCGAACAGATCTCCGCTACCCAAGCGCGGCCTCCACTTGCGGGCAGAAGCAGAGCGTGAGTGCCAAAAAGGGGTTCTGTTTAACACAGCGAGGAAAAGCTACGGACTACTGCAGGAGGGCGACCAGTTCCTAGCGTTGCTACTCTCCGGTCCCCGATGCAGGCAGACCCAGGCTTCTCCCCGTCAGTTTCAGTGCTGGCAGGTTCAGATATGAGCAGGGGACGTCTCTGCATCGTGTAGATTCCACGGCAGCAGAAGTTAGAGTTGAGGATGTCCCAAACGCAGTGAACCCGCACAGATTGTTACCACAGCAGGGCAACGAAGCGGCTTTGTGTATTTCAGCCCAATGTACACTTCTCACTTCAGACCTGGGAACGCCAAGTGTACGAATCGTGTGAGAGTGGCAAGGACTCGTAATACAGCAGCAACCTGATGGCGGTTACAGAGCAAGACTCCTGGGTAGGCTGGTCAGTCCACTGGATGGCCCAGAGACACTTCCGAAGGCTTACGTGCAGGAGATGCCGAGAATAGTTGTTCCCACTATTCCAAAGGGTCGAAGTACCAGTACAGGCCTTCTCGTTCGATCAGAGGTAGAAAGGGTTTCTCAAAGCGACAGCAGTGCAGAGGAGCAGTCCTTCAGCGGGTCACCAGCGATTCCTCGGTTCAGCCTCGTAGTTGCATGATACTTGGCTCCTGTATCCCTTTGTTCCTGAGAACTCAGGAGATTGACATGGTAGTGGTGTTTCCAGCCTCCTTTTATCCACGGTTCCCTTTGCGCCAAAACAGAGAGCACCCAATGGGAGATCTGCTCACAAAACACTCACACCATACGTGGACCTATCATGGACCACGGGGGTCCCAGGCATTCACGACACACTAGACTGTCTGGCACCCAGGATGTGTATTGGGACCAGACATCCCAGCCCACATCCTGGAGGCACACACAAGGCCTGTAGAAGCCCGTGAAAGCATCTGTGTTTTGCAGGAAAGTACATGCCCAAATAAGGAAGGCCACGGGTCGGCTC
This sequence comes from Ambystoma mexicanum, assembly GCF_040938575.1. Taxonomy (NCBI): domain Eukaryota; kingdom Metazoa; phylum Chordata; class Amphibia; order Caudata; family Ambystomatidae; genus Ambystoma; species Ambystoma mexicanum. The sequence continues at coordinate 486,106,429 of NC_090931.1, read as the reverse complement.
GACCTGGGGAAGGTGAAGGGGGCAAGATGGTCAGCGGGCAGGAAAAAGAGCCTCGTGGTCTGGCCATTTTGGAAGCCAGGCCACCATTTTGGGCTAAGCGCGAGATACGCGCTTAAACAGCCAAAAGGAGCTCTGAACATAAAGAAACGATTGCTGCCACCAGTCCCGTCCATGATTCACTTGCACCGTTCGTTAACAATCCAAAGAGAGTGTCTAGGGCCTGTAGAAGACTAGAGACCCAAGAGAGCAGTAACTTAGCTTACAGTGCCCTCTTGTGTCATGTTGCGCGAAAGCTGCAACATGATAAAAGAACTACGGAAAACATTGTTTCCCGGTACTGACTGTCTTAAGGGCATGTCAGTTTCCCTGTAAGAATGGAGCGAAAGCCCAGGGGAGTGCGGCAGAAGGCTGCACTTCTCTGGCAAAGTCTAGATCATGGTGAAAACAACAGCAAAAAGTTTAGGGGTTGCCACATGGAAGGAAAATTACCCATAATTAAGAAATCTTTCCTAACAGTAGGTAGCTACACAGGTCCTTATGGCGATATGCCCATCGGTGGCGTGCCTACCTATTTGGTAATGGCACTGCCACCCTCGTTAAGGGACCCTTGGTGTGCCTCGGCCATAACTTGGGCGGCTGGCTGTTACCTACAGGGAGGGCCCGACACCTCTGGGGTATATCGCCTCAGTGTTTTTCCATTTCGTTTTATCATTTTCGGTATATATAGTCGCCCATAAATTATATTTTTTTATCATATGGCAAGTTCCTCCATTGCATGCAGTTCAGAGGGCAGCTTTGATGCATCAGAATTTCTTTGCACTTGCACTTTATTATGATTCATTTGTAGGCAGCTACTTGACAGTTGTTGCAGGCACTTGCACTTTGATGAATAGTTGGTCTAGATTGACTTTGATCAACATCCTCGATTACATGAACGCTGTATCATCCTTACATTTGCATTTGCACTTTACAGAGTATGCTGCTGTTCATCAATGATTATCATGCATTAGCACTTTATCATGTTTTATTGCAATGCACCTACTCGATTTGTACCGCAGGCACTTGCATTCTATTGATCATGTGTTTTAATTTAACCTTGACCTGAGTTTTCAAATTCATTAATGTTGTATTTAGCCTGCATTTGCATTTGCCTCTGCATCTTGCAGAGCAAGCTGCTGCAATTTTCTACACTCATTTGCTACTAGCCCTTGCACATTATGATATTTACCCATCCATCACATTTGTATTTATGTGGCAAGTTCCTTTTTTGCGTTCACACCACGGAATATCATGGGCAATGTGTACGTACATCTTGTATTTGCATTTCATATACACCATAATTGTTACATGCTTGCATCATCTTGCCATGCACTGTTTGCATTCAATTCAGTTCCAAGATCTCTGCCTATTTGACACGTCTTTCTTTGCACATTATTATGCCTTGCCAACAGAGAGAAAGGAATTATGTTGTATTTTTAAAGCCCCTTATTGTTGTGCTTCCTTCATGTGAACAAGCGCTCTGTGAGCGCGAAACGCGCCATACGGGATTTTGTCCTTGTATTGTCCTGCCTCTACCGTGTGTATTACTTATTAAAACTTCTGTGTCGTTTGGTGTGGAGGCATTGTTTTCTTTTTGGCATCTCTTGACCTTTTGTGTGGTCCCCTACTGCCTCTGGCAGCATTTTTTCTCTCTTTTATATATACATATATATATATATATATTTACTGAAAAAACTCTGTTTAAAAGGGACGTTATTGTTAAGTTGCACTAATAAAAACTGATGAAATTCAATGAAAAAACTTTGTTAAAGGGACTAGATGGTTACAAGTAAAACCGAAAAACCTCAGAAATTCGCCAGATATGGTAAGCTAAGCCACCACCATGCACTGCTAAGACCAACACCTAGGACATCAAAGATGACATCACAAATGTCATTGATGAAATCACTGATGACATCATATGTGAAATTCATTTTGATAAAGTCCCTACAAGAGCTTGTGTTTATAATGCTGGTTACAAGATGTCAAGGGTGATCGGGAGACCTATCATGAGCTACTTAATCTATTAAAGAATGTACTCATCTAAACAACATTGTATTGGAGTGTTGTTGTTAATACAGGGACCTAATCATACATAACCATAGGCAATGGCTGCAACATGCACCTTAGAAGTACAATATTTATGTTTTTGTGATTTTGGATAGTAAAATAATGAATGCTACCGTATCAGAGTTTTGAGAAATGTTAAACATGTAATAACTATCTAACAATTCAAGACTTACTACACACTTGTGTAGTACAAAGAATACATATGAAGACCCGCAATACATACAAATCAAAGGCACATGCAGGGAAACTAAAGTAAGGAAGAAATAAACAGCATCATCAGAAAATGTTAATAACATTAAAGTTTATCATCATGTATACAAATGAATTGTGTGTTTGAGGCCTGCTTATTGCCCCAGGTATGTGCACCATGAGCTGAGACCAAACCTTAAGGAAAGTACTTTAAGAACATATGACAAGGTTAACGTCTAGATATATAGCACTTTTGAATTTTAATATTCTGACTGTCAGTGAACAAAACCACATGGCCTACATATGTCAGTGAACAAAAACAAGTGCCCAGATATGTGATGTCATCAGTGATGTCATCAATGACATATGTGATGTCATCTTTGATGTCCTGGGTGTTAGTCTTAGCAGCGCACGGTGGTGGCGGGAGTTATGGTTGCTTAGCTTACCAAAACTGGCGAATTTCTGAGGTTTTTCGGTTTTACTTGTAACCATAACGTCCCATTAACATTTTTGTAATGAATTTCATAGGTTCTTATTAGTGCAACTTAACCATAACATCCCTTTAGCAACGTTTATTCAGTGAATTTCATGGGTTTTTACCAGTGCCTGCTGTTTTCCTACAACTTACTAATATCATACTTACGCCAATATAGCAACATGTTTGTCCAATTTACAAAGTTTCACCTTAAAATTCTGCCATTTTCCACCTTCTAGCATCATTATTAACACGTCTATACACTTTTTGCAACTTATTCCACTGTTTTTGCATCTATCGACGTCCGCGAACATCTGACGTCATCGCCGACCTTCCGGACAATGCCACGTGACCATGTGCTCACCCGTGGCAGGATGACATGCCTGTGAACGCGTCTGCACTTCGCAATCAGGTCCATGCTTTGAGGACAGTTCGGAACTGCATTTTCTACTGATCAAAATCTACCCTTGCACAGCTCCTACACCTATTCTTACTCATTATCCATTAACAGTCTAGTACAAATCACATACTTGGAAGAATATTAGCAAAATGGCTATTCATCTTAAAAATGGCATCAGCTATTGCCATCCCTCCTGCCCAAGAGCCACCACCACCACAAGCTGGAGGATCTGCACAACAAAAAAAGTGCAGTACTTCCAAAAGACAATGAACAGGACCAAGAAGATGGGGTAGATGAAGTGCCTACCTCTAGAACCCAGAGAGAATCATGGGTGTGGAAGTTCTTCACCACTGTTGGGAATGTACCAAAGGCTAAAGGTACCAAAGTGAAATGTACTGAGTGCAAATGTGTACTCAGTCGCGGACTACCTGGACAGTCGTCCTACGGGACCATCTCCATGCACCGCCACACCAAATCCAGCCACTGCAATTCTCTCAGAAAGGTTGTTACTTTCTTAACAAGAAGTAGGCTGTCTTGCTCCACCTCATCTTCCTCAACCAATACTGTAACCACACAGCCTACTTCTGTGGGACACAAAATCCAACCAGCTACCTTGCAAGCAATAAAAGAGGCTGTTGATCCATATCTTTCTAAGACAAGAGTCCTCTGAATATACTGGAACACAACACTCTGCAGGGGGAAGCAATTTCAAAGTAGTTTTGTAGCTGTAATCCAGGAGCCTGAGAAACACTGACCCATACCTTAGAAGTAACACACGTGCAACATCTTCCCCTGGCCTCCTGCCCCTCCATATGAGTGCTTGGTGCCTCTGCCCACATTTCCCTCCCCACTTTACCTTCTAACCTCTCCAGCAAAAAGAAAATACATCAAAAAACAACAAAAGAAAAGTTCTTTTAGGAACCACCTTTCACAGTTATAAAATAGAACAAAAAAAGAAATCTTATAGACTAGAAGCGAAGCGAGGGCAGACAACGATTGCTCCGGACCGTTATCCTCGGTTCCAGCCCCTGCAATGGGGATGAAAGCCATTATCACCCCGGGATCCCAAAGTGTTTAAATTGGCAAAATTGAAGTTCTACTTCGGTTCTTTTTGCCCAACACCTGCCTTGCCAATTTTAGCACCTACTATACCTCAGAAGAGTGCTACAGATGCACCCAACTGCACAACTAATAGTGAGGAGTTACTATTAATCAATTTGATTACATCCCTGCGGAAGGGTCCTGTCAAGATATCTGATAATAAAAACACTTAAATAGTCATCCCACATTCCAAGATTGTGGTAAGCGGAACACAGTACCGACAATTTCATTGGCAAGACTGGACGACGAACTCCAGCCTTTTGAAATAGCCAAGTTAAGTGCCTAAGTGCGAGTGAAAAACTGCTCTATTTCGTTGAGACACATAGGAAACCAAGGAATATGACAGATAGTGTGGGTATTGAGCCCTTCATTTTGGAATTTAATCTCCCTACTTCAACCAGGTATGACTTGTTTAGTAACAATGATAATACTGATCCATTAAGGAGTAATTTACGTAATGAGATAGTGGAATGAGCTATGTGAATTTCCACCCAACAGTAGCTCTAATAACTACATAAACGTTTGCCAAAGTGATTTTGGTGTTGGAACAGAACCGACTCTAAAAGAACAGATGGTTCTTTTGAATAAAGTAATAATGGAAGTAACGTGTATGAAAAACATATTCCTTCCTATCCTAACTAGGCTCAGGACCAGATATGGTTGCGAAGACACTGAAAATATTACAGATACAAGACTTATGAGCAGTTCAGGAGTCTTCAATCATATTTATCAAAGAGCCATGTTTGACCAATTCTTGAAAAGCTGGTAGGATTGTTCATATCTAATATGTGCAGGCAAAGTGTTCCAAAGCTTAGGTGCGGACACGGGGAAGCTAGAGCCTCCTGCCTTTTTACTCTTGGAACGCTTAATGTTTAGAGACGTGATGATTCTAGATCTTAGGGTCTGTGGTGAAGATTTTAGGGTGATACTCTCATTGAGGTAAATAGGGGCATCCTTTTGAATGCAATGCACTTGTGGGCAATGGTGAAGGTCTTGAAGCTAATCCTCGCTTTCATATGGAGCCAGTACATCTCTCGTCTAGTGAGGGAGATGTGATTGCTCCGTTTTGATACAAAAGCAGCACGTAAAGGCTTTGTTCTGAAGTAGTTGTAGTTTGGAGAGATTTTTGGTTGTGGTGCCCAGTAAGAGGATATTGCAATAGTCCAACTTTGAGAGGATCAACGCTTGTGCTAGAATCAAGCAATTCTGGGGTGGTTGGAATTGTCTACTGAGAGATATGAGCTTTGCAGTGTAAGCCATGGAGGAGGAAGGGGCGTTTATGTGCCGGGTCATGGAAAGATCAGCTTCAAGAGAGAAAAACATAGTGTTTTTACCTGTTTCAGGACTGGGTTGGATGTGCCATCAATATTTATGGCGCTGTTAGGCAAGATTGTATGCAGTACCCTTTGGGTGCACTACAACAACTCCGATCTCCTGGCAATAGGAACCCAACATTTGTTATAAGTTTGTACTACACAGGTTGGTAGTGTTGTCGAGTAGCCAGGCTTATCTCAAGAGGGGTCAATGTGAGCTGTAGGGGAGTCACACAGAGATTCACAGTGACAGGTATTCAAATAAACTCTTAGGTTTCTTGATTAAACAAATATTAATGTATTTATCAGTCAGTTAAAGTAAGCCTTCTTCAGAAGGGAGCAATACAAAGCAACACACAAATACACTTAAACAATACACACTCAGTAGTTATCTAAATCAGCAAATACCCATTTGGGATGCCACACAGGTACTACCTACACCTTTAGGTGTCTTTAATAGCTAGGGTGCTGTTGGCATTAATATATCACTGTTGCATTTAGAATATTCTTGGGAGTAGTGTTAAAGAGAAGAGAGTTCAGAATAAACCAAGTATTTACACAGTTATTCTTAATTAGGTATGTACTTTCAAAACAAACCCCCAATGCAAAGTCAGTTAATCCTTTCCTGGAAGGAAGGCAAAACACATAAGCAGAAGAGAGAAGAGTCATTCAGGGAGACAGGCCAGTCAATGTTAAGTTAACAGAAGTCAAGGTGAACTGAAGCACTTCTTGCAGGTAAGTAGAAAGTATTTTCCAATGTTTAAAAAGTCTTGGTAGAATAGAAGAAAATCAAAGTATGGCCACAAGCTGATTAGGCTTGTGAAGTAAAGAAGCTGCAAGCAACTCTACACATGCAACCAAGCAAATCTCCAACGAGGGCCAGTGGCTACACAACAAGTTATATGTTCTCTTAGACTGTACAGTACCGTTAGGTTGAAGAAAAAAGTTCAGCAGATGACTTCTGTTCCTGTGCAGCTGTGCATATCTTGCTGTCCTGGACCTCAGTCGTGGGGATAAGAGGGAGGGACTATCTGATTCCAGCAGCGATGGCCGTGGATACTCGACCAGCTTTGAGCGGATGTCCAGGTGGCTTACTTTGGAGTTGATTGGTCCCACCAACTCAAAGGGAGAAGTCTTCCTTGCAGGAGATTCTCTGTCGATACGAATTTGGAGTTTCAGCACAGCAGCAGGGCTTCACCAGGCAAACCAACGGTCCAGGAGTTGCAGCAAGCATCCTCTTCAAGTTCTTATTCATATTCCTTTGTCCAGTGGTCCACTCTGCCTTCCAAGCCAAAAAGCCTTGCCTTTTATGCAGCTTGCTCCCATTCATTCCAGCGGTTCCATGTAATAATGTTGCCACAAAAATCTCGCCATACAAAAATATCGCTGAAAAATAGCCGTTTTTTGTGGCGACATTATTGCATGGAACATGCGGGGGACATATATATGCCCCTGTCCCCATATATATGGTCACCCAAATAATAACACCACAACCTTTTCCGGCGATATTATTTACGGCGACCATATATATGGGGATAATATTACCTGATACCATTCCAGCCTAGCTGTCAGTCACCCAGCAAGGTGGCTGTCCTTGCCGGACAGCCAGCCAGCCAATCACATAAGAGTGCATTCCTGTCTCCTAGGAGACTAAGCACAGGGAGTTTCGGGCACCTCCCGTGCTTCCCGCCCCCGCCAGACACCCTACAGCCAGAGGCGGGCATCACCCGTGAATCCCACCAAAGGCAAAATGAACAAAGGGACCAAACCTGGTTTGGCACACAGAGTAAATCTCAAGAAGGACCTTTCCACAAAGAAATGGGGAAAAAGACGACCAGGGCCATTTTGACAAAAATGGCACCCATGGGTGCTTTACCGTGGCTGCCAACGCAGTCCGCGGTAAAATCCCATAATGGTAGTAAAAAGTAAACCACTGCAACCAGCCATTCAGTGAGGAAAGGATAACATAAAAATGTTACATGAGAAACTAGACAAAGGGAATACTAAGTAACCCCTCCAGCACCCTATTGTAAGATAGTGTGTGCTGGGTCTAAAAAGTTACAAATGTAAGTAAAGTCAATTTCACTTTACTGCACTGGGAAACAGTAGTTTATCCCAGAGAAGGTATTCACACCTTTGAGAAAGACTTCCCTGTGTCACTGCACTGCAGGTGCTGTGTGACACAATGTAAAAGATGATGTCTATGGAGTTTGTCAGACACCACAACCAAAAGAAACACACAGTAACAAATCACATTTAAAACACATGAGAGAGTGGAAAAAGGGTCTCTCTCTCCAGGTTAAAAAAATCAAGTCCTCAAAATCCAGCAAAGTTGCTGGGGGTCTCTAAGGTAGAGGGAATTAGCACATTTCTGAAAATTCTCCGTAAGAGGCGCAATAGTTGTCTAGGGATTTGAGACTGGCTGGGGAACCCACAATGAGCAGTTCTGTTTTCTCATCATTGAAGCATAAACTATGCGAAGCCATCCAATTTTGGATGGTGGTGTAAAGCTTGTTGATAATGGATGTGTCATGTTTGTGGTCTGGGGTAAGGATCAGGATTTGGGAGTCATCTAAAAGTATGTGTAAATGATGCCCAGAGAGTCCACTGCAGCGAAGAGTGGTTTCGTTAATGTATTGTAAAGTGTTGGGGAGAGGCATGAGCCTTGGGGGATCCCAATGGGTGCTGAATTGGGATCAGCAGCCTCTTCGCCAATAAAGACTCTTGTTGTATGATCAGAAAGGAACAATTTAATCCAAAGTGTGGCTTCAGAGGAGAAGTGGAAGTTTTGGTTGAGTGATTGGCGAAGATTGTCATGATCCACTAAATCGAATACGGCAGTGAGGTCAAGTAGTAAGAGGATACTTAGGTTGTCAGAATCTCGGATGCTATCCATCTGGTTTTTAGGTCAAGTAGAGCCGTTTCAGTGCTATGCTTCGGGTGGAAGCCGGATTCCCTGGCTCCAAGAAGGTGGCTACTTTCTAGGAAGAATTGGATTTGTGTATAGGCTACTCGATCTATTAGCTTCAACAGAAAGTGAACAGTGGTGATGGGCCGGTAGTTGGTGTGGGTAGCGGGGTCAAGGGTCAGTTTCTTGAGTACGGGGTTCCAGGCTGATTTAATATTGGTGGGGACTGAATTGGAGGAGAAGGAGGTGTTGATAAAGTCTGTGATGATGGGTGCAAAGGTGGGTGTGCAGAGTTTCACCAGATGAGCAGGGCAAGTGTCACCCTTATAGTTTGATAGTTTAAGGGCAGTGATGGTGGCCAGTACCTGTTCTCGGATGACTTTATTGAATTTGAACTGGGGGAAGCTAGCTGGAAAGATCAGGCTGGAAGTGTTAGAGGAGGTAGGTTTAGTCGCCAGGGCATCTCTTTTAGTCTTTATTTTCTCTTTAAGGGTGTGAATTCTGGTTGGTAGTGCACCAAGATTTGTAAACTTGAGTATGGGCTGCTGTAGGGATGGGTGATTCCAGTTCCCTGAGTATAGAGAAGAGCTCTTTGGTATTGGAACCTGCATTAGTAATACGAGAGTTGTAGGCAACCACTGCAGATGTGTAGGTTTTAGTGGCTGAGAAAAGAGCATTGACTGTAGTGATGGAGGGGTTCTTTTTGCGTAAGTGTTCCAGAGCCCTTTTTGTGTGGTGTGAAATCGTGAGTTCTATTTCAAACCAGCGGTTAGCTCATTTGGGTTATTGGGGTATTTTAGAGGCCAGAGAAGCCAGTGTGTCAAGTGTGGATTGTAGACATGAGTGACAGAGGGTGGAGATGCTGTCAGGGTTGGTATTGGAGTGGTTGTGTTTCATGAGAACAGCTGTGAGTAGAGGGTTGAGGCTGACAGCTGCGAGTCTACAAGTATTTCTGATTTGAAATAGGGTTAGGTCAAAAGGATGATGTGACCTGCGGATTAGTGATAAGGAGGTCAAAATGAATCAGGAAGTGATCTGACCAAGGAAACTTCAGTGATAGATTCTAAGTTGATGGTCACATTAGTTGTAAGAATCCAGTCAAGGATTCCGCCTGTGTTGTGAGTGTCAATGAGTTGAGTGAAGTGCATGTCGTGGAGGGCTGATGCAAGTGTGCTAGCTTTAACGTCCATCTTGTCGTTAAAACCGAGGTTGATATCACCTAGGATGATGAATTTTGTGAGTGGCTTCAGTAGGAGACTAATACGCAATGGGATGTCAAGGTCTGGTCTGTTGGTGTTGGTGTTGTTGGGTTGGTGATAGATTAAGAGGAGGTTATACATTGTTTTAGTGGTAAGATTCATGAATAGGATTTCATAACCGGGCACAGAGGCGATGGGACAAGGTCTAATTTGTATAGATGTTTTTGATATTAGTACAACCCCTCCACCTATGGTGTCCAGGCGGTCCGCCCTGAGGATGGTGTAGTCAGGTGGGATAGCGAGTGCTAGGGAAGGGCCTGATGCTGGATGTAGGCAGTGTTAGAAAATATTTAATTTATATGTAATTATCTCTCCAATTGTGGACCCCCCAAAATTTTTGCTTTTGTTTGGCTATCCTATCCTGACTTTTACCAGTGAATCCCAGCCTTCAGCTGTGCTCCCCTGGGCTTTTGCTCACTTGTTATGGGGAAACTGACACATCCTTCAGACTGTCAGTACTTGGAAACTAGGTTGCCCTTAGTTTTTGACTATGTTGCCATTTCTTGGTAACTTTTTAACAGTGCACAATGTACCTTTCAGTACCGCGCACTGGGGTCCTTTTTTGTTTTATGGCCCTAGACACCCTAAAAGGATTTTTTGGTGATAGTAAGAGTGTTCCTGGGACGAACTGGTGGCAGCAGTTACTTTTTATAAATGTTTTACTTCTTTTTACTGAATCACATCGCATTTACTATGTTTAGTTCAAGACTGTTGTCAGGTCCAAAAATGGCAGAGCCACAAAGTCTTTTGTTCTTCCCCATGGCCATTTTTCCCTTGCCTACACTCAAGTCGAGTAACCCAGGTTTTCCTTTTTTGGGCATGCAGCCACCTGTGAAAACCGATCTCTTTCGCGGGCTTCTGCATTTCACGGGTGTGTGCCCATGTCTGGTCCCAATTCACACTACTGGTGCCAGGATGTCTGGAGAGTCTGAATGATTGGGACCACTGTGCACCGTGATTGGTCTACGACTGGGATGCCTGTATGAGAGCAGATCTTCGACTGGAAGTCCTCAATTTTGGCGCAATGCTAATCTTGGATAAGAGAAGGGGCTCTGCAGCCATTCCAAGTCGATCACCTGAGTTCTCCCCGAACTACAGAAGGAGCCAAGTATCATGCATTGAAGAAATGGATTTATGGAACAGCTGGAGACAATGTGGAAGGTTTGGCGCCTTTCACCCTCTGCTCTCCCTTCCGACCCCTGTTTTCTTCATCGATCAAGAAGGCCTGTCCAGGCACTTCGTCCCTTTTGAGTAGTGGGAACAACTACTCTTGTCACCCCCTGCTTACCCGCAGACACAGCCCCTTCGGAAGCGTTCCTGGGTCATCCAGTGAACTGTCCAGCTCTACCTCAGGGTATCCCGCAGAACCGCCATTGTTTTGAGTTGAAACCCGAGACTTGGGACATTGCTTGTTTTTGTCCTGTGCCCTCTCCCACCAAATTTTGCAGTCCGAGCTCCTCTGGGTCCCGGATTAGGAGAGTGCGTAACAGTGCACCCACCCGTGATTCCTGCATCACTAGCTGGTGCTCCCCTGTGCCCTGAAGCCTGCTGCACCAGAATTTTCTTTGTATCTCCTTCAGAAGCTGTGAAAAGGCAACTGTCCAATCGCAGACGATCATCCTATCCTGCAGCCGCTGAGAGCAGGATTGCCGTGAAACTGCAGGACTCAAACCTACTTGCACCTTGACTGAACTGGCACAGTTTGGTCTGGATTGTGCCGAGGGTCAATGAGTATGTGTATCACTTACCGGTGGTCCCCTGGCACAACCGATCCCTTTTACGCACAAATATCCCCTAAAGGTATTCGCTTTTGACTGGGTTGTCCTGCAATTCCTAGCTATTCTCACCTTTTGAAAACTGCTCTGCCGCCAAGGGCAGAGCCTGCTCGAAGAGTGGCAACCAATTCTTCATCGCCTCAAGCCCCTTACTGACTTGCTACAGCCCTCCCAAGAAGACCCGCTTTTTGCTTTGCCTGCGCGATCGTGAATTTTTACCAACAACTGTACAGTTGAGCACAAGGCTCCCCACTTCTTAGGGCTGGACTTGAAAGTTAAGGCTCCTATTCTGCTAACCCACCCTTCACTTTACTGGTTGTGGGTGTGTTTTCCGCATTTGTCGTGTTAGGAAACGTTTTGTATATATGTTATATAGTAGAGTATTTTGTGTGGTAACGGTTTTCATCTAATTTAAGTTTACGTCTGTCTTTTGGTCTGGCCAACAATAAATGTAAAGATATTTTTCCTCATATATATGTTAACCAAAGGAAGGAATACACATAGATCTCTACACTAAATAGTTAAAAAAAATACCCTCGGATTTCGGAATCTCAATACAGCCCCTTAACAAATATGGGCTGTATTCTGTGTTCTGTGTCCTAAATGACAGACAGTGTTACCCAAAAAATATCATTTTTAATACATTATTATTTTTCAGCACAAGTAATACAAACATTAAAAAACATATACACGTCACATAGTAATATACATGATACAATTATTCCACCTTACAACATCACAAGTCATAAAATACTTGATCACAGAACGACAATGGCAACTCAATTATTGTTATTCACATTTGCGTTACACAAGCCCAATTTGTATAAGTTTCGGTCCTATGTGTTACAGGTAACTGGACATTCTTCAGGGGCAGAAGTAATCTTGTGCTTCCGAAAGATCTCTTTTGTTCACACACCAGATTCCTATATCTAAGGGTATAAAACAAGAACATATTACTCCATGGGCATTATGGGTCTAGTTAATCGACCTAGCCAAACCCTAATCACCAATAGGGTGGACGGTATAAAATAAATAATATACCTGAACCAGTAGTAAGAAGAAGTCAATTTCTTCAAACTTGATAGCAAAATGAATTCTTGCTCTTCACTTGTCTAGCAGATAGGGAGATACATGCTGAGTACCTAGAACCAATTCCAAAAAAGACTAGCCTTTAATCAATAAAATCTATAGCATGCCACTTCCACAAAGAAAAAGGGGTGGGGGGGTTTAATATACCCAAACAGGACCCAATGCCCCATATAGGAAAGACAGCTCACCCTGGAATGCAGGTGCTTATTTTTCTCTTCAACGAGGCTCATAAATGGTGGAGTCTTCACATTACAAGCCACTCAAACTCCCACTTGGCCATTGGTTATATAAACAGAGAGGTCTCGGTAAGTTACAACCCTCTATGTATTATTGAAAGAAAAGGGGAGAAACCTCAAGTGAGGTGCCTTACCTTTCTTATGCTGCTAACATCCAAAGGCAGCCAACACCACAAAGGACGGTTCTTAAAGATAAAAAAGAGAAAAGTCTCTTCTCCCTCCAATGGGGTAATCCACGGCAGAGGTATCACACCTCTCGCCCTGTAAATAATAATCAAATACGAAGACTAGATTTAATCTAGGTGCCAAGAATCAACCTCTAGATAACACACTTCCCAGCCTCCAAGTTCAATCTCTTACCTAGTATAGAGCTGTAATTATCCTAGAAACAAGAACAGGTCCAGTGATAGAATCCTAGGAGTGGCGGGATACACATATTTGCTGCGGCTAGCAATTACTAAAAAAAACCTCGGCGTAGCGTCTTGACGCTCCGTGATGACGTCATCACGTCATCCGTTGCGTGATGACGTGACGCGTCCAAAAACGGGCCGTGAATAAACGTCTACTATTGTCAGGGAAGCTTAGCTTTGTTGTAGCTAGACAACCAACCCCGGAAAGGAAAAATTACATACTCCCCAGCTGATTTCAAAGGGAGAAAAAAATGGCAATTTATAATGGGACAAGTGCACAACAATGCAACTTCATGAAATCATGGATTCTGGCAATATCCGAAACCTACCCATGAACAGCAATCGAACCTACCAACAAGGCTCTACCTTATTTGGGTCAAGTCATGATGTCCAATGTTCTATCATATTAAGAGGGACTCACTGACCATCAGCTATCTAAAAATTGATCAAGATCCCAGTCCTGCTCTCATGAAGAAGATAAAGGAGAAAGTTGATAAAGCAGTTGAGTTGCAATTAATCAGTAAACAAGAAGGAGATTACCTAACTAGGGAGACAGCTAGAACCCCTATCTTTTACATCCTGCCCAAGATTCATAAAAATATGGAGAGACCTCCGGGCAGATCCATTGTGTCGGGTGTCAATTCCATTTTGGAACCTTTATCTAAATTTGTGGCCTTTTATTTACGTCCTTTTGTAATGAAAATGAGAAGCTACATACAAGATACCAGAGATGCCATTGAAAAAATTGAAGGTTTGACTTTTGATCACACCAAAGACGTACTTATTTGCCTTGACATACAATCTCTTTACACCAATATCCCACAACGAGCTACACTTGAAGTGGTGGAGGAGACATTATTAAAACGTGATGATAACCATCCTGTGAGCAACGCTTTCATTCTATGGTGTGCAGAAACAGCTTTGGTGAACAATGTTTTCCAATTTTTGGGGCAATTCTACATACAGGTAGAAGGCACAGCCATGGGTGCAGCCATTGCTCCAAATCTGGCAAATTTGTATGTCGATATGCTGGAACAAACTGTGATTTATTCGGAATTCAATCCTTTTAAACATCAAATAACACAATGCTTGAGATATATCAACGATGTGTTTATGGTATGGCATGGGTCGATTGAGGAGACTAACGAATTTCTGGCGTGGTTGAATAATCAGAATAGATATTTAAAATTCACAGCCTCCATGAGCTCCATTGAGGTCAACTACTTGGATTTGACAATTTACCATCGGAACAACCAACTATGGGTGAAACCGTTTGTCAAAAGTACTGACAAGAATGCTCTTCTTCACTACAAGAGCCATCATGCCAAACATGTCCGTGACAACTTGCCCTTCGGGCAATTTTTACGGCTCAAACGTAATAGCAGTACCAGACATGATTATGAATAATGCGCAAATGTGTTAATGGAAAAATTGATTGATAGAGGCTGTCCCGCCAGAGTTGTTAGACAGTCTGCCAAACTAGCGTTCAATAACAACCGGGAATACCTCTTTGAAAAGAAAAAGAAAGATACTAGTAACCAGGATACCTCGTTGGTGTTCGTGAATACTTTCAGTAACATGTCCTACAAAGTGAAGAAAATTATTTGTAGGAGTTGGAAAAAGGTCATGAATAGCCCATTGCCTTTGATAGCTTTTAAAAAAAGTACTAATATCCGCAATCTTGTCATGAAGAATGATGTACATAAAACTGTAAGTTCAGAGGGTTCTCAAAGTACGTTGTGAGGTCTGCCCCAAGTTGTGGGTCATCATCCATGTGGAGAATGTGTTATGTGCCCTTTCACGCGGAAAATGACTTCTGTCGACCTTGGTCTGGCTTCAGAATGGACATTAAAAGAGCATACAAACTGTAAAACTGAAAATGTAATTTACATAATCAAGTGTCCTTGTGACTTGTTGTATATAGGTAAGACCAACAGAAAGTGCAAAACTCGTATGATCGAGCACAAGAGCAGTCTAAAAAACCATATTGATAAGGCACCCATAGTGAAACATTTTGAAGAAAAGGGTCATACATTTAGAGATGTTGAATGGTGCATCCTTAAAAAGGTGAAAGGGAGGTCTCAAGAAGAAATTAACAGAAAACTGATCAATTTGGAACAGAAGCTTATCTTCCTCACCAATAGTCATGTGACACGATTGAATGAGAACATTGAGTGGCACAATATTAGATAAGTGTGGTACCGACTCGGGCTCTGTGCTCTGGGCAGTAGGTTAATGCACTTTCTGTTACTACCAGCTGTTGGGTAAATCAATTTCATTTGGTTGATGTAAAACACCATGGGACAATATGTATTAGATTGTATGTTCATTCAGAGTTGATCCAACACAGTACTTACAAAAAGGGTCAGTGAGTCCCTCTTAATATGATAGAACATTGGACATCATGACTTGACCCAAATAAGGTAGAGCCTTGTTGGTAGGTGCGATTGCTGTTCATGGGTAGGTTTCGGATATTGCCAGAATCCATGATTTCATGAAGTTGTGCATTTTTGTGCACTTGTCCCATTGAAATCATCTGGGGAGTATGTCATTTTTCCTTTCCGGGGTTGGTTGCCTAGTTACAACAAAGCTAAGCTTCCCTGACAATAGTGGATGTTTATTCACGGCCCGTTTTTGGACGCGTGACGTCATCACACAACGGATGACATGATGACGTCATCGTGGAGCGTCAAGACGCTACGCCGAGGGTTTTTTTAGTAATTGCTAGCCGCGGCAAATATGTGTATCCTGCCACTCGTAGGATTCTATCACTGGAACTGTTCTTGTTTCTAGGATAATTACAGCTCTATACTAGGTAAGAGATTGAACTTGGAGGCTGGGAAGTGTGTTATCTAGAGGTTGATTCTTGGCACGTAGATTAAATCTTGTCTTCATGATTGATTATTATTTACAGGGCGAGAGGTGTGATACCTCTGCCGTGGATTACCCCATTGGAGGGAGAAGAGACTTTTCTCTTTTTTATGTTTAAGAACCGTCCTGTGTGGTGTTGGCTGCCTTTGGATGTTAGCAGCAAAGAAAGGTAAGGGACCTCATTTGAGGTTTATCCCCTTTTCTTTCAATAATACATAGAGGGTTGTAACTTACCGAGACCTCTCTGTTTAGGTAACCAATGGCCAAGTGGGAGTTTGAGCGGCTTGTAATGTGAAGACTCCACCATTAATGAGCCTCGTTGAAGAGACAAATAAGCACCTACATTCCAGGGTGAGCTCTCTTTCCTATATGGAGCTTTGGGTCCTGTTTGGGTATATGAACCCCCCCTTTTTTTTAGTGGAAGTGGCATGGCTATAGATTTTATTGATTAAAGGCTAGTCCTTTTTGGAATTGGTTCTAGGTACTCAGCATTTATCCCCCTATCTGCTAGACAAGTGAAGAGCAAGAATTTGTTTTGCTATCAAGTTTGAAGATTCTTCTTACTACTGGTTCAGGTATATTATTTATTTTATACCGTCCAACCTATTGGTGATTAGGGTCTGGCTAGGTCGATTAACTAGACCCACAATGCCCATGGAGTAATATGTTCTTGTTTTATACCCTTAGATATAGGAATCTGGTGTGTGAACAAAAGAGATCTTTCGGAAGCACAAGATTACTTCTGCCCCTGAAGAATGTCCAGTTACCTGTAACACATAGGACAGAAACTTATATAAGTTGGGCTTGTGTAACGCAATGCTGAATAAGAATAATTGAGTTGCCATTGTCGTTCTGTGATCAAGTATTTTATGACTTGTGATGTTGTAAGGTGGAATAATTTCATCATGTATATTACTATGCGATGTGTATATGTTTTTTAATGTTTGTATTACTTGTGCTGAAAAGGAATAATGTATTAAAAATGATATTTTTTGGGTAACACTGTCTGTTATTCAGGACACAGAACACAGAATACAGCCCATATTTGTTAAGGGGCTGTGTTGAGATTCCGCCATCCGAGGGTATTTTTTAACTATTTAGTGTAGAGATCTATGTGTATTACTTCCTTTTGGTTAACATATATATTATATATCCTCACTTTGTAGGAGGGATAATCACCTGAGTGTGGGGCTACCGCCTAGATTAATATCTAGATATTTTTCCTCTATACTTCTTAAAGAGTAATTTGTGGTTTGTTGTTGTGTGTGCTCATTGTTGGCTTCCAATCACTCCCACCCCTCGTGAGCTGAGACTTGACCGCCTGCCAAGCTAACTAGATTGGTCTGACTTGTCCAGAAGGTTCCCCTGTTTCACTAAACCGAGGGTGGCCCACTAGGTCAGAGTTTAGAAATCCATCGTAACAGCCAGGATTCAGTGATAGCTAGGATGTCCAGCTGGTGTTCTAATATCAAGTCTTCGATATCTGTAGCATGGGCTCCTAATGACCGAGTGGTAATTAATGCGCATGTTAGGCTTTTCTTAGTGTCTGGTAGGAGATTAGGGGTATCTGTGATAGGTGGATGAGGTGTTGAGGTGCCTGGTTGTCAGGGTGCTGCATCCTGTGCTGGTAGTGTATTAGGGGGATCACCATTTTTTGCAGGTGGGGGCAGATGAATCAGAGGTGTCCCCACGGTGTGCATGGGGGAGAAGTGTAGTCCACCGGGTGGTTGCATGGATGTGTGCAAGAAGAGAGCCTGGCTAGTCTGAGTGAGCCTGAAGTGGGATGCCTGATAGGGGGTGGGTGAGGTTGCATTCTGTTGGGTGTTCTGACCCACGTTTGGACTATTATGCTACAACATTTGGTGCTGTGGGCTTAGGAAATCCAAGATGGCCGAAAAAGCCCACATGTGCGCCAGAATCTATGAAAACCGCGCAGTTTGTGCGCACACCAAAATGGTCGCCTGACTTGCCACCCCCCGGTGCGGGTGTGCTGGGTCAGAAGAGCCATGAGTGAAATGGGGTGCCAAAGAGAAAAACAGCAGTGCCTGTTCGCTAGAAAGCACTTTAAAAATCACCCTTTGTTTCTCTGAAGGCAAGCTCAGAATGCCCATTTCAAATATTGCAGAATATCCAACAATCTCACTGAACACCAGCAGACATTTGACAGAATAAAGTCTTGTGGGCATACAAAATCTGGAAAGAGGATGAGCCTAAAATAATGTTTATAGCAAAACTGGCTGAGCTGTGGATTTCAGCAGTTTAAGTAAATTTGGACTGAAAGACACTAAAAATCTAAATGTTTAAAAGAAATGAGTGACCTACTTTTGAGTGTCACATAGGTTGCAATTGTTTAAATGTCATAGTTTTAAACTTAGAATCAGCATTCTAGCTGCATGCGTAAAAATTGGAAGTTTGATTTGGACAGGAAAACTGGCAGCCAAAGAGACATTTAGCTGAGGCCTGGCTTAAAAAGAGAGGGAATTTTGCCCACCAGCTACCCCCGACAGGAGTTGAGACTTGCACAACAGCTGTGTTCCCAGGCCTAGCTGCCTTTTGCTGTTCCCACCAAAAGGGATATGACACTTCTCTGATTGAATTACCTGGGCTCTGCAGGAAATTGAACAAAGCCCTGTCCTGACTCAGGCAATGTTTTATTGGGGGGGTCGTAAAAGTGGCTTCCTCCTGGAAGGAAAGGGGAGGAGCACTGCCTGTGAGAGCAAGCTGGCTTGGCAGAACTGGAAAAACTAGAAATTCAACCTTGTGCTGGGGGGAAACCACACCCCTTTGGGGCCAGAACATAAATCTAAAAAGATGGATCATCCATAGAGCGGACTTGTGAAAATTTTATAAGTGATATCATTATTCTTGTGATTTTTCTGTGCACATTTGAAGACGTGTTAGGACCCGGTGGTATGTTCAGGGGGGTTTTTAGCGGAAAAGAGGATATTACTCTAAATGTATGTATGTTAAAAATCTGACACTCCACCACCTAATGCCCACATGCTTTGCGAACATTTGTGTAAATGCGGGGACAAATCCAATATTGGTAACCCGACCAAAAAGTGAAATATGTTGCCATTTTTGAACCCAAGCTCCTAGAAACGACAGAATTGGAACAGGGGCTACCATCAGTAAACGCATGATGTGTGTATGCAATGCCAAACAACTGTCTATCGGGGAAGTATGTATTTGGATCAGATATAGATTGTGTGTAAAGTTAACAGGGGTGGGTTCTCTGTATCATAAACAGACCTCATCATGATGACACTTCATTTCATTCCCCCAATCAAGGGGAAGAGGAGGAAGTGGCCAATGACAAGTGGAGAGGGGTAGGGCCTAGAAAGCTAGCCTTTCCACCCACTTTCAAAACACATAAAAGCAGACAGTCAGGACAGATAGAGACATTCAATTCCATTTGCTGCGGAGCATGCTGCCGGACCACACAACATCCAGAGATCCAGACTTCAAATCCATCAATCTCCAGAACCTGTAGCAGTACCCAGAAAGCAGAGCAGTATCCAGAATCCAGAGAGGCTAGACCAGCAGAGCAGAGCTGACCCAGATCACTGTGAAGTGCCGAGACCAGAACCGGAGTCCAGTCCAAAACCTGACCAGATCCGTGGCGAGGCCTATTTCTAAATATATTGTGAGTACCTAGCAGGACTGTGCAGAACCAATCACTTAGTTAAAATAATCTAATCCAAACTATTTTAATCTAAGTAGAACCGCCTCCTAACTGTCACCTGTCGTTTGCAAAGCTGTCACCTGTCATTTTCTAGCTGCAAGCTGAACCTGTCGCTTTGAACTTTTAAAATTTAAAATCCGAAAAACTACCTTTATTTAATCGTCCGTATCTCTGGAACCGTTTGGGCTAGGAACTTGGTTTAACTTTCCTCTGAAAGCTTAGAATCTCAGCTTTTCAACAAGCCTAGAACCAGAACTAGAATTTTACCGCGATTTGCGATTTGGTTAAAAATCCAGCCACGTGTAACCATCAGCAGTCATCTCTTTCCTTGCTAAAAATGTGTTTGCCTCTTAAGAACCATCCCTGAATCATTGCTAGAGTGAGCCTGGACTAATATTAACTAGATACCACTCACCCTGAACCTCCTGAAGGGAATTAAAAGCATTTTCAGCATATTTCTGACTGCATTGTCACCATATTCAAAGCACTTGGGTCTGTGTTTCAAAACTCCTATCTGTTGTGTAAGCTGCTGGGGAGGAATTGAACTGAATTCTATTTGATTGCATTCCTAAGAACTGAGTCCCATTCTATTCATCTCCTTACATTGCATTAAGGGGGGTGAATTGTCCAAGAAAGTGATTACATTGTCTTTTGCTGAAATCCTATCAAGTTATTTTCTGTACTGCATTTCATTCCACATTGCATCCATTTGAAACCATAAAAGTATTGTTGCTATCGTATCCATCCTATAACCACTCATCATTGATTATAAAGAAGCGTGCTAGTGCCGGACTATCCATTATTGATTACTGCTCAGATTAAGTGTGATATTCAATTATTAATTTATTATAAAGTGTGATATGTATATATTGTTTAAATTATCAAATAAACCTTTTAAACTTGCAAAACAGAACTACTTCTTGGCTCAGTGCGGTCAGGGGGATTCCAAGAGAGGGGTGTTATATAGGGGGAAGTCATCCAGAACTCATGAACTGGACGTAAAGATATATCAATAAGGGTTTCCATTCAGTATCCCAGACTAGGCATTGACTTAGCTGTAGTGTTGAATTGAATCCTCTTACAGTTCTTGCTCTGAGACGGGAGAGGCGAGTTTTCTCTATTGAGCATCACCAAGCAAACAGAGCTACCTATAGCAGGAACCTAATGCAACTATTGATATTGATATTGATATTTTATTTGTATCATGCTCGTACACAAGTGTTTCAGAGCGCGACAAGACAAGGGAGGGGTACAAAGCAGAACAAAAACAATGACCTTACTAGGCCCAGTTAAATTGAGAATGTGCAAGTGCATGGGAGAGGGAAAGGGGAAATGTGCATGGAAGGGGGGAGAAGTCGAGAGTGCGGAGCAAAGGACAACAGATAAATATTAAAATAAATAAATAATGAAAGGCAACAAACAGTGGTAGTGCAGCCAACAAAGTGGCAAGGGCTGGGTTTAAGGAAGCAAACAGGGTATGTCTGAAAAGTGCAGAAAAAAGGGGGGACTCTATGGTTACAGATACAGACCCCGCTGCAAGGGATTGCCCGGAGGCAGTAGGGGTGGGTGGCAGAGTGAGCAGGTACCTAGGCCCGGAACACAGAGGGTAGGCCAGGTGCACAATGCCAGGAGAGAAGATCAGCAGGGAAGAGGAGGGGGGAAGGCAGAAGCAAATAGGAAGGTCTTGAGGTGCTTCCAGAACCGGAGATGGTTCTCCTAAAGTTTCTGAGTGGCAGGGAGGATGTTCCATTGGGGGCCCAAGCTGAAGACAGAGATCTACCCCAGCTCATTTCTTTGAATAACGACTGACCCTGAGGGAGTTAGAGGTAGAAGTGCGAAGAGCTCAAGAGGGGAGGTATTTACAGAGGGATAGTTGAAGGTATTTTGGACGCAGGCCCCAGAAAGCCTTGTGGACAATGCAAAGGGTTTTGAATGTATTCCTTGCATCCACTGAGAGCCAGTGAAGTGATTACAGGGCTAGAGAGGTACGATCCCAGGGCTTGAGCCTAGGACAAGTCTTGCAGTCCTGTTCTGGATGAGTTGCAAAGGGTGGAGAGTAGAGGCAGGTAGATTTAGAAAGAGGCTGTTACAATAATCCAACCTAGATAGAACAGGGCTCGGGAGACAGTAAGCTTCTGGGAGAAGGAGAGGAAAGGCATAGTACCTCTGAGGAGGAGCAGTAGGAAGTTTTACTTTTTTGAGACATCAGAGATGTGGGCAGAGAAGGAAAGCCTGGAATCAAAGATGACCCGGAGGTTCTTAGCCTCGAAGGATTGGATAGGAGGAGAGCCAAGGGAGGCCGGCCAGAGAGTGATGGGAAAGGAGGGTGAAGGTGTGCCGATAAGGAGAAGCTCAGCCTTGCTGCCATTCAGGCAGAGATTGTTGGCGGCACACGGAGATGATAGAAGGAGAGGGGTTAGGCAATCGAAGATGAGAGAAGGAGAGGGGGTGGCCAAGAGAAGCCTGAAAATGAGTTGAGTGTCGTCAGCATAGTACTGGAAATTGGAGCAGAAAATGACAATGCAGTGGGCAAGAGTTGCCAAAAAATGGGTGAAAATCCAGGGCGAGAAGTTAGACCCCTAGGGAACACCACAGGTAGAGAAGGAGATAGAAGAAAGGAAGGACCACGTTGGACCTGGGAGGGTCGATCGGAAAGAAAAGAGGTCAGCTAGGCCAGAGCCTGATCGGTGATACCCAGTTGTCACAGAGACGGTTGAGCAGGATGGTATGGTTGACTGTGTCGAAGGCAGAAGAGAGATCCAGTAGGATGAGGACAGAGGGAATGTTAGAGTCAAGTTTGGAGAGCAAATGTTCACGGATGTTCAGGAGAGCAGTTTCTGTGTTTCTGGCAGCTCTAAATCCAGAATGATGGTTGTGGAGACAACCAACCAAATCAGAATGAAGATTAAGTTGAGAGATGGCAGCTTTTCCAGGAGTTTGCCCAGAAAAGGGGTAATGGAAATTGGGCGATAGTTAGCCAGGCAGGAAGGATCAGCTGTGGGTTTCTTGAGAAGAGGGTGCACAAGAGAGTGTTTCAGAGGGGAGGGGAAGGCTCCTGAGGCAAAGGAGAGGTTGCAGAAAGTGGCAAGTGCTGGATTGAGGGTATCAATGTGGTCATTGATGATTTTAGAGGAACAGGTAGGAACCTGTTTGAACAAGGCTTTCATTGATTGGACTTGTCTAGCGACCTCGTCAGGGGAGAAAAGAGGAAGGGACGAGAAAGAGGGAGAGGGGGGGCTGAAGGACGGCCAGTGTTCACAGAAGGAGAAGGGAGAGTAGGGGAGAACAGGGGGGACAGGATGTCCTGAGTTTTTGAGATGAAGTGAGAGTCAAGGGCATTGCAAAGAGCCTGTGAGGCGGCAGGAGGGGTAGAGACTGTAGCAGGATTGGCCAGCTCCTTGTAGATTCTAAAGAGTTCGGACGAGTTATTAGATGCCACAGAGACACAGGCTTGGATGTGGGATCTCTTCTTGGTGTGGATTTAGAGTCAGTATTGCCCTTGGAACAGGCGACAGGCCTTTTTGTCAGAGGATGAACAAGAAGCCCTCCATTTCCTCTCAGCCGCCCTACACCTATGTGTAAGTGTAGCTAGGTCAGAGTCATACCAAGAATTGCACTTGGCTGTGGACTTCAAGAGTTTCAGAAATAGAAGAGTAGAGCAGAGACAGGGCTGTGTCAGGATGTGAGTCAGCCAGAGGTGGAGGGGGGAGAGAAGGATGCGTCGAAAGCCTCCAATGACACACGCTTCATGGGCCAGTTTTCCGAGAAGGTAGGTGGCAATGTTTGGGTAGGCTTGGCCTTTGGGGAGGAGTGGGAGAGATGAGAGGCGAGGAGGGAATGATCGCTCCAAGTGAGAGGAGTGGTCAGAAAGATGGAGAGGGGGAGGTCAGAGGAGATCAAGACATCAAGTGTGTGCCCTGCAGAATGAGTCAGGCCAGAGGGGAGGATAGAAAGGTAGAGGGAGTCCCACGGGTCATGGAAGAGTACAGAGGATGAACAAGGAGAGTCAAGATGGATATTGAGGTCACCAAGGAGGAGAAGTTGAGTGGTTGAGGCCAGGAGGGAGGAGGAAAGGTCCGCCCACTCAGAGAGAAAGGAGGTGATTTGACCAGGAGTCCGGTAGATACCATTAGTGCACAGTGTCTTCCTGATGAATGTCCCAAAACTAGGTAGAGATGCAAGGGAAACCAAAGATGCCCTGAAAAATAAAAGAAACCATTGGATTAGATGCTGTAGGGGTTGTTCAATAATTAGAGTCCCAAGATACTCCTCAGTGATGAGGCCCAACGAGGCCGTAACATTCCTGGGGATACCTATGCAAAAGGGATGTGACCAAGGAGTTCGAGCTGGACTGCCCCTTTTGGGGTGGGACCAAGCCTGATTTGCATATGGTCTTTCCCCTTTTGTAATGGCTTGGCAAGTGAAGAATGATGTTCTAGAGGGTTGCCCAGAGCAATGCCAGAGGTTAAGATTAATTCTAAACTGTCCAGCCTTCACCTCTTTTGTTTTGCTCAATAATTAGGGAGGACATAATAAATGGCACACATACTCTAGGAACCCTGACGAAGATAACATCAGTGTTTCATTTGCCAACAATTCCCTAGCAGAATGCCTATTTGGGCTTGAGTTAAGAATACTGTCACCCAAAGGAGTTAATATTTCAGTAAGAACTCTCCCACCATTAGCTGATATAAATGCTTATACCCTGCCCCCACAATCACACGCAATCTCAAATTTGGAGGAGGTAGAATGACTTACTGTGTGCCCTGTGCCCATCGAAATATTCCATTCATCCGGGACAGGGTGCGTCTTTATGGCACATGAAGTACGTCACCTCTTATGAAACATTGACGGTCTAAGGAAAAACGTGCACAACATTTATTGGTGTTATTTCATTGGGCAGCACCATATAATTTGTTTCCATGAAACTGGGTAACAGAGTTATAACTTCCAGGGTTACGCACCTTTTGAATTATATTCTAGCAATGGCCTAGGGGTAGGCCGAGTGGTGGCCTTATAGTATGGATTGATCCTTCAATTGTTACCAATATCAAATACATAGATTGTGGCTGTAGGGACCACCAAGAGAAAATCGTTAAATTTCACAATAGAAATAGCTTATTGTTGTTTAATCTACACAACAGGCAGGTGGCATGGTCTGGTATTCAAACTATTCTTCTGGTGGATGAGTATATTAGGGCATGGAAAGTAAACAATTCAGTAACAACTATTATTGTAGCGGGTGACCAGAACTTGTTTGAAACTCTCCACCTAACAGATGGCTTGGCGGAGGAAGAGGATCAAGCCTGGGACATACCAGATTTAGTTACTCCATATTCCAAGAGACAGCACAGGTCTGCACTGGAGATTGCTCATGTATGGCTCAAGGTTTCAGGCGAAACTCTGGCAAAGTCCATGTCTCTGGTAGATAATCAAGCAACTCATATCACCTATATTATGCTGAATACGTAAGCTTGGCTCTAGCGGTGAAGTGATCCCAAGGTATGAAAGTGATCATCAACCTCTGGTGTTCTCATTTGGCACTGAGTCATCTTGCTCCAATAATAAGATTGATATCAATGTGATAATTGATATTGCAGGACATGGTAGGGTGTCTGTAAAATGGCTTAACCTAGATCTGGAGTAGGTATTACACCCTTAAAATCGAGAATTTTAATATCATTGGAATACGTATTACATAATCAAAATATATCAAACATGGAAATGCATGAATCTTTCATGACAATAAGTAATATTATCAAGGACTATGTGACTATTCCCCCCTAACATAATCAGGACGATGGCTATAAAGAGCAACCCCAGGCACGATAGAGAATGCAAGGAAGCAAAAAAGAATCTAATTCAATGTGCCAAAAATGTAAATACTATAGGGAGAGTTGAACTCAGACAGCCAAGAACTACTTATAAAAAGAGTATTGCAGATAAAAAGAAGGAACATGAGGTTAAAATATGGGAAGACATAATTAGAGCAAAATAAGACTAGGATTCCTCTAGGTTTTGGAAATTCATGAATGCACATTATGCAGCCTCTGGAAATACTATACAAGGTACCATAGGTGAAAAGAGTTGGTTTGATTAATTTAGCGATCTCTATAGAGAGAGACAAAAGGGTCCTGATTTAGTGATCGTTTGCTTCAGGAATCCAAAACTTCTACCCATTGACTTTCACATTCAATCTCAATAAGATTACCTAAACTATTTTGATATAGAAATCTAAAAAAGCTGCAGGACTCGATAAGATATCCAATTACTTATTTAAATCAAAGATACAAATATGGGCCCCGTACATACATCTACTGTTTAATGCGGTAACCAGTGTGAATGTGGTCCCTAAATCATGGCCATCCAGTGAAATAATCCTGCTGTATAAACTGGGTGGACATGAGTCACAAAGTAAAAATCAACCCATTTCCCTACTTGATTATACAGGAAAATATTTGCCAAGGTCCACCAGAATAATTGGGGCTCTAGTCTGGATCTTATTGTTCACCGGCAAGCAGGATTTAGAGAGAGAATTAGTACTGTGGATCAGTGCTTTAGAATATCGTTGATAATTGAGAAATTTTAAATTTCAAGAAAAGTTTACATCTTTCCCCTGTACATCAACTTACGCACTGCATTCGATGCAGTACCCAGCTTGAAACTTTGGGAAACCTTGAGAGCTTATGGCATCCCACATTCCCTCCTTTTGGCTATATTGTTATTATATAATCAATCAAAACAAGCTTTATTCGTTATTAAACCATCAAAGCGCAAATTGCTACTATTTCATTATACGTGATTAAAAATGAACCTTAAATGGCTAATAAATTAATTGCAAAGATAGAAGATTAAAAGAAGATAAAAAAACGATTAAATATCACCGGAAATAACTTTATCAAGTTAATTAAAAAACTCTCATTCTCCTTAGCCAGGCCCTACGTAGGTACCTGGCCAAATTCTGTACCACAGAGGGCTTACCAGTTATTGAGAAGAAATGTAGTGCAACAGTAGAAAAATTTAGACAGGATGATACCATCAACTTCCAACACTATGGGCCTCATTCCGAGTATGTAGGTAACCATGCCGCTGTTAGCGGCATAGCTACCCCCATACCGGGTACTGGGTCCGGGTTCCCTGAATGGGGAAATACCGGGCCATTCCGACCAGGCCATTCCAACCTTGGAAGGTCGGACCATTCATGGAACCCAGACTCGGTACATCCCTATTCCCATTTGAGCCCCCATAGGGCTCAATGGGAATGGGGAGGATGCTAACATATGACGGGCCCATTGTTAGGGTGTCCAGTCAAACGATCGAAAAAAACGGATCAAATGATCTTTTGCTCGAATTTTTTTTTAGTTATTTATATATATTTTTTAGTTTGGGTTGGTAAAAAAATGTATTTAATAAAGAAAACAGGGGGCTGGGGGGGAACCCCCCATAAAAAAAAATAAAAAAAAAAATGGACCCTTTTTTCGATCCTTTGACTGTCGATCAAAAGGCATTCGATCCTTTTGTTTTCGAGTATCACTGGCAACCCGTTGTTAGTATCCTGGTCTGCTCGCGGGACCCGCTAAGGACGCCTGGTTTTATGAGGCGCTGGCATGAGGCGGTAGGGGGTTAATGGCACCGGCAGCTCTACTGGCATCATTAACCCCCTACGGCCAGGGTCGTAAAGATGCCCTATGTCCATACATTCCTTGGTCATAGCAGATGGTTGTTCCCAAAGTTTGGCCAAATCAAGTTTAAACAACCAGACTTTGACATATTGGAGTTGAGCCACTGCGCTCCAGCTATATAAAATCCATCAACATTGGTCTATAGTCCAGTAAAGCTAGAGATGTCCAGACACGTGACCAGAAAAGTAGTGGCCTTAGGGATATGATATGGTCTATAGGCCGGATGTCACATTCCAAATGTAAGATTGCATTTGGAGATCCCTTGGGCAGAGTAAGCAAGGATTTAAAAAAGTTATTTTCTGTAACTCCCAAAGCAGTTGGATTCGGCTCCATACAAAGTGGCTTGCACAGCTTGCAGCCTGTATAGTTGAAGACAAAGCAACCCCAGCATGTAAAAAGAACTTTCTAATACCCCCTTCAATCTTTTCGAACTTCAAATTCACTTCCAGCACAGGCTCAGACCAAAGAGCATTCTCGGCAAATCGGCCCAAACAATCATAGGCTGGCACTTGCCCCAGCTTTTCCCCATATACTTCAATGTGGATGTTGGTTCTCCTGGATGATCTATGCCTAAACATCAGTGTTTTAGTTTTAGCAATTATTATTTCCAGGCATGGCAATAGTATATAAAGATAACGAAGCAGTACCTACCAACCCTGATACAAAACAATTAGTCCTGCTTGGGGCGTCCTCAGCAAAGGACAGGCGAAGAGAAGGACCTGACCTGTTTGTGCCTGTTCAGGCCTGATGGGGCCAAAGGCCGGACCTGCTATCCTGCATTTCACCTGCAATCTAATCCCTACTACTGCTACTCACCAAAAGACATCACCATGAGTCTCCTCCCTGCTAAGCCATTTCCACTCACAACAGGGTTCAAATGGCCATGTGCCCTAGACAGCTCGATCAAGCTACCCTAGCAAACCTTATTAATAACACCCTTGCCCCATCCATCATCCATGGACAATGAGCACACGCCCTCATGTTGATCAGTGCTCGCTCAACAGCTGCTCATGCTGCAGAGATTGCTGACCTCATCTCGTACAACGACCATGGTGTCCTGTTCATCACTCAAACATGGTTTACGCCATCCTCCCCCATGTTTCTGATGACCTCTTACACTAAGGCTACTGCATCCAACAGGCTGACCAGCCAGGAAGGGCAGGAGGCGGAGTGGCAATCATCCACAGGTACGACTGGCCATGCGCCATCATCCCCTCTCCAAGAACAAGCTTGTTTAAATCACTCACCTGCTGGTTCCCTCTATTGCACAAGGAATCCATCACCTTCCCCCTCATCTACAGACCACTTCACAGAAGCGGCTCTTTCATTGCAGACATCTCCAACTTACTCTCCCCAGCCAATTTAGCACATTCTGATAATGTTGTAGTGATTTCAACATCTGCGAGTCCCAGGCTGACAAGCACACTCGAAGCACGATTTTTGCACTGAACGCTTCCATGGACCTTAAGCAAATTATGCTCTCTCCCACAATCAACAAAGACAACACCCTGAACTTAGTCTTTACATCAGACCCCTGCATCACCTGTGCGACCCTATCCCACTTGACTGGTCTGACCACACTGCCGAATTATCTCCTCTCCAACGCTGGATCTCCTAAAAATGATTGCCTCCCTCAAACCTACATCTTACTCTGACGATAATCCCAGCCTCCATCAAACAATTTCCCGGCACTCGATGTATTCCTCTGCATCATCATGGCCTCTCTCTCACACAAGGGTAATTCCCAGATACCCTTAAGACTGGTCTTATATAACCTCTTTTGAAAAAAAGACACCCTAGATCCAGATGATCTGGCCACATACAGGCCCATTGCGAACCTCCTGTTGATTGGAAAAATCTTGGAAAAAGTAGTTGCTTCAGAACTACTTCCCAGAATCAATGAAGTCCACCTCCTCAGTCAGCGTTCTTCCCAAGTGTAGCATCAAGACAGTCACCATTCAGGTGGTGGATGATGCCCTCCAAATCATGGATACGGGTGACTCATGCCTCCTCGTCCTCCTTGACCTCTCAGCTGCATTCGACACTGACCACAGCATCTTTAGATTTCCTCCTTGCTGACATAATGGGATTCTCTGGCACTGTCCTGAATTGGTTTATCTCCTACCTCTGAGGCAGACACCAGGCTGTCCAGATACATTTGTTGCGCTCTAACTGACGCCAGGTCGCCTGCAGAGTCCCCAAGACTCCATCCTCTCACCAATCCTTTTTAACCATTTCATGGATCCTCTGGGCACTCTCCTCAAAGATCTCAATAAAGCCACCCACCAACATGCAGACAGTCTCAGTTGTACATGAAGGTCAATAGCGTGCAGGACATAATTCGGCCCTGCAATTACCTAGCTATTATCCAGACCTGATGTCTACCACCACCTCAAACTAAACTCATCAAGACTAAGGGCCTCATTACACGGATGGCGGTAAGGGATTACCGGCACCGGTAAGGGCACCGGTGCCGGTAATCCCTTACCGCCCTACTACGAGGTCCCTTTGCTGGTCCCTACCTTAATGGCTTGTTTTACCAGCTGTTAAGGACGAGACCCGCAAAGGGACATTGGAGGCAATTATGGTATCGCAATTTGCGGTACCGTAATTGCCGCCTTCCCCATTCCCATTGAGCCTATAGGGGCTCAAATGGGAATGGGGAAGGCCAATGATGAATGGGGAATTACCGCCCTGCCAACCTTGGAATGGGGCAGTAATTCCGCCATTCACCATGTCGGGATCGGTAAATCACCTGCGGCAACCATGGGCCTAATAGCGCCATGGTTACCGCCTTGCGTGTAATGAGGCCCTAAATTCGTCCGCCCTCTAAAAAACAACTTGTCCAACAATGACTCAAGGATATGTGCCTAGAAGGATTTGATCCACAAGTCAGACTCAGCAAAATCCTTAGCATTCACCATTGAGAGCATACTGTCCAGAAACACATAGGGCCTCATTACAAGTTTGGAGGCAGCCATGCCGTTAATAAGGGCTGCCTCCAAACTCGGGTCTGGGTTCCTTGAATGAGGAATTACCGGGTCATTCCAACCTTGGAGGACCCGGTAATTCCTCATTCAAAATACCCATCCCCATTCAAGCCCCCATAGGGAGGGAGCTAATAATTAACGGGCCAGTTATTAGCTCCCTGGTCCCCTTGCGGGACCCGCAAAGGACGTCTTGTCCGGCAAGGGAACCTCGTAATAGGGCGGAATGAGTTTAACGATACCGGCACCTTTACCGGTGCCGTTAAACCCATTCCGCCTGGGTCGAAATGTGGCCCATAGACAAGAAGGCCAAAATATCCTGGCTCAGAATCTCTACCCTTTGAAAGATCAAACCCTACATCTCCCTGCAAGACTTCTGGACAGTAGTGCAGGCCCTGGAGGTCTTGCACTTCGATGGGGGAAATACTCTGCAGACAGGGTTCCCAGCTGTTCACTTGGCTCCCCTAAAAGTAGTCCACCACGCTGCAGCACATCTTATTAATAGAGTATGGACATTTTATCCGAATCATCCACATCCTATGCAAACTACATTGGCTTACACTCCAAGCCAGTTTGTTCCAAACTGCAATGATCATCTAAAAAGCAGTCATGAGTAGCACACCAGCGTGCCTGGTGGCTAAGCTCCACATATCTGGTGGCACATATTCATGCAGCAAATCGACCAACCGGCTTGAACCACTACTCGGCTCTGAATGCCCCCACAATTCTCCAATTTCGCAAATATCTCAAAACATGGCTCTTTAAACACCTGATCAACAGGTGCAAATACAGACGCACCAACCTCACAGAACTGCGCTACTGTTAAAAGATGCCAGTCCAAATGCTGACTGCCCACACTCTGTACAGCGTTCCACTGCTCTCGATCTAGGTCTGAGCTTTAAACAATGCAAACAAAAGGGTGTGCAGCATGGCTGCATGTTGGTCCCAACACTTTTTTTGCTTATGATTAATGGCCTAATAGAAAACAAATATGTACACTGCAACAGATGCCCCATCCCTTGCTGAAGATCTATATCCATTTGTATTATTTGCAGCGGATGCGATTTTGATTTCGTTAACACAATGTGGGGTGAAAAAATAATTGCAGCTCTTTAATAAGGGTTGACAATAAACACCAGTAAGACAAAATCTATGGTCTTATTTTTTCAAAAAGGAAAAAAATATCCTGCAAGTTATTTTGGGATGAGGAAAGTATAGAATAAGTGGCTTCTATGATCATCTGGGGGTGAGGTATGCCGGGTCCTGCAAATGGGACCAACAAATGGCTACAGCCGGAGCCTCACTCTCCAGATACTTTGGGGCCATCACTACATTCCCATGTGATTATGGGGACATAGTGATGGGTCCACTTTTGCAGGGGTATAAAATCCAAGCGAAACAATCTGCCCTTTATGGGGTTGAACTCTGGAGGCATAGTAACTGTGGTAGTATTGCAGCAGTAGAGAATGGATTTTTGGAACAAAAAGAACCTAGGTGTTGCAGTGGGTACTTCGACCATCCTCATGAGGTAACAGGATTGCCCCTTTTGGGGGCTATTGCGGCCATTATGCCAATCATCTACTGGATAAGATTATACTTATGGAGTTCATATTTACTCTATAATAGAGAGGTGCAGCACGTGCTGGGGCAGGCAGGTGGAATGTCCCTCTGGTGGTTTTCAGAAGAATGGTGCATAAAACAGGACAGAGCGAGCTATGGCCACACCCCAAACACATTGTGGGCCCTGTAAAAGAATCTAGCAAGGCAGATCATGGCGAAAAGGTGAGCATGATATGTTGAGGTCTAATCCCGCCTCTTCTGCCTAAACTACATATTGGGAACATAAAACTAACATGGGTTACAAACCGTATTTAGATGTTATGCAACCAAGGCTCATTGGCGCCTTATATCTGAAACAAAGGATTTAGATCCCTGCCAGTGGCACTGATAAGAAATAAGTGGGAAACTGCTGCTGAATTAAAAAATGGCCAGTGTTGTTTGAAAGGGCTCCTTAGAGCTTTTTCTCCGAGAATGCCTGTTGCACAAACATTTTAGTAGAAAATACTTTAGGCTAACATTTCTTCTATTTAGGAATGTCTCAAAGCACGCACGGAGCTATGTCACTTTGCAGAAGTATAGATCTTGCTGCTACTGTGCTTGCAGTAGCTAAGTTTGTATATAGATACTGGTTGAAAAGTACGGCATTATTGAAGTGTATGCAATGAGAAACCATTTGGTTGGGATACTTAAGTTCCACCTCTAAAAGTATGGATGAATGGTTATGGGGCATTTTGTGTTTAATTGTGATTTTAATATTCCTGGTAAACATCTTAAAATCGTATGCTCTTATAGTATTTGTTAGGCATGCTTGTATGCCATACCCTGTGGGAGACTGCACCAGCCGCGCCCTCTTTGAAATAGTTAACCTAAACTTTGGTATAAGCATGTACTACACAAGTTGGTAGAGTGACTGAGCAGCCAGGCTTATCTCAAGGGGGGTCAAAGTGAGCTGTATCGTTATTTCACAGAGACAGTGACAAGTATCCAAATAAACACTTAGGGCCTCAATGCACGGATGGCGGTGAACCATGGTGCTGCGCTAATAGCGCCAGGGTTCATGCCGGTAAAATACCGGCACCACCTTGGTGGAAAGGGGAATTACCGCCCTATTCCAAGGTTGGCGGGCGGTAATTCCCCCTTCCACCATTACCCTTCCCTATTCCCATTTTTGCCCCATAGGGCTCTATGGGAATGGGGAAGGCGCTAATTACGGTACCGCAAATTGCGGTACCGTAATTAGCTCCCTGGTCCCTTTGTGGGTTGGATTTTTAGCGCCTGCAAAAAGCAGGCGTTAAATTCCCCAACCCGCAAAGGGACCTCGTAGTAAGGCAGTAAGGATTTACCGGTACCGGTAAAATACCGGTACCGGTAAACCCTTACCGCCATCCGTGTAATGAGACCCTTACTCTTAAGGTTTCTTGATGAAACAATTATTTATTGATTTAACAGTCAGTTGAATAAACCTTCTTTAGAAGGGAGCAAATAAGTGCAACACAAAAATATACTTCAAAATTCACACTCAGTTTCATTAAATCGGTAGATATCCATTTGGGATGGCACAGAGAAACTTCCTACACCCTGAGGTGACTTAAATAACTAGGACACTGTGGACATTGATATATCATTGGCACATTAAGAGCAATACTGAGGTTAGTGTCAAAAGTAAAAGATGAGGGAAGAAAACAATGGTTAACACATATTCTTCAGTAGGTAAGTACTTTTTCAACCCTCCAATGCAAAGTAAATTGACCCTTTCCCAGCTACACACGTTGTCTAATGTGTGACTTTTGTTGAGGGATAGTTAAAGCACAAAGTCAGAGGTAAAAAGAGTCTTTCAGGGAGCCAGGACAGCCAATGCCAATTGAGCAACAGTCTAGGTGAGCTGAAGCACTTCTTGCAGCCAGGTAAACAGTCTTTCACAATGTTTTATAAATCTTTGTAGAAAATGAAATCACTGTAGGGCCAAAAGCTGTGAGGCTTGTGAGGGGCAAAGCTGCAAACAACTCTGCAAAAGCAACCAAGACAAGTCTCAACTGAGAGCTAGCAAGGCTACACAACAAGAGGTAAGCAACCCCTTAGTTTTACAGTACCTTTGCTTTGAAGAAATTGGTTCCAGCTGGCTTCTGTTCCAGTTGTAGGTCTGCAGATCCTGTTGTTCCTGGGCCTCAGTCGTGGGGACAGGAGGGAGGACGTCTTGAGACTCCTGTACTACGAATTGAAAGTCGGCGGTAGCAATGGGCAAACTTCAGATCAGCGGCACTTTGCGGTTTCAGCTCCTCGCGGCTCTCGCTAATAGCACCACCGCGGTTCTCGAATACCTTATGGACTTTCCTCGCATCTGGGGTCCAGCACTCTGTTGAGGTGGCTCAAGCTTGGTCAGTCCTGCTTCATGGGAGTCCGGAGGATCTTCCTGGAGCTTGGGCCAGACTTAAAAACAATACACTCGATCCTGGTGTTCCTCTCCCTGGTAATCATTTCCTGCAGCAGCAATGGAAGTACAGCCAGCTCCAAGAGGATGTCCAGACGTACTCGCTTTGGGGTTGATTGGTCCTATCAACCCAAGGGGAGAAGTCGTCCTTTGCAGGGCTTCTCTAGTGCAGGCTAATTCAGCGCTTCAGCAATGCAGCAGGGCTTCACCGGGCTAACCAACGGTCCAGGAGTTGCAGCAAGCATCTCTTCCAAGTTCTTCTTTGGATTTCTTCATCCAGTGGTCGACTCTGCCTTCCAAGCAAAAGACCTCGCCTTTTATGCAGATTTCTGCCATTCATTCGCAGCCTAGCTGTCACTCACACAGCAGGGTGGCTGTCCTCCTCCTTTGGGTGCATTCCTGTAGGCAAGGGGATTAAGCACAGAGAGTTTACGGCACCTCCCTCACTTCCTTTCCTGCCACACACGCTGGAGCCAGAGGCAGGCTTCACCAGTAAATCCTGCCAAAGACAAAATGAACAAAAGGACCAACCCTGGTTTGGCATACAGAGTAAATCTCAAGAAGGGCTTTTCCAACAAGAAATGGGAAAAAAAGAAGACCGGGGCCATTTTGACAAAATGGGCACCCATGGGTGCTTTACTGCAGCTGCAATTGCAGTGGTGGAAACAATAAATGGTAGTAAAAAGTAAACCACTGCCACCAGCCATTAATTGTAGAAAGGGTAACATGAAAATGTTACATGAGAAACTAGACAAAGGGGATACTAAGTAATCCCTCCAGCACCCTATTGTAAAATTGTGTGTGCTGGGTCTAGAAAGTTACAAATTGTAAGCAAAGTCAATTTCACTTCACTGCTCTTGGAAACAGTAGTTTAACCAAGAGAAGGTATTTAAACCTTTGGGAATTCTGGAAGACTTCTCTGTTTCACTGCATTGAAGGTGGTGTGTGCCAAAATGTAAAATATGATGCCCATGGAGTTTGTCAGACTCCAAAGTCAAAAGAAACACAGTGTGCAAATCAATGAAAAAATACATGAGAGCATGGGAAAAAGGTCTCACTCTCTCCAGGTTAGAAATTAAAAGTCCTAAAGTCCAGCAAAAGTGCTGGGGGTGTTTAAGGTAGAAGGGAATTAGCACATTTCTGAGAATTCTCCCTAACACTTGCCCCCCCCCTAGACTAAGGAACAGGAGGATTTAATCTACTCCTGGATGAATCTCCTTAATCCAGTCAGTCATACTTTCTAGAGAGACCATCAGCATTTTGGTGATTATACCGTGACCTGTGTTCTATGGTGAAATCAAACCCCTGAAGGCTGATTGACCATATTAATAATTTAGGATTCTCTCATCTGCATTAACCATCTCAAGGGTTGGTGGTCTGTTTGAATTACAAAGTAGATCCATACAAGTATGGTCGAAACCTCTTCAAAGACCACACAATTGCAAAACATTCTCTTTCAAGTGTTGCTCACCATGTTTCACGGCCCATCAGTTTCCTACTGATGAAGCAGATAGGGTGTTCTCTGCCTTTCTCATCCGGCTGACTCAGAACTGCAACTATTCCTGTATTTGAAGCATAAGTTTGCACAATCAAGGATTGGTGGTAGTCAGGAGCTCTCAAAACTGGAGCTTGACAAAGGGCTTTAATTCCTTCAAATGCCTTGGTGCACTCCTCATTCATCCTGACCTTGGGGAATTTGGGTGAGATCATCACATTCAAGGGAGAAGCTATAGTCCCATAGTTGTCAATGAAGTTCCTATAGTAACCTGCGAGACCTAGAAAGGCTCTCACTTGGATTTGAGTAGTAGGAGTGGCCCAATCTTGTACAGCTTGTACTTTACTAGGCAATGGCCATATTTCACTTCCTCCTACCTCATGTCCAAGGTAGACCACTTTGCTCATACCAATCTGACACTTGCTTGCCTTTATGGTCAGATGGGCCTGCAATACCTATCCCAGGTGGTCAAGATGTTCTTCCCAAGTGGGGCTGAACACTGCAATGTCATCCAAGTATGCCATGTAGAAGTCTTCCATCCCATTCAGAACAGGATTTACCATCCTTTGGAATGTTGCAGGTGCATCATTTAGTCCAAAATGCATAACTGTAAACTGGTAGAAGTCTCCTGTGGTGGAGAATTGAGAGATTAACGCTTCAATTTTTCCATCTAAAGGATGTCTCCTGAGACCTGAGAAGGTCAGGTAGAGGTTCACTCTACTCCTCCTCTTGATCAGATGCTCCCAGTTCTGGTCTCGATACATATGCCTTTAGGCAGTTAGCGTGAAAGACCCCAGGGGCCATCTTGGGTTGCCCAAGTCCACTAAGTAATTGACCGCTCCAAGTTTGCCCACAACCTTGAAGGGTCCAATCCATTTGTCCTGTAAGGCCCTCTGCCTTGTAGGTACTTTAACTAGAACTAGCTGGTTTGGAGTAAACCCCACCATGTTGGCCTTTCTGGTCATGCTAATGTTTAACCAGAGCCTGACCTGCTTTCAAGTTATCAGAAGCTTCTGTCATCATTTGTGTCATTCTCCTTCAGAGACCTAACACATAGTTAGTGACTCTCACTGGCTTGAGGGAAGGAGCACTCTCCAACCCTTCCTTGTTTAGGGCCAACGGACATCTAACCGGATGACCATAGAGGAGCTCAAAGGGGCTGCAACCAACCCCTACCTGAGGGACTTTTCTATAAGCAAAGAGAAGCCATGGCAATAGAAGGTCACACTTTCTTCTAAGGGGTTCCTCTAAAGCACCGATCATGTTCTTCATAGTTCTATTAAACCTCTCCAGCAACTCATTGGTTTGGGGATGGTAGGCTGTTGAGAACTTGTAGGTTACTCCACAGTCTTTCCACATGCCTTGCATGTAGTGGGACATAAAATTAGTCCCCCTGTCTGAGATAACCTCCTTAGGAAAACCTACTCTGGTAAAGATACCAAGGAGGGCCTTAGCCACTGCCTGAACAGTAACAGTTCTCATGAGTATGACTTCAGGATAACTGGTAGCATGGTCTAACACAACCAATATAAATCAGTTGCCTGAAGATGTGGAAGGGTCTAGGGGACCAACAATGTCAAGCCCTACCCTCTCAAAAGGAACTCCCACCACTGGGAGGGGCACCATGGGTGCCACATTCTTGGCTCCACTCTTGCCAGAAGTCTGACAAGTGTGACAGCTTCTACAGAATGTATCTACATCAGACCCTATCTTGGCCCAGTAGAAACACAGAGAAATCCTTTTGTTGGTCTTCTTAAAACATAAGTGACCAGCTGGAGGAATCTCATGGGCTAACTGTAGAAACTGGGGTTTCACCACCTGAGGCACTACAAGTCTTCTGTAGTCCCCTGGGATAGACTCAATAGGCTCACTGTAAAGGAGGTCATCCTCCCAGTACAGCATGCGCTTCCCTGGCTCTTGTTCAACCAGCTGGGAATCTGCCTGTTGGCAAAGTCCTTCAAGAGTCGGACACTCTCTTTGACCTCTGCTGAAGTCTGCCCTAGAGGTTCGACCTTCTGCAAGCAAAGTTTGCAGCTCTGGATGGTCTTTAGGATCCAGATCTCCAACATAGGGAAGGGCTTCTTCCAGTTCTGTTTCACCAGTAACTGATTCACCATTGTCTGGTTGTTCATCACAATCAGTCTCAGCTGGTGGAAGGGTCACAGGTGTGACGTTGGCATGTCCTCTCAGGGATGTCCTGGTTTTGTGCACAGGTGTGGCACCTTTCTTCTCTCCTGAGACCGTGGGTTTCCCCTTTGTCTCCTTCTTTGTCCTAGAAGTAGAAGGGTGTCCTTTCTGTGGACTGGGGGTTATAGGTACCTCTGTAACTTCATCTTATGGTGCCTCTCTGGACAATCTAGTTTGCTCCTGCTTCCTTTTAATGGGAGACCTTGGGGTGCTTCATACAACTCCACAAGTCTATAAGTCATTCCCCAAAAGGACTCTCCCAGGCACATCACTTTGTACACTAACAGGTATTCTTACAGTCATATTGTTGCACTGGTTGAGAGCTGGTAGTATAGGAGCCTTCTGGAGTGGGCCTCCAGCAAGCTTAGTGGGATCCTTGGGTGCCTTCGCAACATCCTCAGGTTTGAAAAATGTTTTCATCCACTACAATAATGCTGGCCCCAGTGTCTCTAATGGCAGGGGTCTCCTGTCCATTCACAAGTACACTGTCCTTGTAGTATTCTTTGGTGTTGTCTGGAATAGAGTTATACACATCTACATTATGCTGTTTCCACAGACCCAGGGACACTAAAGAAACCCTGGCTGAGACTCCAATGGGGTCTTCAGCCAATAGTTGAAAGTTGCCACTTGCCATATGAACTTCTTCCTCAGGGATGAAGGCTAAGGAGGCAGTGTGGACCTGTGATGCTGAAAATGCATTGGAGGGACACGGCCTCCATATCCTTTATTGCCTTATCATGTATGTTCTGACTTGTATTCCACGCAGGTGTTAATGTGGGACCCCTGGCGGTGCGGCTCTTCCTTTTTTTGGTTTTGTGTACAGACCCTTGGGATACCCTTATGGCACCCCTGGGAGGGGGTACAACCCTGTTCCCCTAGTGTATGTTTTTGGGCACCTGTGTGTGCTGAATTGACACGTGCCCTGAGCATACTCCATTTTGGGATGCCCAGGCCCTGTCATTGGAATCAGTGGATTCCTGATAGGAAACAAGATGGCCCTTGTGGCCTCTTGCTTTCGATCGCCTGTTACCTTACTTTTCCCAAAGTCCCAGGAAGCCCTGACTCTGTCCCTTCCCCCTGACTGGATTTTGGGTGGAAGTTCCATATATGGTGTTATGAGGAAGTCCAGGCCAGGCTGGCTGGAGCTTTCACAATGACTGTATGTTGTGGGTACGCCCGTGGGGTGGGTCCTGGGTGAATCGAGTGTGTGACGAATACGCATTTCATGCTGTGGGTGTCTAGTATCTGGTGGTTTACACAAGGACTGCGACAGGCCTGCCTGAAACTGGTATGAATGCAGTGTGTAGTGTTGAATGGATTGGTACTTGTCCGAATCCACATCCCGTGTTTTGAGTGTCTGGATGGAGAAGAATGGCCTGAACGCACTGTGAATCTGATTGGCTGCATGTCTGCCTGAATGCCCTTCTGAATGATTGGTTGCATGAGTGTGACTCAGCAGAGTGAATGGGAGATCAACAGTATATCTAGGGGCCTCTCACTGCTAGAAATCGTTCAGAAGCTGAAGTAGAAACTGACATTGAAACTGACGCCGTTCAGAAGCAGAAGTTGGAAATTGATGCTTAACTTTGAAGACCACTGGAAGAAGAACTGCTGCTGCTGTACTTCGCTAATCTGAAAGCTTCTGTGCCTTCAAGGAACTGATCCAAGAGAGGACCTGGTTAGGAGACCTCTTCCCAAACTACGAGAGACCATTGTGCACCAGCTGATTTTTGCCAAAGCTCCCTGGAAGGCAGACCTACGAAAGGCTGCCGGCCGGAGACAGGGACCGCCACGGAATCACGAAGAGAAGCACCCGAACATTGAAGTCAATGACCACCGTCGCCGACCGGAGCCCCAGTGGTCCTTTGTCTAAGAACATTGAAACAAGGACTCCTTTGCTCATCCTCGTCGACCACTTTCGTCCTGCAGG
This sequence comes from Ambystoma mexicanum, assembly GCF_040938575.1. Classification (NCBI taxonomy): domain Eukaryota; kingdom Metazoa; phylum Chordata; class Amphibia; order Caudata; family Ambystomatidae; genus Ambystoma; species Ambystoma mexicanum. Next base: position 486,066,340 of record NC_090931.1, on the reverse strand, counting down.
AGAAAGTCCAGGCCGCCGACGACTGAGGAGAATCCGCTGGTGGGTTTCCTGCCACCCGAAGACCGCATATGCTGACGACTCGACACCCTTGCTGGGCCAAAGTTCTTCATTGACTCCTTGCAGCAATGAACACTCGTTGTCGAGGTGCCCCGCACGCCTCAGCTTGCAGGATGTTTTTGACCGATCGTCAACAAGCACTGCAAGAACCGAAGCTGCTACCGCCACAACAGTGTTCACCCTTTTTCCTCGTGGGATCTCGACAATCCGTGGCTCTTGCCTTAAAGGGAGCAGCTCAAGAAGGATCCATCGACGACCCGACGTGGAACTCTGCTATTCCAGGTACATTGGGGTTGTAGAACTATTTAGAAGGAAATAAGTCTCCTGTGAACAATATATGGACTGGGTTGTATGATATATCTTTATTTACAGGTAGCGCAGGTGGGGAGATTCTCATACAGAACTGTGCCTGGTGATAGGGTCTCAGTATCTGCCAATTGTTATAACCAACTGCTTTTACTCCTATGTCTATTGTTGGTTCTCTTTATTACTTGATTTGTGTGACATTTAAACTATGTATAGTTGATGCACTTTAATGAAATCCAATAGTAATTGTGGTACCACGTAGAACTGTGCATATATTTGCCATTGTAGATTAATTGAGCACAAAGTGAGTTATTGTGATTGTGTATATAACCTTGAACCTTAATTATATAAATACTGTGTTTTAACTAATACAGTGTGTGGACATTCCTTTGTGGGTTCTTGGGGACTGCACTGTACTTAAGAACCAGCCTGCATCCCCTCTTGAGAGCTAGGCCTTGATTGCTCGCCCACATTTTACCAAATAGAGAATCTTGGCTGGGGTCCTCTGTGCCTCTCCTCTTCCATATAGAGAGTAGGAGTACAGACATCCCCCTCCAGTCTTTACAGGACCCCTGAAGGGTTACCCTTGCATCTAGGATCCCCTTTCCCATGGTCAGTTGACCCACAAGCATAACATTTACCAAATGTTTTTTGGAATGGGGGCTTCTGCTGACCTCCCTCTGGTTGTGCACCAGATGTTTCACTAGACTGTCCTGGTTTCCCATGTGGCTTACCGTTCTTATGTTTGTGGCCCTCTTTAGGGTGGTTGGAATTTGAATTCTCTTTCCCATCTGTCTTGTGCTTCTTCCCCTCATCCTTTTTGTGAGTGGCCGCAGAGTCCTTGTGAGTGGCCCTGTTGGCAACCCACAAGTCAGCAGCCTTTGCTAACTTCTTGGGATCAATCACTTTTGAGTCAGCCAAGTGCTGTCTCAACTCAGGAGAGCAGGCATCAAGAATAGACTTACAAAAATAGATTTCTCATTCCTTCAAAGGTGTTCACTTTGTAACACTTAACCCAACGATCTAAGTTTTTCAAACATTCCCAAACCCATGTAGCCCAAGGGGTACATCAGTCTTTTTGAGTGTCCTAAACCTCTTAAGGTACTGGGAAGGGGTTTTACCAAATCTAGCTATGAAAGCCAGCTTCACATTCTCACACTCCTGTCTTTCAAGTCCGCCCACCCCCTTTACAGCATCAGTCGTAACCTGGGGAAGCCTAGACAAAAGCCAAGGAATCAACTGATTCCCTGTGAAACCTTGAATCCCATGATTGTATTCAAAGGCACCCAACCAATCCAAAATATCAAGTTTCACAACATACATACTCACTGCTTTTTTAGGCAGGCAAGGCCTCTTGGGACTGGAAGACCTAGAGGACTCTGGGAGGGAAACAGTTTCAAGAGACAATTTCTTCATTTCAAGATCATGTTGCATTTTCAATTACCCGAGTTTGATGTCTTGATGTTTGCCTTCAGCCTGAGCTTTCAACCTTTTAAATTCCAATTCAAGTCTCATTTTCTCAAGGGACACATATTCTGGACTCATTGATGGACCTTGTGGGGTCCCAGTGGACATAGGTTGAGGCAGAAGGGCCTGCTGAAGCAAAGAGGGGCTCCTATCTTGGGACTCCTCTCCCGCCTCGGACTCTTCTAAGACATTAGAGTTAGACTCTGAATTATCATCTGCATTATCAATTTCCACATTTCCTTGATTAGTAGGTGTGACAGGCCGACTACCCAAACTTTGGTGATTCAACAACCTTGTAATACACTGGTTTTTGTTTATTTTAACAGTGAGATTCCTGCCTTTACACATTTCTTTCAGTTGATCTACTGTTAAAATTATCAGGGCTTCTGTGATGCTGGAAATGCATCTGAGGGACAGGGCCTCTGAATCCTTGTCCTTTTTCTGTTTTTACCGTGTGTTCTGTCATGTTTTCTGCCCAGGAGTCCATGAGGGACTCCTGGCAGTGCAGCTCTCTCTTTTGGTTTGGTGAACAGACCCATGGGATACCCTTATGGCACCCATGGGTAGGGGTACAACCCTGTGCCCCTAGTGTATGTTTTTGGGCACCTGTGGGTGGCCCACAGAGCAGGGTATGGGCTGGTGGCAGCTCCATGCTGAACTGGACAGGTGCTCTGGGTGTCCTCCATTTTGGGATACCCAGGCCCTGCCATTGGGATCAGTTGATTCCTGATAGAAACAAGATGGCCCCTGTGGCCTCTTGCTTTCTATTGCCTGTTGTCTTGTTTTTCCCAAAGTCCTGGGAAGCCCTGACTCTGTCCCTTCCCCCTGGCTGGCTGTTGGGTGGAAGTTCCATATATGGTGTTGTTGTGAAGGCCCAGCTAGACTGGCTGGAGCCTTCCCAGTGACTGTATGTTATGGGTACCTCCTGTGGGTGGGACCTGGGTGAATGGAGTGTGTGACCAATATGCACTTCTTGTTGTGGTTGTCTGGTTTCTGGCATGAGAGACAAAGACTGAGACAGCCCTGCCCGAAACTGGCCTGAATGCAGTGTGTAGTGTTGAATGGCTGGGTACTTGTCCCAATCCACATTCCTTGTTGTGAGTGTCTGAAAGGGAGGAGTGTGGCCTGAATGCACTGTGTGCCTGATTGGCTGACTGACTGCATGAATGCCCTTCTGTGTGATTGGCTGCTGTGTGTGTGCCAGCAGTGTGGATGAGAGACAGAATAGTATATCTGGGGACCTCTCACCACTGGAAATTGTTCAGAAGCGTTCAGAAGCTGAGTCTCCACTCAAGAGTAACTGGATTTGCTGACCCTCGACGCCCAGCTGGAAGAAGAAGACTTGCTGTTGCTTTTGCTTCGACCGATCCGAAGGCTGCCGTGTTCGTCGAGGACTGACCCGAGAGAGGACCTGGTAAGGCGCCCTCTTCCCGTGCTCCGAGGGACCATCGAGCACCGCTGAATCTTCGCCGAAGCGCCCTGGAAGTCAGACCCTCGAAAGGCTGCCGACCCGAGACGGGACCGCCGAGGAGATCGAAGTGAAGCACCCGGACCTCGACGCTGTCGAAGTCCATTGCCGTCGACCAGGGTTCGCAGGTCTGTGTAACCGCTGGAGGCCCGTCGAAGTTGTGTTGTCCAGCCGTGGGAACCACTTGACGCCGTGCCGCCGACGACCGGAGCCGTCTGCTCCTTTGCCTAAGAACATTCAATCGAAGGACTCTCTCGACCGCTTCGTCGACCGCTTATCCTGCCGGAGAAAGTCGAGGACGACCAACGCGCCGAGGAGAATCCGCCGGTGGGTTTCCCGCCACCTCACGACCCCAAAGACTCGAGCGACTCGACGCCCTTGGTGGGCTACCGTCATTCACAATCTTTGCGGTCCAGAACTAGTGTCGCCGAGGTGCCCCGCACGCCTCTTCCTCGCAGGACGCCGACGTCTCGACGCCGACGAGCACCGCTCGGATCGAAGCCTGCCGCCTCATCGACGCCGTTCCGCCCTGTTTGTTGTCGGACGTTCGACGCCCCGTGCCTCCCGCTTGAAAGGGAAGGCATTCAAGAAGGGCCGTCGATTCCCCGACACCGAACACCGAGTTCCTCGACGCTTCTCGACGCCTCTCGACGATCCGTGACTCCTGCTTTAAAGGGGGTCATTCAAGAAGGATCTGTCGACGCCTCTTCGAAGAACTCGACTCCACCAGGTACATTGGGGGGGTAAAAACATTGTAGGAGAGAATAAGACTATTGAACAATATATGGACTGGGCTTGTGTTATATCCCTTTATTTTACAGGGTGCCCAGGTGGGGGGATCTCCACACAGAACTGTGTCCAGTGGTAGGGGCCAGTATTCTGCCTATTGTTTCAACCCTCTGTTATCTCTCCTCTCTCTATTGCTGGTTTCCTTCTTATTGATCTGTGTGCCATTTTAACAGTATTGTGAATGCACTTTAATGAGGTCTAATATTAGTGGTACCACTTTAGAATTGTAGATATTTACCATTATTGATTTTCCTGAGCACAAAGTGCGTTATTGTGATAAGTGTACATAACCTTTGAATATTAATTATATAAAGACTGTGTTTTCAGTAATACAGTGTGTGGACATTCCTTTGTGGGGGCTTGGGGGATACACAGTACTTAAGAACCAGCCTGCATCACCTCCTGAGAAGCTAGGCCTTGATTGCTCGTCCATTGCTACCGTAATCGAGAATCTTGGCTGGGGTCTTCTGTGCCTCTCCTCTACCATATAGAGAGCGGAAGTACAGACCCCCCCACCGGTCTTGACAAGCTGGTGGCAGCGGTGGGATGCTTATGGTTTTAAGACTCAGTGTATAACCGTGCCACTTACAAAATATCCGCACTTTATTAGATTAAGGTTTGGGTGTGTACCAAATAACTGCATTACAGGCAATGGAGCCCATTGCAAATGGTAAATTGACTCGGATGAGCTTAGAGGCTCTCCAGAGTGCTTGTGAAGCCAGGGAGTTAGACTTTGTGGATAAGTCTAGGGCTGAGCTGATAGCTGCCCTGGTGGACTAACAGACTGATGGTGAAACCCTTGATGAAGGGGGGGATGCAACCAGTGAGGACTCTGCCCCTGGGGTTGTCGCTGAATCTGTTTCTGGGAATGCCACCATTCCTGCTGCCTCTGTTCCAAACCCCAGCAATTCCATGGAACTTGAGTTATTAAGGATGAAATTGGCCTTTGAATATCGCAAGTTGGAAATAGAAGCTGAGCTTAAGAAAGAGGAGCTGGCACAGCAAGTGGAACTCAAGAATAGGGATCTTGCGCTCAAAGACAAGGACACTGAATGTCAGAGAATCATGCTAGAGAGAGCTAGAGTGGAGACTTCAGCTAGACCAATTGAGAGTGGCAGGTCCCCAGCCACCAAGTTTATGAAAGATTTGGTTGGTGTGTTTGTGGAGGGTTCAGATATCCTCCAATGGATTGAAGCGTTTGAAATGGCTTGTGCAATTCATGATGTAGATAAAAGAGATTGGGCTAAGTGTTTGTTAAGCAGAGTGCCTCAAACTGGATATGACTGTATTCTGAAGCTGAGTGTGGAAGAAAGGGGTCAGTATGAGTGTATGAAGTCTGCTTTGATTGCCAAGTTTGGCAAGACACCTACCCAATACCTTAAAAGGTTCAGGGATTTTAAGAAAAGAGGGAATGTGTCTTGGGTTGACTGGGTGAGTACTGCGCACATGAACATGATGGGGTGGATTGATGGTTACAAGGTGAAAACTTTTGTTGAGTTGTCCCACCTCTTGTTTTTTGAGCATTTTTCTGAAGCCTGTTCACCAGAGCTGCGTCAGTATGTGGCTGACCAGAACATTTTGTACCCCTTTAAGCTGGCTAGGTTGGCTGACAAGTGGGTCTCCCACCGGGTGTCCCCTAAGGACTCCAGTGGGAAGGACAAGGACAAAGAAAAGGGGACCTCTCAGAAAGCTGAGGAGTCCCAAAAGCAATCACAGTCGGGTAAACCAAAACCTTCCTCTCCTAAGACCCAAAAATCTAGTGGGGATAAGTCCTCTGTGGGTGGGAATAAGAGTAGTGGTCCACCTGCTGCAAAGCAGGTTCCCAGTGGTTCCAGTACCGTACCCCGCACTCCTGGCACTTGTTGGGATTGTGGGGCTCTGGATCACAAAAGGGGTGACGCCAAGTGTAAAGGTAAGGCACTTGGAGTACAGGCTGTCAGCCTGACCTACCCTTACCCCGTGTCTGAGGTGGAGGCCACTGTCCTCCCCTCCTCTACAGGAATCACATTTGGTGCTCCGGTAGAGATTTCCTTAGTGTCCCTTGGGGCCTGGGACCAGTACGCAGAAGTACTGGCAACTATCCCGCAGAACACCCGTAGGTTTTTGAGAAGTGTCCTCTTGAATAGCCAGCCTTCTACTGGTTTGAGAGACACTGGGGCGAGCATGACAGTGGTGGACAGGACCCTGCTCAAGCCAGAGGACTATGTAGGTGCTCCTCTGAGAACCACCAGGTTAGCTGGTGGGCCTCCCAAATTATCGCCTGTAGCCCTAGTCACACTCATGATTGGAGACAAGACAGCAAAGCTTCCTGTCCTGGTTCAGGACAATGTTCCTGCTAACATTCTGTTAGGAAATGATCTAGTAGAGTTGGGGTTGATCTCGGATGGTCTTCCCATGACTGCTGCTGCAGTCACTAGGTCACAGGTGACACCGGGTCTGGCTGTGAGTCCGGTACCCGAGCCAAAGGCGAGGCCTAAGGCAAGAAGAAGGAAGACCAAGAAGGCCACCTCTGTGGAGGGAACACCTTCTCTTCCTGCTGTTCCGACAGCACCCATTGGGATCCATGCTCCGGACGGGCTGGGTCCAGTGGAAAACCCAAACTCAACTCCTGTGGGAGAAGAGACAGAAGACTCTCCTGTGGGAGAGGTTCTCAACCCGGAGGATCATCCCGACCTTCAATGCTTGTTAGCTGAAGGGGGACCCTCCCGGGCAGACTTCTGTAAGGGACAGAGAGAGTTCCACTCTCTCGAGGGACTGAGGAAACAGGCCCTGTCCCAGGCACAAGGAGAAGTGCCTAAGACATTCCGGATTTATTGGGAGGGTGAGCTCCTTGTTAGTGAGCCCACTAAGCCTGAACCTGGTGCCCGCAAGAGGTTGGTGGTACTCCAGGTTTACAGGCCCTTCCTACTGCAGTTGGCGCATGAGGTGCCCTTGGCTGGTCATCTTGGGACTAAGAAGACTAAGCAGAGGCTCTCTGCCCATTTCTACTGGCCACGGATGGGAGTAGAGGTGGAGTCCCACTGAAAGACCTGCCCCACTTGTCAGTTGTCTGGCAAGACTGGAGGCAGGGTCATTGCCCCACTGCAGCCATTACCAGTGGTTGGCACACCATTTGAGAGGGTGGGCATCGACATCGTCGGTCCCCTTGACCCTCCCACTTCAGGTGGACATCGGTTCATCCTGGTCTTGGTAGATCATGCCACCAGGTACCCTGAGGCCATACCCCTTCGGACTGTTACTGCCAAGGTGGTTGCCAGGGCTCTCCTGGGCATTTTCACCCGTGTTGGATTCCCCAAGGAGGTTGTCTCTGACAGAGGATCCAACTTCATGTCTAGTTACATGAAAACCATGTGGAAAGAGTGCGGGGTAACCTACAAGTTCTCCACCTCTTACCACCCCCAGACCAATGGTCTGGTTGAGAGATTTAACAAAACTCTCAAGGGCATGCTAGGTGCTTTGGAAGAGCCCCTAAGGAGGAAATGGGATCTCCTCCTGCCATGCCTGCTGTTTGCTTACAGAGAGGTACCTCAAGAGGGTGTTGGTTTCAGCCCCTTTGAGTTACTCTTTGGACATCCCGTGAGGGGGCCCCTCGCCTTGATCAGAGAAGGCTTGGAAGCCACCCCTCCCGGTCCCGCCAAGCAAGTGGGGGACTATGTGTTAGGCCTCAGGCGGAGGATGACACAAATGATGGGTCAGGCAACAGCAAATCTCAAGGCCAGCCAGGAATTGAATAAGTACTGGCATGACCAGAAAGCTTCGCAAGTGGATTGGACTCCGGGACAGGAAATCCTTGTGATGGAGCCTACCAAGCCTAGAGCTTTGGCAGACAAGTGGACTGGACCCTTCAGGATCATCTCCAAGATGGGCGAAGTCAATTATCTGGTTGACATGGGAGCCTCTGGGGTAGCCCCCCAGGTATTCCATGTCAACAGGCTCAAGCCTTTCCACAGGCGAGCAGAGGTCTCATGTCTCTTGCTAGCTTCAGGGCAAGAGGAGGATGAGAGTGAGCCCCTTCCTGATTTGCTGCATAGCAACCCTCAGGATGGCTCAGTGGAGGGAGTACAACTCTCTCCAGATTTGACAACAGAGCAGCAGAGGGCCTGCAGGGCTTTGCTCCAGCAGTATGCCTCTCTGTTTTCACTGACACCGGGCCTTACACCGTGGTGTAAGCACGAAATTGACACTGGTGACAGTGTGCCTGTCAAAAGCAGGAGCTGTCGTATGTCAGATACCGTCAAAAACCACATCCAGGCTGAGGTCGCCAAGATGTTGGATCTGGGTGTTATTGAACCCTCAACCAGTCCCTGGTCCAGTCCAGTGGTCCTTGTCCCCAAGGCAAGTTCCCAGGCGGGTACCAAGGATTGGAGGTTCTGTGTGGACTACCGAGGAGTCAATGCCGTCACCAAAACTGACGCGCACCCATTGCCCAGGGCTGATGAGCTCGTGGACACTATAGGTGCTGCCAAATTTGTGAGCACCTTTGACCTTACCTCAGGCTATTGGCAAATAGCTCTGACGGACCATGCCAAGGAAAAGACGGCATTCTCCACACCTGAGGGACTCTACCAGTTTAGGGTCATGCCCTTTGGGTTGAAGAATGCCCCTGCCACCTTCCAGAGATTGGTCAACCATGCGCTCAGTGGGCTGGAAGCCTTTTGTGTGGCTTACTTAGACGACATTGCCGTCTACAGTTCCACCTGGGAAGAGCATTTGACACATCTGGATAAGGTGTTGCAGGCCTTGAAAAGGGCTAACCTCACTATCAAGGCCACCAAGTGCCAGATAGCTCAGGGGAAAGTTACCTATCTTGGTCATGAGGTAGGAGGGGGTCAAATCCAACCTCTCTCCAGTAAAGTACGGGATGTACAGAACTGGGAGACTCCCACTACTCAAACCCAGGTGAGAGCCTTTTTGGGCCTCACTGGGTACTATCGCAATTTCATGGCAGACTATGGAACCATAGCTGCACCCCTGACAGCTCTAACTTCACCCAAACAGCCTAGGAAGGTCAATTGGACTGAAGACTGTCAGAGGGCCTTTGATGGCTTGAAAGAAAGTCTGTGTAGGGCACCTGTGTTGAGTGCGCCTGACTACAGCCGACCCTTTATCGTCCAGACGGATGCCTGCGACACCGGAATTGGAGCTGTCTTGTCCCAGTTAGATGACAAAGGGAGAGAACATCCTATCATATTCATCAGTAGACAACTCAAGGGTAGAGAACTTAGGTGGGCTACTGTTGAAAAGGAATGTTTTAGTATAGTTTGGAGCCTTAGGCGTTTTAGGCCCTACCTTACGGGGTCCACCTTCAAGGTCCAAACAGATCATAAGCCCCTGAAGTGGCTTATGCAGATGAAGGGTGAGAATCCGAAATTGCTCAGGTGGTCGATTAGCCTACAAGGGCTAGACTTCACCATAGAGCACAGACCAGGGAAGAGTCACGATAATGCAGATGGCCTTTCCAGAAGGTATGTTGACCGTCTGGATGAGGGTGTCTATCCCGTGGGAGATTAGACACCCTCCACCTCAGTCTGGGGGGGGCGACTGTGATGCTGGAAATGCATCTGAGGGACAGGGCCTCTGAATCCTTGTCCTTTTTCTGTTTTTACCGTGTGTTCTGTCATGTTTTCTGCCCAGGAGTCCATGAGGGACTCCTGGCAGTGCAGCTCTCTCTTTTGGTTTGGTGAACAGACCCATGGGATACCCTTATGGCACCCATGGGTAGGGGTACAACCCTGTGCCCCTAGTGTATGTTTTTGGGCACCTGTGGGTGGCCCACAGAGCAGGGTATGGGCTGGTGGCAGCTCCATGCTGAACTGGACAGGTGCTCTGGGTGTCCTCCATTTTGGGATACCCAGGCCCTGCCATTGGGATCAGTTGATTCCTGATAGAAACAAGATGGCCCCTGTGGCCTCTTGCTTTCTATTGCCTGTTGTCTTGTTTTTCCCAAAGTCCTGGGAAGCCCTGACTCTGTCCCTTCCCCCTGGCTGGCTGTTGGGTGGAAGTTCCATATATGGTGTTGTTGTGAAGGCCCAGCTAGACTGGCTGGAGCCTTCCCAGTGACTGTATGTTATGGGTACCTCCTGTGGGTGGGACCTGGGTGAATGGAGTGTGTGACCAATATGCACTTCTTGTTGTGGTTGTCTGGTTTCTGGCATGAGAGACAAAGACTGAGACAGCCCTGCCCGAAACTGGCCTGAATGCAGTGTGTAGTGTTGAATGGCTGGGTACTTGTCCCAATCCACATTCCTTGTTGTGAGTGTCTGAAAGGGAGGAGTGTGGCCTGAATGCACTGTGTGCCTGATTGGCTGACTGACTGCATGAATGCCCTTCTGTGTGATTGGCTGCTGTGTGTGTGCCAGCAGTGTGGATGAGAGACAGAATAGTATATCTGGGGACCTCTCACCACTGGAAATTGTTCAGAAGCGTTCAGAAGCTGAGTCTCCACTCAAGAGTAACTGGATTTGCTGACCCTCGACGCCCAGCTGGAAGAAGAAGACTTGCTGTTGCTTTTGCTTCGACCGATCCGAAGGCTGCCGTGTTCGTCGAGGACTGACCCGAGAGAGGACCTGGTAAGGCGCCCTCTTCCCGTGCTCCGAGGGACCATCGAGCACCGCTGAATCTTCGCCGAAGCGCCCTGGAAGTCAGACCCTCGAAAGGCTGCCGACCCGAGACGGGACCGCCGAGGAGATCGAAGTGAAGCACCCGGACCTCGACGCTGTCGAAGTCCATTGCCGTCGACCAGGGTTCGCAGGTCTGTGTAACCGCTGGAGGCCCGTCGAAGTTGTGTTGTCCAGCCGTGGGAACCACTTGACGCCGTGCCGCCGACGACCGGAGCCGTCTGCTCCTTTGCCTAAGAACATTCAATCGAAGGACTCTCTCGACCGCTTCGTCGACCGCTTATCCTGCCGGAGAAAGTCGAGGACGACCAACGCGCCGAGGAGAATCCGCCGGTGGGTTTCCCGCCACCTCACGACCCCAAAGACTCGAGCGACTCGACGCCCTTGGTGGGCTACCGTCATTCACAATCTTTGCGGTCCAGAACTAGTGTCGCCGAGGTGCCCCGCACGCCTCTTCCTCGCAGGACGCCGACGTCTCGACGCCGACGAGCACCGCTCGGATCGAAGCCTGCCGCCTCATCGACGCCGTTCCACCCTGTTTGTTGTCGGACGTTCGACGCCCCGTGCCTCCCGCTTGAAAGGGAAGGCATTCAAGAAGGGCCGTCGATTCCCCGACACCGAACACCGAGTTCCTCGACGCTTCTCGACGCCTCTCGACGATCCGTGACTCCTGCTTTAAAGGGGGTCATTCAAGAAGGATCTGTCGACGCCTCTTCGAAGAACTCGACTCCACCAGGTACATTGGGGGGGTAAAAACATTGTAGGAGAGAATAAGACTATTGAACAATATATGGACTGGGCTTGTGTTATATCCCTTTATTTTACAGGTTGCCCAGGTGGGGGGATCTCCACACAGAACTGTGTCCAGTGGTAGGGGCCAGTATTCTGCCTATTGTTTCAACCCTCTGTTATCTCTCCTCTCTCTATTGCTGGTTTCCTTCTTATTGATCTGTGTGCCATTTTAACAGTATTGTGAATGCACTTTAATGAGGTCTAATATTAGTGGTACCACTTTAGAATTGTAGATATTTACCATTATTGATTTTCCTGAGCACAAAGTGCGTTATTGTGATAAGTGTACATAACCTTTGAATATTAATTATATAAAGACTGTGTTTTCAGTAATACAGTGTGTGGACATTCCTTTGTGGGGGCTTGGGGGATACACTGTACTTAAGAACCAGCCTGCATCACCTCCTGAGAAGCTAGGCCTTGATTGCTCGTCCATTGCTACCGTAATCGAGAATCTTGGCTGGGGTCTTCTGTGCCTCTCCTCTACCATATAGAGAGCGGAAGTACAGACCCCCCCACCGGTCTTGACAGCTTCCTGACTGAAGTTATCCATATTAGGCATGTTACCATTGCTGTTCTGACAGAGCTTAGCCTTGTGAAGGTTCTGTTGAACAGAAGCAAAGCAAATACACAATGTAACAACTCTACAATAGATCCTCACTGCCTGCCACCAGTGTTAGGCAATATTGTAAGCGGTACCCTATGGGAGACTGCAGCAGCCTTGTCCTCTTGGCAATAGTTAACCCAAACTTTAGTATAAATATGTACTACACAAGTTGGTAAAGTGACTGAGCAGGCAGGCTTATCTCAAGAGGGGGCAATGCGAGCTCTAGGGTTATTACACAGAGATTCACGGTGACAAGTATCCAAATAAACACTTACTCTCAAGGTTTCTTTATTAAACAAGTATTTATCAGTTTAACAGTCAGATGAATAAGCCTTCTGTAGAAGGGAGCAAATATGTGTAACACACAAATGTATTTCAAAATACACACTCAGTTTCCTTAAATCAGTAGATACCCTTTTGGGATGGCACGCAGACACTTTATACACCCTGAGGTGACTTAAATAACTAGGACACTGTGCACATTGATATATCACTGGCACATTTAGAGCAATACTGAGGTTACTGTCACAAGGAAAAGATGAGGGAATAAAACAATGGTTAACAAATATTCTTCAGTAGGTAAGTACTTTGCAAACCCTCCAATGCAAAGTAAATTAACCCTTTCCCAGCTACACAATTGATATTGATATTTTATTTATATCGTGCTCGTACACATGTGTTTCAGAGCGTGACGAGGCAAAGGAGGGGGACAAGGTACAACAAAACAACAATCTTACTAGGCCCAGTGACATTGAGAACGCGCAAGTGCATGTATGAGGGAGAGGGGTAAGTGCAAGGGAGGGGGGAGAGGTGGAAAATGCTGAGCAGAAAATGAATAAGTAAATTAAAAACATGAATAAATACACGAATAACAACAAGCAACAAATGGTAGTAATACATCCATGTTAGGCAGAAAACACCACACACAATTAAGACTACAAATAACAGTAGAAATTCACCTTTGGTACAAGCCCGTACTACACAGTAAAGTGGTAGCGATGGCTGAGCAGCCAGACTTATCTCGAGAGCAAGTGAGCAGTATCAATAGTTACACAAAGGACAGCAATTACTATGATTTAAACAAACACTGACTCAAGGTTTCTGAGTAAAAGAATATACATTTATTTACACATCAGTTGCAAAACATTTCCCTAAAGTAAAGCAAGTGGAAATCACACTCTTAATACACCACACCACTCCCAATAGATTCTGGACAAGTTAAACTCAAAATGAAGTGTGAGCAAAATGGCACTCCAGCAATTCAGTCCTAGGTGGAGGCCCAATGGCTAAATGCGTCTGGGGCCCGGTATGATCCTCATCTGGGTCAAGGTGAAATAGCACGTAATGGAGCTGTGTCTCGAAATGGCACTTGCCATAGTGCTGTTTCCAGTTCCTGAACACACACGCTGACAACGACTTGCATATCCTACAGCTTGTAGATTCTTCCAAGCAGCTTGCACCGACACTGCACTAGACGCTTCCAGCACGAACATTGAAAACTCCAATTTTCCCTGAATAGAAAGGGCTTCACAGATCTCCATCTGAATTTCCCACAACACCAAGCTTCAAGCACCGAGGCTATTTCACCTTGACCCAGATGAGGATCATACCGGGCCCCATACGCATTTAGCCATTGGGCCTCCACCTAGGACCCAGTCATGTGAAAGGGGATACCATACCTTGGCTCCATGAAGAAGGCTGTGACCCACTGAAAGCCGAAACGTCCTGGGACCCATCCACCAAGCTGGTGGAAGGGGGTCCTTTTATTTCTTCTTTTGATTTATTTCAGTGATGTTGATCCATTACTTTGGTCACCCTTTAGCCTGGCTATGTTAGACCTATCTAAGGTTATCTTTTTAGAGGAATAACAAAGTGATGTTAACTCTAATTTGGGTTAGGAAAACGTGTTTAATCCTGACTAAAATTTCATGTTGTTTAATGAGGAGAAAAGAAGGCATTAGAAACAGTTTATATACATGTCTCTCTCCAGAGAAGGCATTATGCAACATACTCTTGTATTTGATTGTTTGATTCTATGCAATGTTTGTTTTTTAGTTCCTATTCATTTATGATTGCTAAATATGTTGAAGGACTGCACCCTTCTATACTGTATTTGCATAAAACAAATGCTTGAATAGATGAGAGCAGCCACTTAATAAAAGCTGTACCTCCCCTCAATAAAGAGGTAAAAGTAAGCGCATGTGTATTAGTATTGTCTGCTATGTACACCTACCTATGGATGCGCATAAATAGTGCCACAAATAGGTAGTTAACACACAATAAGATTTTATTTGCATTTGAATAAGTTGCAACTAGATTAGACTGTCACAGCCAGGACAATACCTCCTTTTGTACACATTTATTTATAGCCCTTAGTCCTGGTTTTGTATTGGGCACTCCCTCCCGTAAAAATCCTTAAAAACCAAGCAGGGTCCGACCTTACTGGCTATCCGGCCCACTGTAGCTCTGTACAGCGAATTCGACCAGAGGAGTGAGTCCTGGCTTGCAGTTTGGGCAAACTGGTTGGTTCCACCAGCTCAGGGGAAGAGGATTCTTGGAGGATCTTCTCTTGTCATTGGAGTGTGAAGATTCAGACCTGCAGCAGGGCTTCACCGGGCGGTTCAGTCATTGTAGGGGTCCTCTTCTGTCAGCTCCTCGTCTGTTCTTTAGTTCCAATGGCGACTCTGCCTTTCCAGTCCCAGAGACCTGCTTTTTATGCAGTTTTCCCCCATTCACGCAGCCTGGCTGTCAATCACACAGCAGGGTGGCTGTCCTGGCGGGACAGTTACCTAGCCAATCAAACAGGAGTGCGACTTGGGTTACCAAGGGAACCCATGGCAGGGGTCCTAAAACCCCTCCCTCACATCCTGCCTACCCAGACTTTCAGGCACCTTAAGGAGGGCTTCTGTGTAGAAGCCCGCAAAAGGACGGCTAACAAAGGAATCAAACCTGGTTTGGCGCGCAGAGTAAAACACGAGAAAGACATTTTCAAAAAGAAATGGCGACTAAACCCAGCCAGAACCGTATAAAAATGTATATCGTCTAAGTTTGAGACTACCAAGATAGCCTAAAACAATACCAAGGTTATTTAAGATAAATGCGGTACAAAAAATAGGGTAGTTACCACTGCCACCAGCCAAGTCTTGATGAACAGGGAGCGAAACAGTGCTCCAAGAGAAACAGACAATAAGGTATAAGGAGTAACCCTTTCCAGTACTCCTTGTAAGATGGTTTGTACTGGGTTTGTGGTTTTAAAGAGAATAATAAAGTCAATGGCAACTTTACATGTTCTGGGAGACAGTAGTCAGTCCCAGAAAATGGAGTCTGAGTTGGGAAGTCTAAAAGACAACCCTGTCTCACTACACTGAAGGTGCTGTGTAACACACAGTAAAAAGATGATACCTATGGAGTAGGTGAGGCTCCACAGTCCAAGAACACCCAAAAAAGTAAAACACACACAGCAAAACACATGTAAGAGTGGGAAAAAAGGCTCACACTCTTACCAGGTGAAAAAGATAAATCCTAGAAATCCAGCAAAGCTGCTGAGGGACTCTGTAGGTAAGGGAAATTAGCCATGCTGGAGAATTCTCCCTAACAATCCATCAAGTGGCAAGTTCTAGGAATAAGGCAACAGACAGGGTGTGTCTGAATAAGTGTAGAGAAAGAAAAAAAATAGAAGGGGGACTGTTGGGTTAAAGATAGAGATCCCAGTGCAAGGGATTGCCTGGAGGCAGTGCGGGTGGGTGGGAGGGCAAGCAGATACCTTGGCCCTAAGACAAAGGGAGACCAGGTGCACAATGCCGAGGCAGAGCAGATCAACAGGGGAGAGAAGACAGAAGCGAAGAAGGTTTTGAGGGGCTTCCGGAACCGGAGATGGTTCTCCTCAAGTTTGAGAGTGGCAGGGAGGCTGTTCCAAGGGAGGACCAAGCCGAAGACAGTGATCTACCCCTAGCACGTTTCTTAGAAAAACGGCTGACCCTGAGGGAGTTAGAGGAGCGAAGGGCTCGGGAGGGAAGGTATTTACTGAGGGACAGCTGAAGGTATTTTGGACCCATGCCCCAGAAAGCCTTGTGGACAATGCAAAGGGTCTTGAATTTAATTCTTGCATCCACTGGGAGCCAATGTAGAGATTTCAGGGCTGGAGAGATATGGCCCCGGGACTTGAGGCCAAGGACAAGTCTCGCAGTCCTGTTCTGAAAAAGTTGCAAAGGGCGGAGAGTAGAAGCAGGTAGATTTAGAAAGAGGCTGTTGCAATAGTCTAACCTTGAGAGAACCTGGGCTCGAGAGACAGTGAGCTTCTGGGGGAAGGAGAGGAAAGGCAGAGTGCCTCTGAGGAGGTGCAGTAGGAAGTTTGACTTTTTTGAGACATGGGAGATGTGGGCAGAGAAGGAAAGTGTGGAGTTAAAGATGACCCTGAGGTTCTTGGCCTCACAGGTGGGGGTAGGAGGAGGGCCAAGGGAGGGCGACCAGAGAGTGACAGGAAAGGAGGGTGAGGGTGTTCCGATGATGAGGATCTCAGTCTTACTGGCATTCAGGCAGAGAGTGTTGGCTGTACACCAATCCTTAATGGCAGAGAGACAGTGAGATATGAGAGAAGCAGAAGAGGTGGCTGAGGGAAGCCTGGAGATGAATTTAGTGTCATCAGCAAAGCACTGGAAACTTTAACTGAAAATGGGAATGCGGTGGGCGAGAGTTGCCAAGTATTGGTTAAAGAGCCAGGGTGAGAGGATGGACCCCTGGGGGACACTGCAGGTAGAGAGGGAGATAGAGGAAAGGAAGGACCCAAGTTGGACATGGGAGGGTCGATCAGAGAGGAAAGAGGTCAGCCAGGCCAGAGCCTGATCGGTAATGCCCAGATTGTCACGGAGATGGTTGAGCAGGATGTTATGGTTGACCGTGTCGAAGGCAGAGGAGAGATTGAGTAGGATGAGGACAGAAGGAATGTAAGAGTCAAGATTGGAGAGCTGGTCTTCACAGATGTTCAGGAGAGCAGTTTCTGTGCTTCTGGCAGCTCTAAAGCCAGACTGATGGTCGTGGAGACAGCCAACAGAATCAGAGTGGAGGTTAAGCTGAGAGACAGGCAGCTTTTCAAGGGGTTTTCCCAGAAAAGGAGTAATGGAAATTGGGCGATAGTTAGCCAGGTAAGAAGCATCATCTGTGGGTTTCTTGAGTAGAGGATGCATAAGCAAGTGTTTTAGGGGGAAGGGGAAGGCTCCAGAGGCAAAGGAGAGGTTGCAGAAATCAGCCAGGGCAAGAACAAGTATGTCAATGTGGTCCTTTATGGTTTTTGAAGAGCAGGGAAGAACCTGTTTTGACGAGACTTTCATATACCAGACTTGTCTAGCGACCTCGCCTGGGGAGAAAAGAGGAAAGGAGGAGAAGGAGAGTGGGGGTGGCTGAAGGAGGGTCTGAGTTCACCGAGGGAGAGAGGAGAGGAGGGCACGAGATGGTGGACAGGATGTACTGGGTTTTAGAAATGAAGTGAGAGGCAAGGGCTGTGCAAATGACCTGGGAGGCGACAGGAGGTGTAGAGACTGCAGCAGGGTTGGCCAGTTCCTTGCAGATTTTAAAGAGTTTGGCCGACTTGTTAGATGCCGCAGAGACACAGGCTTTGATGTGGGCTCTCTTCTTAGTGTGGACAGAGAGTCGATATTGCATTTGGAGAAGGCAGCAGGCCAGTTTGTCAGTGGAAGAGCAGGAAGCCCTCCATTTCCTCTCAACCGCCCTACACTTATGTTTAAGTGTGGCTAGGCCAGAGTCATACCAAGAATTCCACTTGGCTTTGGGCTTCAAACAGATCCTCATGACAGGGGCAAGAACATCAAGAGTATCAGAAATAGAAGAGTAGAGAGTAGACAGGGCTGTGTCAAGATGTGAGTCAGCCAGAGTTGGAGGGAGATTTGGTGGCGGCGAAAGCCTCCAATGACACATGCTTCATTGGACGGATGTCAGAGAAGGTAGGTGGCAGTGTTGGTGTACACTTGGTCTGGGGGGTAGAGAGGGAGAGATGAGAGGACAGGAGGGAGTGATCACTCCAGGAGAGAGGGGTGGTCAGAGGGATGGAGAGGGGGAGGTCAGAGGAGATCAAGACATCAAGTGTGTGCCCCACAGAGTGAGTTGGGCCAGAGGGGAGAATAGAAAAGGAGAGGAAGTCACAGAGGTCATGGAAGAGTACAGAAGAGGTACAAGGAGTGTCGAGATGGATATTGGGGTCACCAAGAAGGAGGAGTTGAATGGTTGAGCCCAGGAGGGAGGAGGCCCACTCAAAAAGAAAAGAGGTGATCTGATCAGGTGGTCGGTGATAGTGGCCATGGTAAGAGAGTGGCTAGGAGAGAGAAAGAGCCTGCAGACAAGGCATTCGAAAGAGGAGTATGTCTGCATGGGAATGATAGTGGCAGGAATCCACTCAGGAAAATCAGACTACACCCCCTCTGGACCAGGTGGATCTGGGTGCAGAGAGGATTGTGTAGCCATCAGGGAGGAGAGTGTCAAAGCTTGTGGCAGAGCTGGCAGTGAACCATGTCTCGGTGAGACCGAGGACATCAAGGTCAAGTTCTGCCAGGAGGTGGCAGATGACAGAGGAGTGTTTTACAGCAGAGCGAGAGTTGAGAGTGGCTAGATGAAGGAGGTTGCCAGCCTTAAAGACCTTCCAGGGAGGGGTACAAATTAGAGGTATGCCCTGCAGAGGTGAAGAAGGAGCCTGAGGTGGGGCAGAAAAGAAGGGAAGCGAGGGCAAGGTAGCCAAAGGGGGAGAGGAGGGGACAGCAGGAGATGAAAGGAAATTGATAAGATGAGGGAAATGCCTGTCAAAGAGGAGGATGTTGGCCTGAGGGCCTTGGACCATGACGGTCCCGTAAAGGTAGACATTAATGACTTTAGAGGAGTCGAAGGGAGCCATGAGAGCTTCCCATTGGGTGCCACCAGCACTTATGTCTGCACTCACCCTGCACTGCCACCAGCTAGCCATTCTTTTATTTATCTTGCTATTTATTATCCCATGTACTGCACTTTCCCTCCCCCTCCCCCCGCACTTTTCTTTTCCCCTTCCACGATCTGAATGACACCTGGGCTAGTAAGATCATTGTCTGTCTTCCCTATGTTCCCCCTCCTTTGCCTCGTCGCGCCTTGAAACACTTGTGTATAGGCGCGTTATAAATGCCATATCATATCAATGGGAGAGGAGGAGATGGAACAGAGCACAGAGTTCATATGAAGAGTCCATAGATCTGGCGAATGAACGACAAAGAGGATGTCGGTGAGTGTCTGTTGGGCAGAAGCGCTGGAATAGGTGTCAGCAATAGGGAGACCAGGGTTGGAGGCCAAGATATCCTTATTGAACTTTTTCCTACCAGACTTAGTGAGAAGGGAAGGATAGTCAATGGCGAAGCAGTTGGAAAAGATATGAGAAACGGAACGTGCCATAGGAATGGTAGTGTGAGAAGGAGGGAGAAAGGAGGAGTGGGTTGGGGATGGCAGGTAAGAGTTTGAAAAAGATGAGAGCGTTGAAGTCACTAGGCCGGCAAGTTACAGAGAAGCAGCAGTTACAAGCAAAGTACAGCAAGATCTGACTTTTACATCAAAAAGGAAAAACAGCAAGATTTCACGCTTAAACCAAAAAGCAAAACAGCAAGATTTGACACTTCAAAAAAAAAGTAAAACAGCATGATTTGACTCTTATACCAAAAAAGCAAAAACAGCAAACAGCAAGTTGTCTAATGTGCGACTTTTGTTGAGGGATAGTTATAGCACAACGACAGAGGTAAGAAGAGTCTTTCAGTGAGCCAGGACAGCCAATGTCAATTGAGAAAAAGTCTAGGTGAGCTGAAGCACTGAAGCACTTCCTGCAGGTATGTAAAAAGTATTGCACAATGTTTTAGAAATCTTTGTAGACAATAAAATCCCTGTAGGGCCACACGCTGGGAGGCTTTTGAGGGGCAAAGCTGCAAGCAACTCTGCAAAAGCAACCAAGACAAGTCTCAACTGAGAGCTAGCAAGGCTACACAACAAGAGGTAAGCAACCCCTTAGTTTTACAGTACCTTTGGTTTGAAGAAATTGGTTCCAGCTGGATTCTGTTCCAGTTGTAGGTCTGCAGATCCTGTTGTTCCTGGGCCTCAGTCATGGGGACAAGAGAGAGGACATCTGGGGACTCCTGCACTATGAATTGAAGGTCGGCGGCAGTAATGGGCAAACTTCAGATCAGCGGCACTTCGCGTTTTCAGCTCCTCGCGGCTCTCGCAAATAGCACCACCGCTGTTCTCAGATACCTTATGGACTTTCCTCGAATATGGGGTCCAGCACTCGGTTGAGGTGGCTCAAGTTTGGTCAGTCCTGCTTCAAGGATTTCCACAGGATCTTCCTGGAGCTCGGGTCTGAGTTAAAAATGATTCACTCGATCCTGGTGTTCCTCTTCCTGGCAATCAGTTCCTGCAGCAGCAATGGAAGTACAGCCAGCTTCGAGAGGATGTCCAGACGAGATTGCTTTTGGGTTGTTTGGTCCCACCAACCCAAAGGAAGAAGTTGTGCATTGCAGGGCTTCTCTAGTGGTGGCGAATTTGGGGCTTCAGCAATGTAGCAGGGCTTCCCCCGGGCAAACCAACAGCCCAGGAGTTACAGCAAGCATCTCTTCCAAGTTCTTCTTCAGATTCCTCTGTCCAGAAGCCGACTCTGCCTTCCAAGCAAATGACCATGCCTTTTATGCAGGTTTCTCCCATTCATTCGCAATCTAGCTGTCACTCACACAGCAGGGTGGCTGTCCTCCAAGGACAGCCAGGCGGCCAATCACCTTTGGGTGCATTGTTGTAACCAAAGGGATTAAGAACCGGGAGTTTCAGGCACCTCCCTCACTTCCTGCCCTGCCAGACACGCTGGAGCCAGAGGCAGGCTTCATCAGTGAATCTTGCCAAAGACAAAATGAACAAATGGACCAAACCTAGTTTGGCGCACAGAGTAAATCTCAAGAAGAACCTTTCCAACAAGAAATGGCAAAAAAATAAGACCGGGGCCATTTTGACAAAATGGGCACCCATGGGTGCTTTACTGCAGCTGCAATTGCAGCTCGCGGTAGAAACTCTCAATGGTAGTAAAAAGTAAACCACTGCCACCAGCCTTTTATTGTACAAAGGGTAACATAAAAATGTTACATGAGAAACTAGACAAAGGGGATACTAAGTAACCCCTCCAGCACCCTATTGTAAGCTTGTGTGTGCTGAGTCTAGAAAGTTACAAAATGTAAGTAAAGTCAATTTCACTTCACTACTCTTGGAAACAGTAGTTTAACAAAGAGAAGGTATTTAAACCTTTGGGAAATCTGGAAGGCTTCCCTGTTTCACTGCACTAAAGGTGCAGTCTGACACAACGTAAAAAAGATGATGCCTATGGCGTTTGTCAGACTGCAAAGTCAAAGGAAACACAGTGTTCCAATCAATGCAAAAATACATGAGAGCGTGGGAAAAAGGTCTCACTCCCTCCAGGTTAGAAATTAAAAGTCCTAAAGTCCAGCAAAAGTGCTGGGGGTTTCTAAGATAGAAGGGAATTAGCACATTTCTGAGAATTCTCCCTGACAGTATTCAACTCACTAGCACTATGGGCTGAGGTCATCATGTTTACATTATATCTTGGATAATGGGCGTAATTGTGTATTTTATTGTTTCATCCCAGATCGATTAATGGTTTGGGGGTATTTTGTGTCAGATTGTGTTTCTAACATTGACGGTATAAATCATGAAATTGTATGTTTTTATAGTATAAAATGCACTTGCACCGTACATGCTCAGGTCATTTATTATGTTTATATTATATCTTGTATAATGAATGCAATTGTTTACTTTACTGTTATGATGTTAAGTATGTTGCACCGTATTTGGTATTTATGTTTGACTATTATGACGTTCTGCCGAAATAAAATATCTCTGACCTTTCCAGCATCGTACTACGGTCTGTGGGAGTCACTAGAGGGTTGCTTTCCCTTGACCAGGTCCCAGTATCTGGCTTCTTAAGGCAGAAAGCATGAGGCACTGGATGGCGGTTCTGTCTCTCTAATGCACAGGTCTGGTGTGTTACTAGAAAAAAATACTCTGGTGAGCATCTTCATTAAGAGGTACTGCCCCTGAGAAAAAGACTGCATTTTACTTCAAAACGCTTGCCTGATTCAACGTTAGGTCTTAGCACTGCGAGCTGAGAGCTCTTGCTACCACAGTTCCCTCTTCCTGGAGGAGGCGGGACGTTGCAGCCTGACGTGACCAATCACGTGATAATCAGCGGGCTTTTTATTCAGACCTAAACTGCCCTTGCGGCGTAAAGCCCTTTGGAGTTAAGCCCTCTGGCTGTTATACGGCTGTTAGGCGCTGGTGGCGTGACTGGTGGACGGGAGACTGCGGAGGTGTTCCCTTTTTGATCCCGGGCCGTGAGTCAAAGACGGTGGTTTCATTTAGTCTGCTTTCCTGCGGCGTTGGGGTACGTGGGGTGGTTTATTACTTCAAACACTCGAACCAATTTTAAAGTGTTATTCCTTGCTTGTTTCATAATATTCAAACATTTTGGGTTTTTCATTAATTACTTGTTTTGCTAGAACTTGGAAGTATTTAAACTGCTGCTTTGATAAATTTGCCGAATGTTACATGATCAATAGCGGAAACGTCCATACCTTAAATTTATCAAACACATTATTCCCAATATACTTTTGCCAATCATGACTGACAAAAGAGGGAAAATCTATAACTTACACACTGACATGCCCTGTCCTTCACGATTACGTGCGTTGTGAGACTCATTACATAAAGATAGTCCTTTTCTAACTCCGAAGTCAGCTCGCCCTTCTACAAAGGGCCTTCAATCGGATAAACGAGCTGGGAGGAAGCGTACTCGCTCTAATACACCGGCTGGTGATATTCGAGACTTTGGGTTTAGAGCATTGCATGTTAGTCGTTTGGTGGCAAAAATGCCTGAATTAGCAAATTTAAGTGTTTCAAACGTAGAGGCTCAACCACTATGTGTAAATCAGGATTGTTTGACCACTAAACAACCACTAATAAGCTCTCCAACAACATTAGATCCGAATGCCACTAATGAAGGCTGCGAACAACCATGTGTTATCTCTTTATCAAATACTACGATTTTGCAAAATGCTCGTACAGGTAATGTTGCAAACTCACTAAATAAGTCTAGAGATGTCATCAATGTAGTTGATGATGCTATCATCGATCTACATTCATCAAACTCATGTTTTCGGCTAAAGAAGATCGTCATGATCTTTCTAAATCTCCTGCCTTATTTCAGAATGAAAGTACGTCTGAAATTGAAACTTCCATTTCTTTCATTCCTCCCACTCCAAGAAGACCAGATTAACTACGGGGTCATTCTTGAAAAGAATCCCCAATAATAACGTTGGAAGTGATGAATATTGCTATAACATCTCTTGCAAGACTATTTGAAGTTCTTGATTCAAAAGTAAACACTATTGTTGAAAATCTTAAAAACTGTGCCATTTGGCAAACATCGATTACTGATTCTTTGGCCCAGAGGCAGGTGTTTGATAAAAAAAGCTGCTTTGTTGACATTTAATCAGATACTAGAGTTTGTATCTACAGTAAAACTGGTTACTGATCAGCTTGGCTCTCAGTCCAGTCGGTGTTCACTCAACAAAGCCACATTACCTCTAAAAGCTGCTGTTCCATTCATAGAGGGCATCATTTGTGAGACTCCAGTTGAGTTGCCGGTTGCAGTGCCTTTACTGCCTCCGTTACTCACGGATGAACCACCTATGATTTCTTCTGCTAAGGCACTTCCTATAGCGGGAAGTGTACAGATACATAAAGAAGCGTATATGATTTTTGACAAAAATTCTAAGAAACAAAAATCTGAACTTACTTTAAATGGGAAAAAAACCAAAAATCAAAAATTGAAAAAAGCCACATCTACTGGTCAAACCAAACAGTTTATTAAATCACTTTCTAAACCAGTGAGTGGTTTAAGATTGGCATCTAATGCTATAACCAAAAAATACACTAATTTGGTACAAGAAAAGAAAAGAACTACCAATGACAGGGTAAGTGATTTACAGGTAGACCTAAATCATTCTCCACTGGATGATTTGGTACAGGCTGTGGAAGAATGCGAAAATGAGTGCACAGATCCACCTGCTGAGGTGCAGCTAACACCAATAGCTAAGATTGTCATTAAAAATAACTCTGGTCACTCCGATCCCCTATCTACTCGCGTAGAACTTATGAAGGCCGTGGATGATTACATGCGCCAATTTCAAGCAAATCCGGTAATGTCACATCCGCTGACGAAATCTACTCCTGTCATGCCTAAAACACTAATAAAAGGTTCTGAAATTACTGATAAGCCAAACACTTTGCCCCTTCGAAATGAAGTGACTGGCACAAGTACAAAAAATCTCTCTAGTGAACCGACTGTACCGGTAGTACATGCAAGTGCGCAAACTGATATTCTATCCTCGATTAGGGACTGTTTAGTGGCCCTAACTTTAGAACAAAAAACACTTAAGTCTGCCATGAAAATATCTACTTGTGGCTCTATTCATGACTCTTCATCAATTGTAAACCAGAGGCCGAATGCCAGAAATGTCTCATTTCAACTCCCAGCAGTGATTGAGAAATCTACTTCTATTCAAGAAGTACCACGTACAAAGAAAATGGCCTCAATGACTCCGGCCAGTGGGACCAAAAAGCCCCCTCTATTACACTCAATTTTCTTAAGCTGTCGAGGAGGATCCTTTCCGACATATACCATGAACAGAAGGAGTATCATGGAAATTTCTCTGATATCCCAATGTTGGAGAGTCTTGCCTCAGGAGACATTGATTGGGTCGAATTTCCTGATGAAAACGACTCAACTGTTTCGTGTCTCTGGATTAGATCTCGTGTCATTTTTAACATCATATGGTCTGCGAGATCAGCGCTTTTTGAACTTGGATTCAAATTAATCCCTACCAATGGTGAAAGTCCCCTAAATGACGGTATACAATATTCTGAGAGAATAGAAGCTGTGGGATCAATTCCTGCAACTCTCCCAAAAGAAAACATGGGATTTGTTAATGTTGAATGGTGCTCTTAAAACTGAGATCCCACCTTCCCACACTTGGTCGAGTGGACAACATAGAGCAGTCATCGATTATGTTTATGTAGATAGAGCGCTATTCAATCTAATCTCCAAGTTCGCTATTTTGCCTTCTTTGGATAGTGATCATCTGATGCTGACACTTGAATTCACAATACATGATCAGGGCAAACTACAGGTATGTCAACAACAACTAAAAAATTGTGAATGTCAACTCTCAGCTGAATAGATTACATTGGACGAATCCTGATTTAGAAGCGCTGGGCGAAGATCTAATTAAAGAGCATCGCCTTCTCTTACAGGAAACACTTGTTCCTTTAGAATATCATGACAAAATGCATTTATTTGCCTCCCCGAGTACATCTGGTCATAAAGCTTCAAATAGCACTCGTCCCACTCATGCATTCGATCAGTTAATCAGACATAGAAAGTCTGTGTTTAGGAAACAGAAAAGACAATCCCTGCTTCTTTTGCCAAAATATCGTGATTCGGCTTTACGTAAAATAAAGCCGAATCACGATATTAACCAATTTTTATAAAAATTGGTTAAGGCGCATAAAGCAAGTATGTATCAAAACGATGGTGAGCAGTGGCTTCATGTGGCCCAGACAAAAAACACCTCTCAGATCTGGAAGCTAATTAACTCAGGCACAACGTGTTCACAATTATCATCTCAAATTAATGGTGTATCTGAGAAATGTTGGGTTGAGCATTTCACGAATATGTATGATCTCCCACAAAACAATTACAATCAAGAGCTACTGAGG
This sequence comes from Ambystoma mexicanum, assembly GCF_040938575.1. Taxonomy (NCBI): domain Eukaryota; kingdom Metazoa; phylum Chordata; class Amphibia; order Caudata; family Ambystomatidae; genus Ambystoma; species Ambystoma mexicanum. The sequence continues at coordinate 486,040,389 of NC_090931.1, read as the reverse complement.
TCAGATGATTCCCCGTTTTTTTTAAATTTGATCGGGATGACATACTGTTCTATATTAACAGAGCAAGTTCATCTAGAGCTCTGGGCCCGGATAGTCTGTCAAATTATACTCTAAAACAAAATCCGAATTTGTGGGCCAATATTCTATATACTATATTTCTCTCTATCCAGGTAAAGCAAAGCATTTCTCCATCTTGGTGCAAAGCCGTGATAGTTCCCATTTATAAGAAAGGGGACCGTATGAACCCAGCAAGCTATTGCCCAATAGCGCTTCTTGACGCACCCGGGAAAATCTTTTCCAGAATCATTCTGCGAGATCTTAATATTTGGTCCATTAACGAAAATCGACGTGACCCTTTTCAGACGGGCTTTGTAGCAGGCTTAGGTACTGCTATAAATATAACTATACTTAATGCTACCAAAGCAGCCTACGCAATAAAACATCAATCTCTTTACTTAGCCTTTGTCGATTTTCGTGTTGCATTCGACTCTGTCGACCAACAACTACTGCTTAACAAATTGTCGAATTTTGGTTGTCCAACATCTCTCATCTCACTAATCAAGTTATTACATTCCAACGCCACAATGAAAGTAAAACTGAACCTTGGACAGTGATGTCATCAATGACATTTGTGATGTCATCTTTGATGTCCTGGGTGTTAGTGTTAGCAGTGCACGGTGGAGCGAGTTATTGTTGCTTATCTTACCATAACTGCCGAATTTCAGGGGTTTTTCGGTTTTATTTTGAACCATAATGTCCCTTTAACAAAGTTTTTTTACTGAATTTGATAGGTTCTAGTAGCGCAATTTAACCCCGCTCCTGCCGCAAATTTGGTGTAAATCCGTCCAGCGGTTTGGGCTGTAGGTGTGCGCATTATGTCTATGGGAAAAAACAAAAGTTTTGGGACCCCCCTCTAGCTTTGCCCCCCCTGGACCAAACCTCTCCAAACTTTGCAAAAAGATTCAGAGTGGGCCATATACTTTTTCTGCAAAGTTTGGTGAGGATTCGTCCAGAGGGAGCAAAGTTATAAGCCACCCAAAAAATGCTCTTCCTATGGAAACACCAACTTAACCATAACTACATGGACGCTACCGCGTCCATGTAATATATATATATATATATATATATATATATATATATATATATATATATATATTTAAATACATATACATATATATATATATATATATATTAGTTTTGTGCATAAGTAGGAAAGTAAACAAAATAAATCAATTAGTATACAAAAGCATGTGTTTTGCTTCGAAAAATAAAAGTGTGCATACAATTGCAAACAAATTACCCACAAGAGTCGTTTTTTTAAATGATAATAATCATTGTGCATACATTATTCAAGGGCTTTACCCTATAATCACCAACAGACCCCAAGGTCACCTTGGAGGCATTTAGGGATTTCATTATTGGAATTTATCCCCATGAGCGCACAGGTATCTCTGTGAGTATTCTCACTAACTCAATTTTTCCATTTGTATTAGTATCTTCTTAGCCAAGGGCACACACCTGAAGCACCGGAAATATCTGATGATTAATGTTAAATCATTGTAAAACAAACCTTATTGAAATTGTAGTGCATCCCCACCAATTAGACATGATGTATATTTAAGGCAAGGTATTAGTCAAAAGTGCACATATCAAAGGTGAGTGGGTTTGTGAACAGCTGGGTCGAATCCCTTGTGGGTCCCAGCTGTAGTCTGTGGGATGCAGCGCACAAGGGTCTGAAGAAGGTCTCAAGCATATTAGATTTAGTTATACTGTACATATTGTGGAGTCGTGTGTAGAAGTGCTATGTTCCACCAAACTGACTCCTTTTGTGGGCCTAATTTCCTGTGAGGGAGGCTGGGTGATAGCTAGCCCTCCAGTTGGACTTGAGATCCATACTAAGTGCATGAGGGTGCCAAGGGGAAGAGACAAGTTTTGAGTGACTTCCTTAAGGCGAGTTGGTCTTCTATGTGGCAGATGTTTAATGGCAGTTCCAGATGGTGGGTGCTTGTACTTGAAAGGAGGAATCCCCCCATACGGGTTGATTTCAAGTTCAAGTGCTGAGCATGATCTGAGGTTTGTTAGGCCTGTAGCATGTGGATTTATGCTGCAGGTATTCTGGCCTTTTGTTGTAAAAGGCTTGATCAGTGATGTGCGTCGCCTTGAAGGTGGAACACTGCGTGATTGGAAGCCAGTGAAGGGCACTGAGGGAAGGGAAGATGTGTTCTCTGGGGCCGTGTTTGCACTCATTTTTTTGCTGGGATGCGGTTCCACTAGGTATAAGGTATTAGCATAGTCTAGGCGAGAAAGGATGATAGCAATAATCACAGATTCTCTGTGGGAAAGTCAGCAAAGGAAAAAGGTGGCAGAGGATGCATATGTGTAGGTAACAGCAGTTGATGTGATATGACAGAGATAGGTTTGAGTCCATAATACACCCAAGATATATTCATTCTTAACATTTGTATCACTGTCCGTCCACCTAGTTTTCCTGTCCTGTATTCCTCCCCCCTTACTGGGTCTTCCCTGCTGGCATAATATTTAAATAAAGCGCTTTTTGTGCAGCCCAAGAAGAGGCACCAACCTCACAAGCAGACCTCCCTCAAAACTACTATAGAGATAATGATTAGGCCTCTTAACTATCCGTTTGTGTTCACAGGGTTTTGAGGGGAAGCAGCGCTATCTCAGCTGGGCATAACCAATAAGAGTCCTGATGACACCAACTCTAAAAACCACCAATAAAATCCACACAATAACCACAGCAATAGCAATAGTCAGCTTTATTTTCTATACAGCTGCAGGTAATCAGACATGGTAAATGGCATATTAACACTTCCCAAAAATATTTAGAAAATGAGAACTATACATAACGCAGTAAAATACATTTATTCCATTACATTTAAACCAAGTACTGTCTAACGTAACTTTCCCTAACCTTGAGACGCATGGGAAACAGCGTGATTTGCATGTACAATTCTACATTTCCTACACATCTGACAGTCTCCGCCTATGGCAGAGCCCTCCATCAAACGTAATGAGTCATAGGCTAGTAACTGATGAGTCACATTTATTCCGGCTCCGATACAAAAAAAATCCTACACATGCGACGCGTCACTCGGCAGACCTCACTGGGCATACCTAGGTCGAAAGCCGGGATCACAGCCTTCTGCTCTTTCTCAATGTTTGCCAAACAGTCTTTACACCTCTCACACTAGTTGAGGCGTATCATTAATCAGTCTGCAGTCAGTGTTGTCCTGCTCAGTACAGCGGCACACTGGCTGCTCAGAAGAGAACATAACATATTGTCAGCATTGTATGAGGCAATACTAACATCATTCCAAAGGTTTGAAACAAGTAATTGAAATGTACCTCGGGGCTTCACCATCCCACCTCTGCAGATCTTATTCACGCAGAATTGGGTGTTGCTTTTCTGGAGGACATGAATAGAACAGCAAGCACCATGTGAACTCTGGCGTTCTACGTCTGTTAACGCAAAACTTGTTTAATAGAGCATAACGATCAGTAACGGATCAGTAACGGAATTCGTGGCTGCAATCAATTATCAAGACATTGTTTTAAGAAGATCGGGGATACAGGTATCACACAGAGTGCAATAAAACTATAATAAGAAGTTCTAGAATAATAAACGCTTGCTGGAACATATACATTCATCAACAGGGAATGCCTTTAAGAGCAACCTGCAATGGCCATATCAAAGTCTGTAAATAACATTCTTACTGACCTGTAATGAGAACAGGACAGTACTACTATACCTGCAATCTATTATTGCAGTGTATCTGTGGCGGCACAATGCCTGATACGCGAGGAAGCACAGAATAATTCTACCTGTCACTGCAGAACTTAATTGAAGCTTTAACTAACTTTTCAAATTCCCCTCTTCTAAAAATCGCATTCAGTGACTCTTTACAGAAATTGATTGCTAAGGAACGGGTTGTTGTAGTATGTTTATTGTGTGCGCTGCTAGAGTTTAACGCGGAATATAAATGCAAGAATCTGCTTGTGGTCATTCATTTTTAACCACAACGTTTTACACATGCATTTTCTTAAACTGCTTAAAATGTGTTTCTACAATTTATTGTAGGGTGACTACTGGTATTTTCTTTTTAACAAGAGCCTAGGCAATACAGCGGACGACAGTGTGAATCCACATACTATAAGGATTACAAACACCACCATACGCAAAAAGGTTATTGCGTGCCACCTCCGAGTTCTGTGCCCTTATAAAGGACAGCTTTCCCCCATTCGGCCACTGAGCGGCTCTGTGACTTGCACTGTTGTTACCAGCAAATGATTGAATCTATCCTTGCCAATCCAGTATCTTACTACGGTGGGTATATTGTATTCCATATGTCTCCCATAAGTCATGAAATAAGACACTGGATTTCCAAGGATAGATTCAAGCCTTTGCTGTTAAAACAGTGCAACAATGATAGACAGAAATTCCATGGGAAGTATGTATTTATGCAACAGGATCGCAAATGAGTTCTGCAATATCTGTTTTTTGTTGCAAGACCTTTTAGAAGCTTTAAAAAAATATATATTACCCCATCGAAAGCGATATGGGTTTAGGTAACTCAGTGTGTCTTTCTCTACTTTTCTGCACAGGATCTCCTTGTGACTAAAGCACATATGAAATGAGCTTCGAAATATAAGATTGCATTAACTGGACCAGGGCAATGATGTATTATTTTGAAATTCCTACGTTATAGGTGAAAAGAGCAGTAGCAAATTTCGTTCTCTGTTTTTAGCTGAGAGATGGGAATAAACGCCTTAAATTGTGGTTATTATTATTGTGGAAAATGGGGCAGTAAATATGTTCTCAATATTTCTTTGTGAAATAAAGCTATTAACATAAATAGTCCTGACATCTTTAACAAATGTGCGCATTATGAAACTCAGAGCTGGTACTGTTCATCATGTGCACCCTCCAGCCCACTAAACAAATATGAAAATAAGCCTCCAAGAAATAGCACAATTCTGTGACTTAGTGAAATAGGGCCACTTTTGAGGTTGATTAGGGGTCTATATCTATTAGTTTGACAAAAGCACATGGCGTTTGAGGGATGTGGGCAAGGGAATGTCATCTGTACGGATATTGGATTTAATTTAATAAATTACGGTCTAGATATAAACAGTTCCTGTAGGGACATACACACATTCTTCAGTGCATCAACATTGTCTTCTTAAAATAACACTAAAGAAGAATTTCTAAATCCCTCCTCTGTTTCAGTTCCTTAGTGATGGTTATGCGGCTCACCTGGCCACCTTGGAGTTCAGCCACCACTCGCGTCCCAAAAAGAACAACTCCCGGATGATTTTGCGCAAGGGAAGCTTTGGCCTTCACACTCAGCCTGAGTTCCTAAAGAAAAGAAATCATTTGCGCAGGACGATGTCAGTTCAACAGCCGGACCCGCCGACCTCAAACCCCAAACCAGAGCGTGCGCAGAGTCAACCAGAATCAGACAAAGATCACGACAGACATTTGACTCCAATGTCCTGGGTTCGGAGCGGAAGCAACAAATTTGACCGGTCCCTGGAGTAAAAATGTTCCGATGCTCTAACCATCTCTTTATTGGCTTGGATCATAGGCCTGGAAATCGAGACATCAAGGTAGCATCAAGAAAAGTATTGGGCAACTTGCGTTGTTACCACCTCTACTCATGAGTTCAATTACTGAGACAGATGTCCTGTCTGCTACTTGATGTAATAAATTAAAGTGCAACTTGCTTTCCTGGGAGCTCATTCAGGGAAGTATACTTCTGGTCTATTTTTATCTAAACAAAATAACAGGAATATTTGTTTGGCTGTTGGGGGCTTTCTTGCATGATTTCCATCCTAAAACATAGGGTTTATCTGCATACTCCTGAAGCGTTTACAGGCCAGAGAACAAGATTAACATTCAAAACAAGTATGCAGTTTATCACGCGGAATTGCCTACAGTAAGTTTACAATTCATCGTACGGCTCAAAAAAAGACTTAATATTTTAACAAAATCAAAAATGTACTGGTTTAGCAGCAGACAATATTTATTTATGAGTGTTAGATCAAGTATTTTGCCAAAAACTTCTGGAAATATTTGATCAAATCAATCACATGGGCACAGTTAATGACGGAAAGTCCAAATTAGTACATTCTAATGCAGTTTAATGGATAGAATTAAGATTGTGTCTGTTTTATACAGTCGTTATAAATGTTCCTTTTAATTAAGAATCGTCTCTATTCCTGCCTCGTCTGTATTACTCCAACTTGTATCTTTAACTAATTGGAAAAACTTTTTTCTAAATTTCTCATGGCATGTTTTATGGAAAGTATGATTTTCAGTAAAAAATTGCTCGACGTTTTTTAGATGACATACGTTGAAAAGCCAACTCTATTGGTTGTATTCTCCTCACAACTTAACCTTTCCATGATGGTGCAGGTATTAGTTGTCTTTAACCAGTCATGGCACCACACATCGACTAGTAATGACGGCCACGATAGAGAAGAAGCAGACAAATTCCTGCAATGATTTACAAGACCCTATGAACATCAACGGTAAAGACATTGATAATGTGCCTATATGATTGGATGTTTACAGACCGTCTTCTCTGACCTGCCTGATCCAATGACTATATTCCAGGATGGCAGTCAAGAAAGCTTTACTTGTGACTCGAATGTTGTGGCAGAAAAGCATAGAATGTCTTCCACCAGAAAATGGTATGTGTTATAGTGAAATGAAGCTTTCAGGTCATCCTTTCACTCATGTTCAATGGAAAGCTGTACCATCTCGTTTGCAAACAAAAGGTACTAGAAATATTTAGAAAAATTCAGGGTTGCCTGGCTATTGCTTGTGTTATGTGTAATTAATCCCCATTTTACTTTTCCAGAGAACAAATGCATCAAACAGAGCATGGCATCAGCGAGATCATTTATAGGCTGCTCTAAAAATGATATGAATTTGGCTGCATTATATGTTATATTTGATATCCCAATTTTGCAAGGATATCCTTCACACCTGTGTTAAATCGATTCAATATTCCGGATAAAGTATATATATCTACAATTCACTGAAATGTCGTACTACTAAATTATGAACAATAATTCAAAGTATGACATATTAATGGAGATTTATTTATAACATATGGAATGTGTGACATAAACGTTGGTCCAATAATCCCAATTTGGGGTTATGGTGGCATTTAACAAACCACATATCCCTCACTCACATGTTTTTATTATATGGTCACATAGCGCTTGATAGCATTTAATTACCATGTTGCATGGTTACTCAATCACATAGGGCCTCATTAGAAGTTTGCCGGACCGGTAATTACGGTACCGTAAGCTTGCCGGTACCATAGTTACTGGACCGACAAACTACGAGGTCTGCCCGCGGGTCCCTGTCAGCCCGGCAGGTCCGACATGCCTTGCGGGACGGCACTCGCGAGCAGAACTGCCTGGTAGCGCCGGCACCGTTATTGATGGTGCTGGCGCTACCGGCCTCCCCATTCCGATTGAGCCCTATGGAGCTCAAATGGGAAGGCGGAGTAATAAATACCGGCACCCGTCAATGGGCAATTACTGGGTCCCGTGGGGCTGGAATGCCCCGGTAATTGCCCATTGCCGGGTGCCGGAAAAAAAACAACTACGCCGGCAGCCGTGCCAGTAATTACAGGCACGGCTACAGCCATAGTCGTAATGAGGCCCATAATAGTCTCTTATTTACGTTGTCTCTTGACACATGTTTATTTATTTTTGCCAGACCCTAAGTCTGTCAGTTCCTAGCTCTCATTGGTATTGTAACCCAGGAAGTGATATGGCACTCCCCTCATTGGCCGATTTTCAGGTCAAATGAGCCAGTATGGTAATCTCATGATGTAAATGAACGTTTTACTGAACAACATGGATTCTCTTTAAATGACTGCTTCACTAAATACGCAGCAGACAACCTAATGAGAAATTGCTCCAGTTACCCAGATACTTCTGAACAACTCTCACCATTTGAGTGGCACATTTCCTGATAATCCCAACATTAATATATTCACAAAACATCAAAGTAAAATCGAACTGGACCACAAAACCTTCTAGAGTATATTTAGTAAAGAAAATAAATCAAATGGAGAAAAGCTCTGAGGCACCCACTTGTTTGGGATGAGAGCCAAAGGACTGCTTACCTTCCACTTTAGAAACTCTAGACTTCAAAGGGCTTATTCACTAAGAAATAAAGTAGTAGCATACTATTTTTTCGACCCGCAAAGATATTCTCAGAGTAAAACTGCCTTACTCTGTCCTTAAATCAGGAACGAGAATTGACCCCAAGCGCTTGTTTTAGAAGGAGGTAATAGCTGCAATAAATTCAGTCCAAAGATTAAAGATTTCATTAGGTTTATCTTTTAAATACTGAAACGTTATATTAAAAACTAGTGTGCAGGTCTGTGTACACGGTTCAAAGTGCAGGTTTTTATCAACACAGTAGGACCACTGTATATCCTAAGCCTAAAGCTCCCTTTAGTGGTGACAACAGGCAAAGCTATGGCTGCATCAGACAAACATACAGGGACAAACATACATCTGGCCTTTTATTATATTGTTAGTTTAGATTAGATATAAACTAATCAACCTATGCATCAAGCTTTTTATTCAGCCAGTTTCTTGAAGGTAAATTCTGACAAATGAAACATTGAATGATCCATTAAATTCATATATCTACACTAAATGTGTTTTAAATTGTAATGCATGTGTGCTGCTGCAGGTGCTCTTCCCTAAATGGCAGTACAGAGAAATAAAAGGAACATTAATAATGACAATAGAAATATGTTTTAATTTTTCGCTTCATGGCAGATGGTGTCCACTCTTAAGCACTTTACCAATAGGTGCTATTGTTATTGAATATAATGGTTATTTATCACTCAGGAGGATGAAGAGCTGAATCTGCCCTTCTTGGATTTGAACCAAGTTCTCCAGTCTCAACACAATTGACAAATCCTAAAAGCAAACACTCAACTCTGCAGTTGCTTAGTGGCTGTGTGAAGCAAACAATAATATATATTATAGCGCGATCGCCGCACTATAGTTGAGTATCAAGTTCCATGGGAAACTTTTGACTTGCATAACGGATGTGGCTGATATTTTGCAAACAACAAGTTTGTCACGCCATCAAAGATGGACATTTTGGGGAAGATTTGTTAAAAAATGAAAAGGTTATTGAGAAAGCAAAAAAAGCACTACTCCCATTAATTTCTCCATGCAGGAAAACGTCCATATTTCCGCACAGTAAAAAACGCTGGACGGAATTGGACAAGGTACGAAAAGGGTTTGTAAGCTGGCGCGTAAAACAGTTCATGTGACCAAATAAGTATTATCTATATATATATTATAGTGCAGTGACTGCCGCACTATAGTTGAGTATCAAGTTCCATAGGAAACACAAAATTGCATTGCTAATAACTTTTGACTTGTATAACGATTTGGCTGATATTTTGCAAACAAAAAGTCTGTAACAGGCTTGCACAGGCTGGATATTTTGGGACAGATTTATTAAAAAATATAATTATTAAGAAAGAAAACAAATGCTGTTTTTGGCCTACTCCCATTCATTTCCCCCAAGAGAAAAAGTCAAGACCAGGTACTAAACAACTTGGCACGAAGCATTGACTCAATTTCTGGGAGGAGTCTTGGGTCATTCCATCCAGTAGTTAAAACATTATTTGATGGGCAATGGGTTGCCCTTCTACCAAAATTACAGCTATATCTCCCACCATGCTTTGCAGCAGAGAGGCTTTTCAGAAATGAAAAATCCACCATTTTTTTTTGTTTATGTAAGATATAACAGGGGTTATGTTCGAAATAACCGGTGGGGAGGGTGAAAGAAGACACCATGTGAAATTGGTTGGTTGGGGGACATGGCTGGAGACCAAGTTCAGAGCCCTAATTTTTCTCATAACCCAGGTTATTTTCGCATAACCGTTCCAGTAGAAAACGGGATCAAGAATAAAAGTGCATCACATGAATAACCTGGATTATTTTATGACTAACCAGGGTTATTTGCAGTACAGTATTATCAGGGTTATACTAACTGTGGTTATGGGAAAAAGTTTAAAACAAAAAGCAAAAAAAACAAAAAGTTATAAAATGTGATGAATACAAAAAATGTGGAATGTTACAGCTACAGTGTGGTGGGGTGATGGGTGTGGCCGATCACTGTGGCCACTGGGTTACTTTTAGGAATTAAATGATGCAATATGAAAAGTCGACACAGACATTGCCGAAAGTCACGGCTAGTGGGCCGCAACAAAACCTATTGGGGCAACATGTGAAGGGAACATGGCCAAAGGCTCTGGCCATGGCCAGTGTGCCCAAAAGAAATCTAGTGGTCCGGCCACAGCGACTGCCAGGGCCAATGGCCATTGCCATAGGCCATGGCTAGTGGTCCCATTTCGGAGACCTATTGGAGCAATATGTAGAGTGGCCACAGCCGAAGGTACTGGCCAAAGGACATGGCTAGTGGCACTGGAGGAAAGCTATTGGGGCAACATGTAAAGGGGACACAGCCATAGCTAATGGTCATGGGCAAATGCCATGGCTAGTCAACAGGAAAGAAAGATAGTGTTTCAAAAGATATAGTGGGAAGACCACTAGAGGGCACATCAAATGATGGCCACCTGTAGCAGAGCTCTGGCATCCCCCCACTTCGCCTGGAGGATAGAGAGTGGAATGGCCCCCATTTACAAGCGGTGAAGGGTACCTCAGTGTCCCAGGTTCTGGCTCAGAGGAGAGGGTCCCTTTCACAGAGGCGGAGATCCACGGTGGAGTAGAAATTGAGACAACTTGAGAGCCCTGGCAGTGGAGCGCTCAGACAGAAGGAGACCATGCCTGACACTGGAGCAGACTGAGTCTGTCCCTCGGTGCTGTGGCCTATACGACCTTGGTAGAGGTGTCTACGTCGCATTTCTTTGGCCTCCTGTTGGTGGGTCCACCCTCTGGGGAGACTGGACTAAGTGAGGCTGGAAAACTGGAGTGACAAGTGAGGTAGCAGAAGACGCCCCTCGAACATGGTGACTCCTGTTGGCGAGGCTACGATTTGGCAGTGGGGCGTAAAGTACAAGAGGCATGGACAAAGGGAGGTGATCTTCCGGCATACCCGTAACACTGCAGGTCACCCCCAGGGCTGTAATCAATGCCTGTGCAAAATGGCCCCTTTTACTGGAGTGCTGCAAACATTTGGATGGACGTTGGTCCTCATAAGGTGTGTTCTGAGTGAGCCTGGCATTTTCGAGGTGGAGGAAGGAGCAGTGTATGAAGTGGCCCTGGGGTGGATGTCTGGACCTGGTAAGGGGGTTCAGGAGGCATTAATTGCAGAAAAAGGCACAGGGGTGTGTGTCCCAGCCCCGGCTGGTAGGGCTCAGTGATTTATTTATATATTTATTACATTTATAGTGCGTGCAAACAGCCCAGAGGCATCGAGGCGCTGTTACAAAGAAATGACTTAGTTACATGAGGCATACATCATACAGAGCAGGGTGGAACATTGACATGTGGCAGACATTATAGAAGTATGGCATACATATAGCTTCAGCCGAGTGGGAATAGGCGAACAGAAGTGTTTTGATGGCTTTGCGGATGGCTAGGTGGTAGGCTTCTGCTCTAAGGTGTGGAGGAAGGGAATTCCATTGCAGGGCTGCAATGAATGGGAACCTTGAGCCCCAGTGGGGGGCTCATGGATTGGATTTTGCCTGCTTTGGCCTATATGTGAGAAGGAGGAGCACCATCAGGAGGCGAGACTTTCTGGGGTGTCTCGGGAGAATGTACTGGTGATGTAGAAAGGACGGTCAAAGATTGTGAATATCCTTTTCCTCAGTGGCTGGGTAAAGAGATTATCTTCGATAGAGCGAATAGGGATGGATGAGGGGTTAAAAAGGTCTTTGGTTGGTGGTTGTCCACTTTCATTATTACACCGAAAATGCTTCTGCGTTGGAGAGAATGAGACGCGACACGGAGCTTCAATACAAGGGTGATCGGATTAGCATCTACAAGGACCAGTCCTGTTTTACAATGGTGCGGCAGAGAGAATGTCGCCCATTAACAACCTAGCTGAATGACAAGGGTGTCTGGTATAGATGGGCTTATCCATTTGCATTGATTCTTGAAATAAAAGAGGTGGATTATAGGATTACCTCAGGGTCCGAGGTGACGCTGGCTCTCCAGCACCTTACAGAGGAAGCACAGGACAAGGAGAATCCCCCGGTTTGAGCAGAGGGAGAGAAGAGGAAGGAACTGTCTAAGGCATTGCCGCCTCAGAGACTGGTCCCAGGGGGTAGGACATTTAGAGGACTGGGTTTCCCTCACCAGTGAAGTGACTCCTATTGGGGAGTTGAGAGGATGCCTGGGCACCAATATTATGAACATTTACAACAATTAACTTTAATGCTGAATGTGAAATTTGTGGATAATGGGTTGAATGCAATGTTGAGTTTGTTATTGGGGAGGCAGAGGGTGGAGGGAAGCTTACCCTAGTGGCCCATGGTTCAGATGGGTGGGGAAATCTAAGGGAGGAATCAGGGAGGAAGGGCCAGGGGGTGGGGGATTTGGGGCCTGGGAGGCAAATTTGTTGGGGAGGGGACAGGCGGTTAGCAGGTACAGAAGTGCATGAGGTACAGTCACTGTACTCTCTATAGGCCCACAATGGTGGGGGGTAGAGAGATGAGGGGTTGGAGGAAATCATATCAGGATGGGCACCTTGAATGTGAAAGGCCGATTTCCCCAACAAAAAGGTCTCTGTCGCTCTGGAATTTTGGAGACTGGGCTTCGATATATTGGTGCTGCTGGAAACTAGGCTCTTGGCGGGGGAAGAGAGACCCCTCGCATGGGCGCCCGTAAGGCACTCAATTTGGGCCTCTGGGGAGGTGAAGAAAGGTGGCGTGGGAATCCTGTTCAAAAGAGATAGACTGTTGGGCACTCAATTGGTGAGGTCCGGGGAGGATACTGGTGGTTAGAGTCTGCATAGGTGGGGTCTCGATGACTGTGGCAACAATTTATTGTCCAAATCAGAAGCAAGCAGTCTTTTATGCAGAGGCTCTGGACGTGGTTCTGAAAGGGTCTAGGGAGGGAACTTTTACATGTGGACTGACCCAGAGCTGGATATAATGGGGATCTATGGTGGTGGCTCCCGGAAGTAAATACCACATTGGTGCACCCTGGAAAATTTGTTGGAATCGTGGGGTTGGGTGATGTTTGGGGATTCAAGCATTCAGGCCGGGTGGATAGACCTTTTTTCCCCCCACACAGCACATTCAGGATAGATTTGTTGGCTAGAAGTGGGCCTCCAGGAATTGGGGTAGAGTCTCGGGTTCCCGGGGTGCAGAACTGATGGGAGGCCCAACACCTCCCTTTTTGCCAAAGGAATGCAGCAGGAGTACAAGCAAGCAGCAAATCCAAAACTGTGATTTTATTCTGGCAAGAAGAAAAAACACACAGATCTGCGCCAGCAACAAATCCAAGCACAATCTCCCCCAGAGCCTGGCTGCAAGCTCTTTTTCTAAGACACAGTGCCCTGCTGACATCATTGCTTGGGTCAATTCCCAGGACATTGCTCCCCCTGACTGGGTGCTGAGTGACTGGCCACATACAGCTCCCATATAGAAATCATTTTAATTGGCTTACGTTGTTGTTCTAAAATGTTGCATTGTTAATGTTTTCTCATCGGTTCAGTGTTCAAAGCTCCCCACCCCTGGGGCTTTGAGTGGTGATTGGCTAGAGCTGAGGTCTCCAAGCCAGAGACAAAATCTGCTCGGAACCCGAAATGTGTGTTCCCCGCGTAAAACGTAGCTGTCTCTTCTGCCTCATAACTATGTGTGAATCAACACTGCTTTTTGAATGCACTTGCCTTCCAATGCAACATGCAGGATCTCCTTGTTACACAGTGTTGCAAATCATGTCTGGGTTTTTGCGAGCTTGTCTTTTCATTCTCATAGAAGGGTCCTTGGATGGCTGGCAGAGCCACTGAGTCACGTGTTCTGTCTCCATACTCTCGGTTGAATTAGCTGCATTTTATAAGAATTATTAAGGCTGTCTGCGCTTCAGTTCACTGCCGTTTCAAAGAAAAGAATGTTATCTCGTTACAGGACCTTGGCTGCTCCTGGATTTTGCGAGGTGCATTCCTGAAGCCTGCACAAATTCCCAACGCTGCTGAGACAAGCGTACTTTGCTTTAATTTTCCTAAGCCAGTCATGACTTCCACTGTGCCATGTTAAACTGCATGTATTAATGAGTTATAGCGCTGCTAGGTGGTCCCAATTCTTTTGCTTCCCTATAGGGTTGATTCATGTGAGCATCTGCAAGCCTTTAAACAGGAATTCTTGTGTTTTGTAGATTCCGCATGGCGGTATTGCTGCATTCAAACTAATGTAGCATGTCTTCTTAGTGCTTTTAGTCAATACTGTACATTGAAGTGTCTCTGCTGACACCCAGAAGCTCTTCATCCACTCTGGAAAAGGTTTGTGTTCCTTTTAGGTTTAAGTGTTGGTGAAGTAGGTATCTTTCAGCATATTTATCACCCATGGGCACACTGGGACTGGTGCAAAATGGTGAGTGTGCTCATTATTCGTTCTGCTCTTTTTCCCAGTACATGCATCTGGCTTGAGGGGCGGCAGAAGTAGATTTTGGCCCTTCCTCTTCAGATGAGTGTGTGTCCCCAGAGATTTATTGGGCAGGACGTCCTCCTTTGTGGTAGTTTCCGATTGGCTGGTCGGACCATGATATGGGTTATGGAAATTTCATTGTGGGGCTTGGCATTGCAGGACTCACAGTGGAGGTGTAACGATTCCCTCTGGAGACATGTGGCATTTTCTGACAAATTGCAGAGAGATCAAAGAATACTTTGCCATGAATGACATAGGGGAGGTGGACATTAGCATTGTTTGGGAGGCAATGAAGGTGATTTGGTGGGGCTTGTTGATTAGGGAGAGGGCGAGAAAAATGTTGGAACAGCTGCTAATAGGGGATAAGGTTCACCAGGAGATTGAGTACTTGAAGCGGAAAATGCAGAGCTCAGTAGAGGTGGAGGAATATATGCTCGTAGAAGGATAAACGATGGGAACTCAAGGAACTGGGGGTTGGGGATGTTGCCTGGAAATTACAATACTTGAAACAGAGGTTTTACGAAAAGAGGGATAAAGCCTATCCTCTGTTGGCAGGTAGGCTTAGGGCCCATTAGGCAGAGAGATGGGTGTAGGAGGTGGATATGCCCTAGTGAGTTCAGTTTCTAGGGAGATTGAGGAAGGATTTGCAGGGTTTTAGGAGGGATTGTATGGGGAGGATGAGAGGCCAAACAGGGAAAGTATTGATGGTTATCTGCAGGACACCCCCCTCCAGAGGTTGAGCACTTTGTGTGTTGGACTTCTGGAAGCCTCTTTCACTTTAGAAAAGATCCAGAGGGTTACATACAAGGTGCCAGCTGGAAAGGTGCCCAGGGATGACAGTTTTATATTCAAGCAATAAGCCCCGAACCATGGGGGAATTAGTGAGTCAGGCAATGCCCCCGTGGTGTGGGGCTTATTGCTATTAGTATCCCGGTCCTTAAGACTGGGGTACTAATAGCATTATTTTTCTGTTCTGAAAACACTGCAGCATTTCGGAACAGAAAAATTAAAATGTCCAAAAAATGGCCGCTGGGGAAGGGAAAACGCAGTCCGTTTTCCCTTTACATGGTGGCCATAGGGAGCGGAAGCGCTGGGGACACAAGTGTTACAAGCGCGCTTGCTCTCAAATGGAGCAAAAAGAAGGTAAGTGGGGTTGGGAGGGTGTTGAGGGGATTGTTTGGAAGGGGGACGAGAGGAGAAAACACTTACCTGAACCCCCGGCAGGGGAGGATGGCAGCCTCCAGCCATGTGGTGGCTCGGAGTGGGTATTACCCCGTTCCGAGCCTCCTCATTGGCTGAGAGGCTGCCACAAATCCCCAGCGGGGATATCAAGGCGAGGGATTCTGCGTCTGGTAATTCCCCAGTGACTCTCACCCTTGCTCTCCCAGCTTCTGGAAACATTGTACAACTCAATTTTGGAAACAGTCAGGGCACCACCTATGTTTGGTCAACGCCTAATTTTGGTAATCCCAAAGGCATGCAAGGATCCCAAAAAGTGGGATCATATAGACCCATATCTATCCTTAACGTGGATGCCAAACCTTTTACGGGGGGCCATAGCATATAGATTTGTGCAGGTTTATGGTTGGTGCATCCGCACCAGGTTGGTTTTATTCCAGGGAATCAGGGGGACAGACATGCCGCGTAAGATACTAAATTTTATGGACTTGGCGAGAGGGAAGGGGGGGCAACCTAGTGTCCCTTGCATTGGACACAGAGAACCTGTTCAACAGGTTTGGGGGGAGTTCATGTTTGCAGTTTTGGAGAAGTTTGGGAGCAGAATCCTAAAGGAGATAATAACTATTACTACCGGCCTTGAATTGCCTTGAGACTGTAGGGTCTCAAGGCAATTCGACTTATGCAAAGGGATGAAGCAAGGATGTCCCCTGTCATGTTGTTCACTCTTACATTAGAATCACTGGCAGAGAGGATCAGAGATTCTGCTCAGGTGGAGGGACTGTGGGTGGGAGGCCAAGAGTTTAAGTTAGTGATGTATGCTGATCATATTTTCTTACATTTGCAGAACCCTGGTAGGTCAGTCCCAGCTGTGTTGGACATCATTTTGGAGTATGACTTTTTTGGGGGTTTTAAGATTATTAAGAACAAGTCGGTTATTTTCCCATTTGAGGAAGACTTGGTAAGGGACAAAGAACTTGGAGTCTCTGGGACTCAAGTTAGGTCTTGGGAATATTAAGTATTTGGGGGTTATGGTGACCCAGTCCCTCACCTGAGGATTGATTCACAGAGAAAATGGGTTTTCTTGGAAAATTATCGAATGAGGCCAGTTACAGTTGGCGAGTGGTGATGGGTTCCACAGAGCAAAATTCAGGGAAGAATTAGGGAACATGGCATCCTGGGGTACTGTGGGACATTTGGAGTTATCGTCTTCGGATGAAAGGGATTTACGACATGGCCATATCCTGTGAGTCACCTCTTGGCTCCCCTGTTGAGAGATGAGTTTCCCAATCTGTTGAGATTTCATGAGTGATTTGAGGTGGGACTGGAAAGGGTTGGCCAACTTTGGGTCAAGGGGAAATGTATTTCGATATAGGTGTTGGAGGCAGTCATAATGATTGGGAAGCTCTCTGTGTTTTCTTATGTGCAACTGAAAGGCGTGGTGATGGCAGAGAAATGGTAAATAGGATGCAGCAGGATTTGACCGGTAGAAGACATCTTGGATTCATGCATGGGCACTAGGTGATTGATCTCAGCCAACTATACGGCATTGCTGCTGACAAAGGGCAAACATATTGAGAATATTAAGATCAGATTAGAAGGGGACCTGGAGATAAGGCTAGAGGATAATCTGTGGGGGCAGGGGCAATGTGTAGGGGTATGCATAAGGCATTTATTGCAAGTCAATAGAAGATGCACAGGATAAAGCGCTTGCAAAGGGTGCAGTATGACCCAGTGAGGTCAGAGCAAGTTATTGGCATATGTGTCAAGCCTGTAATAAGATGCAGGCTTATTGGAAGGAAGTGTTGGGATGAATCAGAGGAGTGGAAGGACTCAAACGACTGCAGGACCTGCTTCTGGTATTGTTCGGACTGACTAAAGTAGAGGGTGCTTCCTCATATGCTTCACTTTTACTGTTGGCTGCTAAAGTTTGTTTGGTGATAAGTTGGAATGGGAGAAATGTGTCTTCTGAGAGCGAATGAGTGAACAGGGCTATGGAAATATACGCTATGGAGAATATTGTTTATACAAAACGTTATTTGGCTTAAGACATAAATGCATAAAAGCTTACAACTTTAAAACCATATGACAAAATACATTAAAACTCGTTGGGCCTCATTACGGGACCGGCGGTAACCATGCTGGTACTACCAGTGGGTTGCCGCCAGACCCGTAAATATTTACCGGCTCCTGACTTCCCGGTGCCACTGGGAGATTACAACCTATGGAAATGAGGATCGAGGATGCACTGTCACCATTGTTTTTGGTGCCAGCGCTTCCGTGGCGGTCTGCTTTCCGTTCCCGCTATGAGGCCCATTCTCTCTTACACATCAAAAATTAGAGAAATGATAAAACATCCAATAAGATCTCAACCAAAGGTCCGATAAGACCTCAATGGAGCCCCAACGGATTTTAATCATAAAGTGCAATATGTGTACATGGCATGCTGTTGGATAAGGTATTCGGCTAGAGGCAACAGATATAAACTCAGTTTAACAACACCGACTCAATGCTTTTTGTCCTCCTAATCGGCCCTCAGTGTAAGAATTTTGACACAATATATGCTGCATTAAGATCTCCTGGGTCTTTGGAGAATCTCAATGCCAATTATGTTTTCCTTATGTTCTTCAGTCTTAGGAGTGTGAAAAGGTAGCTCGCCCTCAGGTCTCTGTATCCAATGCAGGGCAGCAACAAATGGGTGACTGTTTCTTCCACAGTACCACAATCCGGACAGCTGGTGTTGTCAGACAGGCCCCATTTTGATGTAAAGACTGTCACTGTTAGTGTATTGTTGCAAAGCTGGATGTACAATGCTCGCACGTACCCTTGAGCAATCACATCCAGATACAATTCAAAGCCTGGATCAGTTTAGAGGCTTAAAAACGTGCAGCCACTACTCAGCTACATGCACATAGCCTTCATTTGGCTCTGGACTTTTACCGTGTTTGTTTTCACTTTTTTGCAAGCAAATTCTTCAAAGACCTGTTGATTAGTTCAGGGGAGTACTGAGCACACATACCTAAACCAGGGAAGTGAACTGGAGCCAGTCAGAGTTAACAGATGTTTCAGGGCTGCTTGATATTTCACCAGATTGAGGCTGGACCCGATCTGTATCCAATATAACAGAGGCTTCAGCCCCACTACACTGGCGAAGGGATACAAGTTACATTACCAGCATAGACTCGCCAATGGTGCATAAATAGTGATTGAATTAAGTTGTTTTCTGCCACACTAAGAAGGGGAGCTTTAGTATGGCCACACAGCTCAGCTCCGTAGGTGGCTGCAGTAAAAGCCTGTACAAATGAAGGGCAGGTGACACAGCTCCTCTGCCATATGTAACATAGAACTTTCTGATTCTACTACTATACTTTTCTAAGATCACTGTGGCTTTTAGACGATAGCCCAACCACAAGCAGTTTTCGTCAAACCTTATGCCAAGGTAATCATATGAGCTAACCTACTCCAGGATTATAGCATTAACTTCGATCTTAAATTAATACATTTGGAGAACTTGTGCCCAAACACCATACTTTTAGTTTTCTCCTCGTTGATCATCATTCCCAGTTCCCAGCACTTGCTTTCAAAGATAGCCAACTTGTGGCCATGGCCAGTGGCACAAAGACCCATTACCACCTACTAGTAGATGTGATCACTGTAGGTGCAAAACTTCTTTTTTTCCACGCCGAGATTCCCCCACAATTGGCAACAAACTACACATACAGCAGCAATAGACTGCCCATGCCTGCAGTATTCTCCCTGATAATCCGAAAACATTCTGAAATCAAAAACTCTTCCCAGTCCTTTCAGATACTCACCAAGTTCCCCCTCCTCTTTCCATGGGTCCCCCACCCCCCTCAGCTGTTTTTCCCTCCCAATTATCTCCTTTCACTCTTTGGTTCATGTGACGTGTGATGCATTTTCTTTTCCGAGCGCCTCTTCCGTTGTAGCCACAAGAATATCACAAGATTCCCCCAGTATACCTCCAATAATCTGAAAATGATCTAACTGTTACTGACTCCCCAGACAACTCCCAACTCTCCAATTTCACATGGTATCCGATTCCCCCTCCCCACCTCAAGCCTGATGCAATTGCATCCTTTTCCCTCATCCAAATAACTATTTGATCACTATCACTTCATCTTCGCATTCCCCAGGGATTACTCCGGTAATCGCTTGCATCAAGCAAAATAAATTGCGGCTTTTCACAGGGACGTAATTTCACCAAAATGCCTGGGGTAGCGGAAGTGACATCACACGACCCTTGACCCCCTGATGACATCACAGGAAGTGATGTCATGTGACCCCACCCCAAAGTGATATTGCAGGTAATGATGGAACACGACCTTTCACCCATTGACAAAACAGGAAGTGGCATCACATAGCATTGTACACTACGAAAAATATGGTTACAATATCACTATAATGTGATGTACATTTCATACAAGAATGGAGTGCCTTATGTATCGTTAAGACCAGTGTGTATAGGCCCATATTACCAAATTACTGTGAATGCAAGCAGACGTCCATGACCAAATGATAATGTGTTATTATATAGCACTTACGCTTAAGCGCTTTATATAGAAAAAATATACACCCAATATCACCCAACTCGGGTTGGTACTCATTTATCGACCTCAGAAGGATGAAAGGCTGTGTTGAGGCGTTTAAGAACAGACTAAATCAGTGACTCACCCCCTGAAGTGTGCCTGAAATAAACCTTTAATGAGTCTAGAAATTATTGTATAGAATTCCAGAAAGACACATTATTTGGCATTCCTATACTTTCTTATTTAGGGTCAATGCTGAAAGTGTTAGACTTGTGGAACTGGTGTTCTTATTTTTCTTCTTTTTTTAAGGGGCATGAACAAGAAAGCCAGCCACTCCAGAAGTAAAGAGCCACATGGTGCTAGCTACAGCCCAGGAGCATGCATTACAAAAAAAAAGAAAAAACTTTATTTTCTTTAGAGGTCGCACGGGGGCCACAGAGGTCGCAAGGGTGACCACAGAGGTCGCAAGGGAGACCTCAGAGGTCGCAGTTGCAACCTCTGGCGACCCCTAAATGACGTCCACGGCTTTTCATTTTTAAAATGCCTGTCTGCTGAAAAGCACCATGGGAGATAGAGCTTTATTGAGGGGGTAAAGGGGCACCCCCTTCCCAATCAAATATTTTTAAAACTCCTGGACAGATTTACCCCAAACCTGTCCCAGAAATTAAGACAACACTTCATGCCCAAGTTGTTTCTTATTTGGTGCAAATCCACCAAGTCGTTTTTGAACTTTTCTCTTTTGGGAGTAGGCCGAAAACAGTTTTTTTAATTTCTTAATAACTTTTCTTTTCTTTTTTTTATTAACAAATCTTTCCCAAAATGTACAGTCTTATTTGTAAAATGTAATCTAAATCAATCATGCAAGTCAAAAGTTATTAGCAATAGAGTTTTCAAATGTCCTATGACTTAAGGCCATCACTGTAACTGCAGGGCAGCGGCTGCCGCCCTATAATCACACACACATTTATAGTTCTTCAAGCACAGGGGAAAGCAAAGCCCAGCGCGTGAAGCCGCACTCACAATTCTCTTTCCCAAACTCTCCAAAAAAAGCAAAGTGAGGACAGGGAAGGCAGATTGGTGTTCTCTTCAGGTGCTGCTGAATGTGGCCATAACCAGATAAAAAACCACACAGGCTTCCTCAGAGTCTGAATATGTATGTATGTTTATTATATATAAACATAAACACACACAGGCACTATCGACATGAAAAGAAATCTACCCGTCACCTTTTTTCTGAAAGGCAGAACATCGTTCCCAGCAAAATCAAAGCAATACGTAACTATTTGTTATGACCTTTAGACGTTGTTTCAAATAATGAATACATTGAGACCCTTATCAAAGTATTGGTGATCAGAACTATCCCTTGATTCTCCATTAGAGCGAGTGCTAGACTAAAGATTGACCTGCACCTCTGGGAAGTTAATTATATATATTTTTTTAAACGGCTAGAAGGCTTGCATACAAAGGCAGGAAATTCCACACTGAAGTAATCAAGGGCCACATTAAAGCCTCAGAATTAATGCTAAAATAGGCAGTATTTATGAAATATCTGAAAAATAACCTATCTGAAAAATACCACCTGTACTAGCACCGTTCACGTTACGATATGGTGGTGGAAATCACTGTTGGCAATACCACATACATGCCAACATTCTGTGACCAAAAATCTGTAGAAATCGGCATTTGTTGCCACTAAATAGGTAGGCTGTCGGACTGCTTAAAAAGGGTTGGCAAGGTGCCGGAGAGAGGGGCGCTGCATTGTGCAGCTACGCTGAAGAAATAGCATATTGTACTTGCAGGCGGGTGGAAGTGGCGAGACTCGCGCAGGGCGGGGCTGAAACGTGCGGTTCCTCCCAGCTCCTGACTCAAGCTCACACCTGCCAGAACTCATTAGGAGGAGTGGCTCGCCATTGCTTCAGCGGCTCGCCCCAGCATGTAGATGACTGGCACCGGGGAGCTGAGGTACGGTGAACCATCTGGCTGTTGATATCTGGAAGTGCTGGAGCGGATCTCACGGGCGCCTCTGACAGTCTCGGGAGGTTGCACTGGCGCACCAGTCTGCTAAATGCAAGTAAGAACACACCATTATAAGAGCAGCAGCTTGGACACATCCCCACTTAAGAACGTTCCTCGGATTTTGTGCACTTGCACACCCTGCAACCATGGCTGAACAGGCTGCTAAATCCAGTGCAAAAAAAAAAATAATCATATATCTTTTTTTTTTAAATCGGTATTTGTTGCCACTGAATCGGTAGGAGGTAGGACTGCTTAGAAAGCGGTATACTACCTCCTAAATCGGTAGGGTTGGCAAGTATGATACCACCATATTTCAAGATGAAAAACTACGAATTATTGGACTTCACAGGTGTCACCAACACAGAGGCACAGGTAAAATGTTTAAATGTCTCCTAAAATTTCACCAGGTGTTTTTCCATTCACTAAAGAGAAGCACAATGCTTACTTTCAAAAATTAAAAATATGCAGCAAGTCCGTTTTGTGGAATAATACTTGTAGTATTTAGGAAATCTACTAATGGTACAGTGGTACTCATGTAATAGGGCATATTTTTGGGATCAATACTGGTGGCAATAATCACCACTGCTAATTCACCTCAAAAGGCCAGATAACCCATAATGATGCACGAATCGCCCATCCTTTCATCCTCGGACTGTGCTCAAACCATATATATTATTTAGGGGCAAATATTAATATGGCAAATTATACAGACAAAACTAACTGCCACTGAATACCCATCCCTTTATGTATTTTTGGGGACCACCCTTTCACTTTTTTTTTCTTCAAATCTTCGATCTGTTTTCATGATAGCACAGTGTGGTATAAGTCAACATAACATAGCATGCCTGGTGCAAACAATTTATCACCATGAGCTAAATGCGGAAGAGTATGGGTTTGTACCTACTGTGAGGTACCAGAAGTAAGGCTCGGACACATGGGTGGCATGTTTTTGGATATGGACTATTGCTTACAAAAGGTTGGGGAAAAGGCCTGTCTATCCCTAAATCTAAGAAGGGTTTCCCTGCCTCAAGGTAACTAATGAAAACAGTCAGGATGTCCAAAAGTAAAAGTATGTCCCAGTCATGTCCCCCAAAACCTATTTCTGTTCGTCATTCTATAAACTAAGAAAATGGTGAAGGGATGATCTCAATCTAAAGAAAACAGTGTTCATCAAGTAAACACATGTTCTCAGTCAATCAGGCTTCTAGAATTCAAAAGCAATGTTCAAGAAATAGTGTTCCAGTAATGGGGGTTTGCTCCTTTCCCCTAGCCTTCAATAGGGACAAATTTCTTTCCAGTCTCTTCTTATAAAACACAAATTGGTCTTCCAAACAATACTACAACACGCCTCTCAGTCTTAGGGTTTTTTTAACCCCTTTTGTTACGGCTTTCTATTTTGGGTGTGAATCCCTTACTCAATACTTGAAGGTTCTTGGTATACTCTCCAAGACACATTTATTTCTTATATTCTCCTTTCACATGTATGGCTGCAGCCCATGTCATTTCTGATTATCCTTGTTGTCCTAGACCCTTTTATATTTAGTCTATCTTTTGGGTGCAGGTCCCAAACTCGCAATGAAACTTCAGGCTTGCTTGGTTTACTCTCCTGCCAAACACAGCCTCGCTTCTTTTCAAACTTGCTACTATGCCGAGTCCCTGACTCCTTTATGTGCTCTACTTCACTCGGGTGCGTGTTCCTGACTCGCAATTGTTGCCCAAAGTAGCTTGATTCACTCTCCTACCAAGCTAACATTTATTGTATCTTATGCTTAATTGTTATGCATTAATTTGCCACATATCAATTATCGATTGGGGTAACTACTTTCATGTTTCTCTCAGTGTATTAGACCAAAATGTTCTCGAACCCTTATTTAGTCCTTTCTGTGCTTTTCACAGCTTCCCTGGACCTCTTCTTCCATCCCACCAGCCCACCTACCTTTGTTCTCGGTTTGCATTCTCTAGTCTGTGGGATTCCGTCCTGCGGCTCTGCTTGTTCTCTCTTCGATACCTCATTCGCATCTGTTCTGTGTCCTTGCAGTCTGCCCTTGCCTCAGCTTTGCTTGGACATGGTAAGATGCTCTCGCATTGATTCAGTAAGTGAGCTTCGGAGTCGCCAGCTTCCAGGCTGCGTTTGTTCTCTATCCTTCCATAGCAGACTGCATCTTCTCTCTGTGACAGTCTTGCATCTCCATTTTCTGCTCTCCAGCGGACTGCTTTGTTTCTCCGGTCACAGCAAACCAGGGGGATCTCCCTGTGCTTCTCAGCTGTACCACATTTTTTTTAAATTAAATAAAATGGGTTTATGGTTTACAAAACTTGCAACCTTTACACATTTTAAATTACTGACAATGAAAACAACATAAAACCAAATAAAACATTAATTAACAATTGAATTCACATATATCATTACGTAAAAATTATTGAGAAAAGAGATAGAAAATATTCAGTACTATCTTCTTGTCTTTAACTTAAAGGCATCAACAATTACATCAAGTTTATACATGTACAGGACAAACAATAAGATTATCTTTATGTGTACGTCTAAGGAAGTCAACAGGCTATATATAGAACGGGCTCTTCAAAACCTATATAAGCCCAATTTAGCTTTAGAATTCATGGAAAACCACATATTTCAAATTTTGAATGGTTACTCAACATATAAGGGAAAACCAAATAATCATAAAAATTGCAAATTATTTTTCTCCATCAGCATAGACTCAAGTTTCTACAGAAATGTACCAAGTGCCAACAAAAAACGCGTACTAGTACCAAACATAGCCCTTTCCCAGAATGACTGACGAGCAATCAAAGTTAGCTCAGGATAATAATCACACAGAAGATTTTGCCTAAATAGTTCAAAAGACATACAGAATAGAACTAGGTGTTTTAATGTTTCTTCTTGATTTTCGGCAAGACAGAAGCGACACCACTTCTTATTTTGTGCAGGAAGGGCAAGTTTGTACTGCACGTGCTCCAGCGTCGGCAATCGGTTCAATTTGAATCTCATGTAAACCTTTAGAATTTTATGGCAAGGACATTTCAGGATATATAACAGCCGGGATGATCTCTTTCTGCCACATTGAACAAATGATGTGTAAGTTTTGTATATATAGTTGGCATCAATGGTGCAAATCCAATCCATCTCATATAATTTGCGTTTAACCGAAGGTAACCCAAGAACTAAATCATCAAGCGACACATTTATAGATCCCAAAACTTCTTTCATTTGAGCAACAAAGAGAGAAATCGATAGTACATAATCTTCAATCATAAGCTTTTTGAGATCCATGTATAAAGAATTTCTAGGTTGATCAAGCAATTTGGAAAACGCGGTAACCTTCCGCCAAGTATATCTAGATGACAAAGAAAGCATTCCCAATTTTTGCCTAACAATAGAATTGGGAACTGCAGGGGCAAGACTCAATGTAGTTTTCCATAGCTGCCCTTGGATTTTATTCAATACATCTTCCAAGTTAACAATACAGAAATCTAAACCATACAGCAGTTTAGTTTCAACCTTAAGTAACTAAAAATCTAAAAGTGGAATAAGCAAATATTTAGAATATTTTCGATGGATAATTTTCATCTGAGAGAGTAAAGGATATATCTTCTCAGCTATCCTCTGCTTCCACGACAACAGCAATTATGAGTCAGCTAAATGGTATCCCAGACACTTCATAGATTTCACCTGTAGAATCAATTTATTTGAGATACATTTATAGCTTTTACTGCGCCTCTTATCGTTGAAAATAATTACATTGGATTTGGCTGGATCGGCTTGTAAATTATGAGCATCCGCATATTTGGAAAATGCATTTAACTTTAACTGTAATCTGTACGGTGTTCGATCCATAAGAATAATTTCGTCTGCAAAACAAAGTCAATGAAAACAAAGCTTACCCAAACTTACAGAATACATGGTAGGATTGCTCCATAGGGAATCAATGTCGCTGATATATAAATTGAACATGATGGCTGCTAAAGAGCATCCCTGTTTAACACCTGTCTGGGAAGGAATCAGATCTGTAACAGTTCCTTCCTGATTTAATCTAAACTGAAACGACGTGTTAGTATGCAGCAATGAAATAAGATGCACCAGCCTTTGAGGAAAGCCCATGTTCAACATTTTCTCTAATAACCGCATCAAAGGCAGAAGACAGATCTAACGCTGCCATGTAAACAGGACCTTTCTGGGCCATTTTAGTATATGCAAACAGATGCGCCATGATCATAGCATTCAGAGAAGTACTCATATACTTTCTGAATCCGATTTGAAACCTTGAATATAAATAATTTTCAAAAATATGGTATTCCAATAGCCTCAACAACAAGATAGAAAATACTTTAGCTGCAGAATCAGTAAGAGCAATTGGGCGAAAGTTCGCCGGGTGGTGCGGATCGCCCTTCTTATGTATAGTTATAATAATGGCGTCCTGCCAAGACAAAGGAATGTCGTTGGTACGTAGTATATGATCAAATTTAGTATACAGCAATGGAGCCCAAATTGCAGGGTCTGAATTAAAGATACAGGGCGGGATCCCATCAGGAGCGGCAGATTTAGAATTTTTCAATCGCCCAATTGCCCACTCAATTTCCTGAATAGAAAACACATAATCGATAGTAGGGATGCTATGAAGGACATGAATACAGTCCCCTTTATATTTATAGGGGAGTTGAAACTTATAGGCATGCCATTTTTCCTCAGAGATACATTAGCTCAGGCCTAAAGAGCCTGAGGAGGCATCTCCTCTCAAAATAGTCCATATATCACAAACATCCCTTTTACAAAGTAATCTAAGCAGTTTCTGGTTTTCAGCGCAGTGAATTTGGTGTTTTATCAATTTTAGCGCATTTCTGGCAGATCGTTGGATTTGATGTTTATGCGATTAGGTAAACCTCAAGAGGCATATCCCACTCCGTCAATTCTCTCAAATCATAGTTCCTCTTGGATTTAACATTTTGTATTTCAGCATTGAAAGGTGGACAGTGCAGACGATTGGCGCTGGAAAAGGATATAATAGTTTCATGAAGATGATATTCTATAATCTTCCAATTCCAAGTCCAAGTCTCCCTATCAATGTTATCAACCTCAAGGAAATCATGATCAAATACTCGCCATGCGTCCCTGTGGACCAGATAAGATAATTGACGACACAGAAAAGGGGACCAGTGGACAGACCTAGAACGCCTCTCAAGACTAAGAAGGGACAGACCAGGTATTCGAGAAGAAACCACCACTTGTACCTTAAAGTGGAGCTTAATTGGGAAGTGGTCGCTCAGTGAAAAATCACCAATGATCACAGGGTTAACCAGTAAAAGCAAATTACTAGAAACAAAAAATAAATCTACACAAGAAAAGGCAGCCCTTTCCACGTCACCATGGAGGGATCAGATTGAAACTTCATTGTATGGCGATTTCGTAGCTCAAAAAAGCTAACCCATAAGGCACCTCTATTAAGGGCCGCAGCCAAAACATTCCGATTACCTAAGGAATCATTGCAGGCTGCATTAAAGTCACCACCAAATATAATCGAGTAGTAAGGATTAGCAAGCAGTGCATCTTCAAGTAAGCTGTCCAAAGTATCACAGAATTCATCAAAATTGTTTTTTAGAGGATTATAGTAAATACATACAATCAAAAAAATGAGATCACAGGTATGCGGTTGACTATAATCAATTGCCATGATATCTTTAAAAGTGCCGAAAATCCTAGCATTGTAATGTACCTTGTTCTTTGATAGGACCGCAAGCCCGCCAGAAGGCCTCCCTACCACGACCTGCACGGCCGGGAGGGAAAGATATGTAAAACCATCCACACCAATCAGGTGTGTGGACATTGTTTCTTGAATAATAAGAATTAAAGGTAATTGGTCAAAGGATACATAGTCAATCCATTTCTTAAGGTTTGAGTAGCTACAGCAATTCCAGGAGATAATTGATATATCAGAAAAGCTACGGTTTGGAGGCCGTCCTAGCTATTTCAGAAATAGTGGCAAGCAGTGGAGCAAACCAATTTAAAGAAGTAGCGTTTGCAACCAAAGCTGTCATTTGGGGTATTAGGTCATTAGCAGTTGGCATAACAACGTTAGCTACACTGGAAGACTGAGGTAGATGTGCCACTGGTGGATCCATGAATACATCGGCCTCCTCTCTAGTATGGAAAGCACATAAGGTCAAACCTTGTTGTTTCAAATCGAATCTGTTTCCAAAACAAGAGCAGTATATTAACTGAATATGTGCCGCATATCATCTTATGGTTATTCTGATTGGAGAGGCAAATCCATTCTATGTCATGAGATACCAATGTGCGCAGTTGCGGGACGCACCTGAATATACTAAACAGAAACAATTGATTAATCCTCTGTTGCCCATGTTTATTTGGATCGCTAGACCATCCCAAAATATTGGGCATATCAGAAGTAATAATTGGTCACTTCCACCTGCAGGTCATTTTGCAAGTAAATAGTTTTCCCAGATACCGCATGCTCCTGCTGGTTACTCCCAGGAGCGAAAGGTACCCCTTGAGGAGGATTGGAACAAGGCATTTTCTTCAGAGTGGGGCAATTTTCGTTACCTTCATAGAGCACGTGAGGATCAGACTTCATTTCTATGTTGAGAGGGGGCCCACGAACAGCAGTAATATCAGCTCCGTGCAACTACTCCACATTCCGACATCCAGGCACAGTGGAAATTATATTAGATTCATCATTATTACCAACATCATTAAAATGACCAGCCCCTTCTTTAGAACAAAACTTTTGAGCATCCAAATGGGACCCTTCCATAATGAGGGTCCTAACAAGAGATATTGGGGGTACGACCTGGTAGGGGGATGTTTAACAGGAACTCCTTGTTCAAAAACTTTTGGCACCAGATTTTGAGAAAGCGTGGAGCCTTTTAAACAGGCCTTCTACCAGCCCCAGTTGTCTTTATTACGGCAATTGGATGAAACTGTAATAGAGGACTCTGCTTGGATAGTATCTTGGAAGGTGATATTTGCGAATGAGAAGTAACACAGTTACTTCTGGTTTTACCAGCTAAAGTCCCCTGGCCTTTATCTTTGATAACAGTTGAGATATGAGTTAATTCAGATTTCAATTTCCCCTGCTTCATTCCAAGTGCTCGATGCGAATCCAACGCAGTATTTGTAGGATTAGCAGTAGTGGCTGTAAATGAGTACAGTGACGTTTTTGCAGTTCTGTTGGGCTCAGCTCTATCTTCCATATTAAGAACCTTCTTTGATTCATCATTGAGCTGTTCAAGAACAATATTCACATCATCTCCTGTGGTGGAAGCCACATGAACAACACAAGGATTGTTTTTCCCGTGTTTAAGATCAGGTACGTTTTTGTTTTTTTTAACTTGGTCATTGCTATCGTTTTTTTTTTTTTACTTTTCTGGTATTGTTGTTCCTTTTCATAGCTCGTGCATGCGTACACCTTAGCTTCCGGGAGTAAAGTCTATTATCAGGTACAGCTACCACACTTGCGGATTCAATCCCTTGTAGAGCTACAGCACATCTATCCTGCTTCTCAATCTCATTCAATACCTCAACGAGACGGGAAGGGCAGTCGGTCCTCTAAAGGCCTGTCATCTCATTTCAGCACAAAATTGGCTTCAGTGTGTATTCCCTCACGTTGCCCAGCACAGAAGTTTGTCTCTGTTATAAGAAAACGAAATATATCATCTAATTTCAGTGCATTTAGTTTCACTGCCTCACATAAGAAACTCAGACCTGGAGGAGGTTCCGACCCCAGGTCACGAGATCCACCAACAGCAACTTGAGCAAAAAATCTAGTAATGTACTTCTCAAATTGGTCAGGTCCTAAGGTCTGCGTCCCTTGATTCTCCAGTCTCAACACAGGGACATGCTGAGCCTTCCCAATTAATGTATCCAAAGTAACCAAAGTAAATTAAATTTATTATTATTAACCAATTTTTCGGTTTGCATATTGACATTAGCCAGCATAAAGCCCTCCAACCTGCTAGTTTTTTTCTGCCAAACCCCCCATATGTTGCCCTCCATATGTTGCCTCATATTTCCCAGTTCCGCATGCATCCTTTCATGCCCTTTATCGAGCAAATTCAAAATCCGCCCGAATACGGGAAAATCATTACTCTTCAGAGGATTATTGCAACCATCATTAGGAACAGAATTGTTAATATTACTAGGATTCTGATTCCCAACAGGAGATACAGAGTGATCAAGTATAGGGTTACTCAAAGATGAATTAGCTAGAGATTTAGCAGTAGGAGAGGTAGGGGAACTGGTAGAGGGAAGGTGAGCAGGAATTGACTTATGAGGTGGCAAAGATGTACTAGCATTCACCTCTTTTTGCACAAGTGAAGACCCCATAGGTGAAAAAGCCGGACATACCAGCGCCTCACGACAGCCCTTCAACCATTCCGCCTACACCGTTGCGGATAGAATTGATACATCAGTAAGATAATGCCCCATTGGTGTCCTAGCAGGTAAGGATGTCATTTCATTATCTTTAGAGCAAGTGTGCGCAGTATTAGGAACACCCGCGTTGGGGGTATTAAATCCATACTGCCCTGGATTAAGGCAATGCTCTTTT
The DNA here is from genome assembly GCF_040938575.1 of Ambystoma mexicanum. Lineage (NCBI taxonomy): Eukaryota > Metazoa > Chordata > Amphibia > Caudata > Ambystomatidae > Ambystoma > Ambystoma mexicanum. The sequence continues at coordinate 486,009,438 of NC_090931.1, read as the reverse complement.
GGTGATGTGCTTGATTGTAATGCACTTCCCGCCACTGCGCCAACAAAAGGTTCAGTTGCCATTGATTGCAAGCTATAAGGCACAGTATCAGAATCCATATCTCTCCCTACGTGTTCGGGAGAGTTAAGAATCTGCGGTCTTTCAAATCCTGACATTCATCATCGTAAGAAGCATGGAACTGTATGGGCGCAGCCATTATGAAACTTGCATTCAAGCACCTTTCGTACAAACACTTACCACTTATCAAACTTCCCACCATTACACCTACTCTGGAACACTGCCCAAGTAAACCAATGACTCAGTTTATGCAGAGCCGTAAGCAAAGAATTGAATGTTTGAATTGCCTTAACCAGCTATCTAACAGAACAGGTTGGTGTTTCACGATCAACAATACACCGCAATCACAGGTAATGTACTAAGCATTATCCAACCCCCAACTTTTTATGGATTTATTTATTTATTTTGCCACTAGCGTTAACCGCAGAAACCGCCAAACTCAAACCGCCTAACAGTCAAACAGTCTGTACACTTCCTCATGCACTTCCAGGATGCGCGCGCAGGATGCGCGTGCACCGTGAATATATGCTGAAAGGGAGGCCTGGACACGCGGCACAGGGGCCGTGTCTAGCAGATATTAAGCAATCCTCCTAAAAGAAAGAAGGAAAAAGTTTGTTAAAAAAATTGAGCAGAGCGAACGTAGTAAGCACAAGCACAAGTCCCTGTTCCAAGTCCAAAGCAAGTCCCCAGTATTTACTTAATAAGCATAATCCTCCCCAACAATGTCCAACGTCCAGGTTACGCTGCACTTGTAGCTTTCTCTTGCCAACTGCAAGTTCACAGGCGAGCAGATGGAACCCAGGCGACACAACCAGTAGGACCAGTCAAACAGTCTGTACACTTCTTCATGCACTTCCAGAATGCGCACGCAGTATGAGCGTGCACCTGGAATATATGCTGAAAGGGAGGCTAGGACGCCGGGCACAGGGGGCGTGTCTAGCAGATATTAACCAATCCTCCTAATAAGCAGAATCCTTCCCAACAACGTCCAACATCCAGGTTACGCTGCACTTGTAGCTTCCTCTTGCCGACTGCAAGTTCACAGGCGAACCCAGACGGCACAACCAGCAGACCAATCAAACAGTCTGTACACTTCCTCATGCACTTCCATTTAAACTCCCACGTTGTGTAAGGGAGTTCTTCTGAACCAGTGAGATTCCAAAAGAACTAGACTGCTCACGTTGGTTTACTGGAGTGATCTTCATCCTTGTAGTCCTCTTACTCATCTCAGTACATGATCTCAGATATAATAAGTCAATACTGGTTTGCTTTTTACTCTGCATTAATTAATCGTATTGGTTTCACAGTAGCGCATATAAGCCACATCAGATCTAACGGTTTATTGAGAAACCACCCTCAACACAGGAATTTCCATCCCTACTTAAAGTGTGATGCAACAAACTGTTTAACTGATTCTTTTATTTAGCCCCATCTCAGACACATATCATGCAACTTGGATCTCTCCTCCTGAGCTAACAATGAGCCAAGAACCAGGCCGGTGTACGGGAAATAGAATGGGATTTATTTAAATTAAAAGTAATAAAAATTAGCATAAAAATGTCAAACACCACGTTGTCTGTCACCATTAACTTCTTGTTACCCAAATCATTTACACAAATTAGTTTTAAAAAAAGACACAAATCACAATTCTTTACTTTCTACCAATTTCACTTCAAGAAATAATTAAACTGATCACTATTAAAACATTTATAAATGTGTGGTGCAGGTTTGATTTTCCTGCGGGCTTAAGAGGCTAGCAGTAGGATTTCAAAGATAGGTACACATACATAGGGCAATTGTGATTTTGCCCACACTTTTGGTTTAAACTAAACACAGGGTGAATTAGTTGTTTGTTTTTCAGACCCCCCCACCCCACTTTAATCTGTGTTGGGGAAGTCAGTCATAAATTATGAATGAATTGGTAGGAATTTGGGATTTCAGCCTCTCCTCCACTGAAAGGCCTGCATTGGGGAAGCTGGATAAAAAGGTTGGACTGGTTTAAGAACAAAGACACTCCTCTGCCTTAAAGAAGTGGGGGTCAGCAGGACAAAAAGGATTACCCAATTAAATTATAGGCTATAGTTTTGAGCGCACACTGGGAGGTGAGCTTTGTTAATTTAGAATTTTATCACAATTCACCCCGTAGTGTTCTGCCAAATGGGGAATTCATTAAATTAATATTTTTTGTTTAATAGGCTAAGGATCTACACAGTTTTGCTGCCCTCCCCCCACTCATTATAAAGGGAAAGGATTCAAGGCAAGCAGAGTCTCCCACCTTTTGGTTTCCCAGGGCTCAGTTCTACTTACATAGAAAGCCTCTGTTTAGCCAGCTACATCCAGGACACTCTAGAAAGATAGGGCAAGGGTCTGATCACTCCACTCTCAAAGATGGCCTCCTGCTCTCCCCCATAGGACCCAGTCAGCTTGGAGTGCTTCCTATAAATAGACATATCCACCAGATGCACTCTTAGCAATCTCCTCTGGTGTTTCCTTCCAGCTGTCAGAAGGTAAGTTTTAGCAGCCATCTCTGTCTCTCTGTCCCTGTCTGTGTGTTCTTGTGTGTCCCTTCCACCTAGTGCAATCCTTCTTATATAGCAGCGATGACACCACTGATTTTACAATCTTGGGGAATACCATGCAATAATTCCTGCAGCTAGGATTGGACAGTTACACTACTCTCTCCTCCCAAACCCAGCCTCCAAGTCAGGATTTGTTTAGGGGTCTGGAGCAAGATATGGCAATTCCAATTTGTAATTGCCATTTGTTCTCCTTTCAGATTTCTGGCAAAAACTAGTTATGTATCACAACTTCATAATTTTACTAGCAACTGACATAATAAACATATTTTCTGATTCAGCTAATCATGGGGAATTTGAACAGCCGACCACCAGGTCCATACCATGTAGCACAGCCATGTGGTACCTTTCCGCCTTTTCCATAAAAAGCATTACAGTTATGAATATGAATGTTATTACCCATATTCCTAATTTTATTCTCCACCCGCTCACAAACTTTCACATTTGGAATAAATTCAGATCAGGGTGATCCCGGTTGTACAAAAACAAACACAATTGTACAATGATTTAGAACATACAGATCTTATTGTGCAATACAAGTAGGTGAACACGTCGCCACAGGTGATTGGACCCAAGACATTCCCTATGAAAGAAACAAATACATAACTTTGCATACAACTAGGCAAGTAAAAAAACAGTTGGATGATTGACAATATACATCCTCTTGTGAATTATGTAGAGACATTGGTGAAGAACTGGTGTTTTTGTCTTTTTATGTGTAAGGTGATGTATTTGTTTCTTTCATAGGGAATGTCTTGGTCCCAATCACCTGTGGCAACTGTTTTGCTTATTTATAATTCACAATGAGAATTGTATGTTCTAAATCATTGTACAATTGTGTATATTCTTTGTACAACTGGGGTCACCCTGATCTATTGTTTATATAGAGTGTGACATACCAGGAGAGATCAGGGGAGTGCCAGGAGCGAAGTGCCAGGAGCCCCTCGTTTTACTACATGTTCAGATCAGCCAGAAACCTAGTTTGACTGGCCATTACAGTTCCCTGAGTTGCAGGTGGAGGAATTTTATTTCTCCAAAATCGCCTGGAAATGACATAAAAATGGTATATAAATGAAATCAGCATGGCTTATGGTTGCTGAGAAAAAGGCCTAAACGATAATAGTTATTTTAAATTAATTGTGAATCTTCATCTGGGACAAATGGCCATTCCCCAGCCTTCCGGCCATTTATTTTCACTGGGTCACCCTGTACCCACAGTTTTTTTTTATGTCTCTTTTTGTTGGAAGCTTGCTCTTTCAAGTTGTTGCCTCCCTTTTCGCACATATTGGTCCTCCCAAGGGGAACTTCTCCGGTAGTCAATTCCTTCAGAGGCAGCAGGTATAGAGAAAACTGAATTTCAACACCTTTAGCAGGACATTTTATTGCAGTTGGTAATTAGATGGGAGATGTAACTTCCAGATTGGCAGAGGGCGATTTCCTTGAGATGTTTCCCACAGCCAGCAAAAGGGTTTGTCTTGGGCCGAAAATTTTCCATGAAAACAAAGTAGCTTTTCAAATGTCACCGATGTTTTGTATGTGAAGCATAATATACATTGCTTTTTGTCAACCCGCACATCACGTCTTTTCCCTGACATTTTTCTGTGAGCAGTGATACATTTTCACATTTAAACTGCTTTTACTTGTACACACCAATGCAACCCATTTTTGTGTCCCTATTTAAAAAATCCTGTTTTCCATGTGCAAGGGATCTTTGATTCCTCCTTATTTTGTGAATTAAAGTGCTGCATTTCCTTTGGTAATGACAGGTAGGCCCCTTGTCCACATGGCTCTTCAATATTACGTGAGAAAGAAACACAGGGCAAGCCGTTTTTGGTACAGTGTTTAAAATCCTGCTGTTCATGTGAAATGGACATCTATTTGGGGCCTTTGAATGCACCCCACACTAGGCAGATAGAAGGGGAATTTATTTAATTCCCGACAAGGTGTTAAAGAACTTTCAGGGGGATTTTTTCGGTGTCTCCTGAAGATGATCGTCCTCAGTCCCATAAGGAATTTCCCTTCCCAGGTGATCCGCCTGCTGTGCACCACACCAAAGGTAATTATTGTACTGTGGATGGACTGCCTTGGCCCTCTGGGAAAGTTCTCCCCCTAGAGGAGAAGGAGCAATATCGTCAGAATTGTCACAATACTCTAGTTTTGACACCTTGCATAGATACCTATGGAGTTTGAGCACTTGATATTGAGATGTGTGTTCAACCTGCTAGTCCCATATGCATAAGTACCAGTAGTGAAGATGAGCCCTTTTGTGGTGAGGTTAATAAATGAAGTACCATTAAATTGGTTAATACAGCTTATTTGCGACACTACAAAATGACACTTAGCAGCCAGTGCTATAATAGAATGTAACATCGACACTGACTCCCAGTGTCTATGTTCCATTAGATGTAGTGCTTTCAAACTATTTCAAGAGTGCTTAGTATACGCCACTTCTAAAGGGAAGCGGCAATGTAACCAGACACTAGAAGAGTATTACAGTAGCCAAATACAAGTCTTCTCCCAAAAATGTAATTCTTCTAAACCACATATCTACACACAATTACAATTTCAGCTAAGAATTGACAGCAACCAGATATCTCTCCTAACCTATGAGTCACAAAACACTAAAAGGGAAATGTTGCATTACTGATATTGATATTGATATTTTATTTCTATCACGCTCATACACAAGTGTCTCAGAGCGCAACAAGGCAAGGGAAGGGGAACAGGGGAGAACAAAAACAACGATCTTACTAGGCCCAGTGACATTGAGAACGTGCAAGTGCAGGGTAGAGGGAGAAGGGGGAGAAGTGCATGGAAGGGGGAACAAAAGGAGAGTGCAGAGCGAGAAGGAAAAAACAAAAATAATAATAAAATAATAAATAAAAAGGCAACAAACAATGGGAGTGCAGCCAGCAAATGGCGAGTGCTGGGTTTATGGCAGCAGGCCATGTAGGTCTGAAAGTGAAGGAAGAAAAGGGGAGGGCTGTATGGGTACAGATACAGACCCCAGTGCAGGGGGTGGCCCGGAGGCAGTGTGTGAGAGTGGCAAGATGAGCAGGTACCTGGGCCCGGAGGACAGAGGGTGGCCAGGTGTGCCGAGGGAGAGTAGAATCAACAGGGGAGAGGGGAGGAGAAGGCAGAAGCAAAGAGGAAGGTTTTGAGGTGCTTCCGGAACTGGAGATGGTTCTCCTCAAGTTTTAGAGTGGCTGGGAGGCTGTTCCAGAGGGAGGCCCCAGCCGAAGACAGAGATCTACCCCCAGCTTGTTTCTTTGAGAAACGACTGACCCTGAGGGAGTTAGAGGTAGAGGAGCGGAGTGCTCGAGATGGGAGGTATTTGCGGAGGGATAGCTGAAGGTATGTTGGACCCAGGCCCCAGAAAGCCTTGTGGACAATGCAGAGGGTTTTGAATTTAATCCTTGCATCCACTGGGAGCCAATGGAGAGATTTCAGAGCTGGAGAGATACGATCCCAGGACTTGAGGCCAAGGACAAGTCTTGCAGTCCTGTTCTGGATAAGTTGTAAAGGGCGGAGAGTAGAGGCAGGTAGATTAAGAAAGAGGCTGTTGAAATAGTCCAACTTAGATCTTCGGAGACAGTGAGCTTCTGGGGGAATGAGAGGAAAGGAAGAATACCTCTGAGGAGGTGCAGTAGGATGTTTGACTTTTTTGATACATCAGCGATGTGGGCAGAGAAGGAGAGTGTGGAATCAAAGGTGACACCAAGGTTCTTGGCCTCGCAGGTGGGGATAGGAGGAGGGCCAAGGGAGGCCGGCCAGATAGTGAGTGAAAAGGAAGGTGATGGTGTGCCAATGAGGAGGAGCTCTGTCTTGCTGGCATTAAGACAAAGATCGTTGGCGGCACACCAATCTTGGATGGCAGTTAGGCAATCAGTAATGAGAGAAGTGGAGGAGGTAGCCGAGGGCAGCCTGAAAATGAGTTGAGTGTCGTCTGCGTAGCAGTGGAAGTTTGAGCAGAAAATGGCAATACAGCGTGCAAGAGTTGCCAGGTATAGGTTGAAAAGCCAGGGCAAGACGTTAGACCCCTGGGGAACACCACAGGTGGAGAGGAAGACAGATGATAGGAAGGACCCAAGTTGGACCTGGGAGGGTCGATCAGAGAGGAAAGAGGTCAGCCAGGCCAGAGCCTGATCGGTGATGCCCAAGTTATTCCGGAGACGGTTGAGCAGGATAGTATGGTTGACCGTGTCGAAGGCAGAGGAGAGATCAAGTAGGATGAGAACAGAGGGAATGCTATAGTCAAGGTTGGAAAGCAGATCTTCACGGATGGTCAGGAGAGCAGTTTCCGTGCTTCTGTTTGATCCAAAGCCAGACTGATGGTCATGGAGACAGCCAACAGAATCAGAATGAAGATTTAGCTGAGAGATTGCCGGCTTTTCAAGGAGTTTGCCTAAGAAGGGGGTAATGGAAATTGGGTGATAGTTGGCCGGACAAGAGGGATCCGCTGTGGGTTTCTTGAGGAGAGGATGCACAAGGGAGTTCTTAAGAGGGGAGGGGAAGGATCCTGAGGCAAAGGAGTGGTTGCAGAAGTTGGCAAGGGCCGGAGCCAGGGTATCAATGTGGTCCTTGAGAGTTTTAGAGGAACAGGGATGAACTTGGTTTGACAAGGCTTTCATAGCTCGGACTTGTCTAGCGACCTCATCAGGGGAGAAGAGAGGAAAGGAAGAGAAGGAGGGTGGGGGGTGGCTGGAGGAGGGTCAGTGAGTACCGGCGGAGAGGGGAGAGGAGAGGGGGTGGATGAGAGTGTGGACAGGATGTCCTGGGTTTTTGAGATAAAGTGTGAGGCCAGGGCATTGCAAAGAGCCTGAGAGGCAAGGGGAGGGGTAGAGACTGCAGCTGGGTTGGCCAGCCCCTTACAAATTTTAAAGGGTTCGGCCGAGCTGTTAGATGACACAGAGACACGGGCTTGAATGTGGACTCTCTTCTTGGTATGGACAGAGAGACAGTATTGCCTTTGGAGAAGGCGACAGGCCAGTTTGTCAGAGGATGGCAGGAATCCCTCCATTTTCTCTCAGCCGCCCTACATCTACGTTTAAGTGTAGCTAGGTCGGAGTCATACCAGGAATTGCACTTGGCTTTGGAATTCAAGCGGATCCTCATAACAGGGACAAGAACATCAAGAGTATCAGAAATAGAAGAATAGAAGTACAATACAATAGAAGTATCCACTATGCAGATGAATAGATACATTTTCAATTGTAGAGGAAAGGGCTAAAAAATCGAATTCAGTTGAAAACTTTCTACAGACGCACTATCCACACTCATATCGCTTTTGTTAACATTTACAGCTTACGCAACAGAATGTTCCAACCCATCAGCAATCATACATTTTTCAGGAACACCGTCACCAACTGGAAATTCACTTTGTACTCCTTTACTCTACAACTCTTGTCACTCAGCAAGCCAGCATTAAGTAGAACATGGATGTGGTGCAATGTTTCCTCACACTGTCTTTCTCCCTAATCAGACATTCAATGCTCCGCCACTTGCAATGCTGACAACTGAATTGACATCCTCTAACTTCACACAACACACAAAGGAAACATCCCCCAACACAGTCCCTCATCTCACACAATGACCTATGTCAATGCCTTCAAATAATCATATTACAACTTACTCTTTGCTTCTCTCTTACTGTATGTACTCAAGTTGTTCAGGACTTTATGAAGATTTTAACATTCACATGCATACTAAGAGCTATCCTAGTTCATTTGAATGAAACAGAAATCTATTTCCTGAACAGCCAGTCAGACAAAATGAATGTTCAATGTCAAACTGGGCAAAATCCTTGGCATACAATGCTTGTCATTACAATTAGTACATCTTGCATTTATTTTTAGCCCACAAAAACAAGCTCATAACCATCAATCATTTCCATTGTGTGATTTTACCATTGGGAGTGTGATATGAGATGCACACCACGACTGTTTAGCTTGTAATATCTGCCCTGAACAGCTATCACTGAGCTACATTGAATCATTGTGTTAGCCTACATAGCTAGATTGATTCTTTTTTCCCCCTGAAATCCTATCTAAAAATATTAGACTGATCCAGTGTCATAAACCACACCACATGACTAGCAAGTATCTAGACAGCATATCTGTTTGGCGCCCACTACATCTATATAGTGGACTATACAGCTGACCCCATAAAATAGCTAGCTTGAACCTGCTTTTGTCTGAAATTCCAGCCTGCACACCAAGCACATAGCCACAAAGACTCTATAGGTGTGCACATGCACACAACACAGAGCTAGTTTGAAAAGTTGCATTGGCCTCACCCTTTTTTGGCTTTTTACACTGTAACCATACAGATCTAGCATATAACTGAATTATATTTGACCACTACTGAGTAGTTGGCGCATAGCTAGATTAACTCAAATGTACAGGTGTCTAACAACTGTGTAATCAAAGATTAATACATAAACACGAGAGCACAGTCAGATTTGATGCTTTGTACTTACTTATATAATCTTATATAATAAGCACTTTAGCTTTCTTAAAGTGCTTTGCTCATAACATCTGTATGATAAATTAAATGGCATTACACCTGCCTAACTACTGCATAGCTCCAACATGTGCCTGCATCACTATTAGGGCAGTTGAACCAGTGTGTGTGCCTAACAATAACCACAGACTTATTTCTGTTGCCTATATGCCTAGTACATAACTAGTTACTTTTAGCTGTGCCTACATACCAAATACATACAGGCTTTGCATACCAATCAGCTGCAAACCTTAACTCACTGTGCCATCCGCATAATAATGGCATAGCACATGGCATTCCAACTACAACCCCAACGCATATTGATTGAACCCCCGTATCTGCCTGAACAACCAGCACTCATTTAAATCAACAAACCTATATACATAGTCTGCCATAATTTATCCTCTCACTTAAACTAGACCCCTCACACAGAGAATCAGATAAACAATTCCTCAAATTCTGGAATCATTATAAACATATAACCATAGCTGCATACACTGCTACACTGAAGGAACCCTTTCCAAAACATGACCATTTAAAAGCATCCCATCAGTATAGACTGCAAGCCAATTGCCCGAAACATGCTTGGGGCAGTTCCATAATTTCCCAACTAAATATCATCAGAGGGATAAGGAAAAACGTAAACTGAACCAACCGCAAGTGCAGGCACAAAGAAAATCAAAAGGTAAATATCGACCCTCCTATCTCTCCCTACCTTATTTCCCCCTCCTCAGCAACTACAGGGTAGAAATATGCCTAGAAACTGCAAAGATAGCAGAAACAGAAAGGTCAGAAGAGCAAGCAAAGAAATGGAGCAACCCTCACTAACCCATCCAATCAGGCATCTCAAGAATATACAGGCATCGCAGTACCTCACCTCAAAAGACCATTGGCTGTTTTATCACCAGATCCCTCCTGAAGTATCCAGCTAAACCACATTACTATGATCGAACATTGTTCAGAGAAACTGGATTCACCAATAACCAATGTGAAGGCATCACGAAGGAGACACTGACAACTCATTTTTTTTTATTGTATATGGTTTACATATGAAACCTTTACATTTAATAACATCATCCATAAAATTCATCACAAAACATTATACAGAATCAGTGCAGAGTAGGAACATTCAATATCTCATATTACAAAAGAAAATCACTTCAAATTTCACAGATCAAAATTCATTACCATAGCCCACAGTCTACAATAGCAATTAAACATTTCAAATAAGATGGAATTAAAATTATCCCTTAATCAAAGGAATACCTGATATATTCAGAGGTGTAAAGAGATCCAATGATTTAATAAAACCTGCAACTGCTAGACCTTCCACGACATTATAGATCGAGACACATCTTAGCCAGATATAGTCACCTTCCCCCAGACGTCCAAGAGTAGCACATTTCTCCACATATAGAGCCCTGGATCCTTTCAGTTCACCACAATCTAAGAACAGATTACGAGCAGTTTCTAGGACCCCTATGGCAGAATCTACAGAGAGTATTAGAGTCTTCAATCAAGTCCCTTCTCTTCAGAACCTCTTTAGTTAGAAGAATATTCCATCTATGTTTCAGAAAAAGGGAAAGATAAGAACGGTCCGGAAATAGTGTCATAATGAACGATAATGTTCCTCTTTTCCTATGATCTGATTTTATGTCAATAAGGGACCGGTAAGAATGTAGTTTTGCGATTGTATTTTTCCAATCTTGAGTAAAGAGAAGTTTTTTGACCTTGGTGGACTGGTCATTAGTGTTACCCTGTCCGTGGACAGATCCATCAATGTCTTGTCACAGAGGTCTCTAAACTTAGTGAGATATACATTCCTAACTGAGCATCCGTGGAAAAAAAGAATTTTCCCTAGGTCAACATAGAGGGAATTATCTTTTGGACAGAGGAGAGAGTGGAATAGGGCCAAAACCCACCAGAGGGATTTAGCTCTTAATGACACAAAGCCCTGTTCAAAGTTATGGCCGTGACTGGAATGTTATTGGACAGTTTCAAAACTTTTCTCCAGATAATTGCCTCTATGACATCCCAGAAGGTATGGCTATCCATGAAGTGAAACTCCATGCCATAAATCAGCTTTGGCACAACTTTCCCCTCAAACAAATCCACCGCTGGCTTTAGGGAGAATCTTCCATATTTTTTATCCAGGTTAATGGTCTGAGATATAAGTGGGATAGCCTTATGTCTGATAAACCATCTAAGTTCATAGACTGATGGTTGAGCCAAAATCAGAAATACCAAATACAGCATTTTTTGGGCCCTTACAATGGATTCCCCTCCAATTTTCCAGTCCAATCTTTTCCCCATTTTCCCCTTGGAAATCACCATTACACAGGTTTTTCTTGGGTTCATTTTCAACCCATTGATTTCAGCATATTGTTCAAACCTATAGTTCAAGCGTTGTAGTCCGACCTTGGTACGTTCAAACAGGAGGGAATCATCGGCATAAGCCAACCACGAAAACCTGATATCCCCCAGTTTGGCACTCACCAACCCAGCATCCCTAAGAAATTCACCAGCATCTGCCAGATAGAGGATGAAGAGACAGGGGGCCAGAGGGCATCCCTGTCTCACACCTATCCGGGTTCTTATTCTTCTGGGCAGATTCCCCTCCATGTTCAGGCGTACATGTATCCCCGAATTCTCATAGATGGCCATTATGACTTTCAGTAAGACTTCTGGGATGCCCCACTGGGAATGTTTCACCCAAAGTCGGGATCTAATAACCAAGTCAAATGCATTTGACAAATCGATAGAGGCAACATACAGAGAACCCCCATATTTACTCCATGCTGAATCTTGAAGAGCGGTTAAGATAAAACCATTTAAATCTGTGGAGTGTCCAGCCCTGAACCCCGTCTGATATTCATCTAGTATATGGTTCTTCATTATCCACTCATTAACATGTGATATTAGCAAGGAAGCAAATAACTTGCAATCTGCATTAATCAATGCAATTGGTCTATAGTTTTTAGCGATATTCCGCTCACCTCTCTTAAAGATAGGGATTATATGTGCAGTCTGCCAACCAGTAGGTATAGTGCCACTCCTCAATATATTTCGAAAAAGCATAGAGAGTATTTGGGCCCAGATTTCTGGTAACGCTTTCAATGTGTTATTCGTCAGTCCATTTGGACCCGGAGCTCTTGAATTCTTAGCTTTAGTGATTAAATTGAAAACCTCCCCATATTCAATAATCGGGTCCCATGCAGTAGTATTTACACCCTCCCCTATAGTTCTTTCTTGGTATCCCTCTGTCCCTTGTCCAAATAGCTGAGAGAAGAATTCGACCCATTGTACCTCTGAAACACTATTCAGTTGGTCGATTACTGAGAGAAAATCTTGGGAAGTAACAAGAGCCCAAAAAGCCCTGAGATTTCTTTTCACCAGGACAGGTAGCATCAACTCAGCATCGTTTTGCAGCATACTGCTTTTTTTAGCAATACAGAAATGTTTATATTTCTGTCGGATGGATCTAATCCTAGCATTTTTGTCTGATTAATCTGTATTTAGGTTACAGTTTTCTCTGAGCAACTTCAACATATGGGACTTTTCCTTAGGGATTTCTTTGTCAAACATATGAAGGTGCTTTCTTTTAAGGGGACCCTTTCTTAAACTGTCAAAGACTCTACCATGTAGATCTTTCAAAAAATTATCGTAATGTGGTACATTAAACACATCTTGTTTCCATAGAAGGGAGGTATTAGTAAGGGTGGAGATCAGTTGACCATTAAGAAGGTTAATATTTGCTGGAGACCAACGGACACCTGTACCTTGGCCCACAGTTCTCAAATTACTAGGACCCTCTATTAGTAATTTTTTAGATGGTAAAGAAAAATGAACAGTCAAGGTCCCATGATCACTCCAATTATTGAAGTTCACCTGAACCTCAGAGGACGGTGGGACCAAGGATTGATCTACAAAGAAATAATCTATGGTTGACGTAGATAGGCCACTCCGCCAAGTTGGAAGAGGCGGGTGGGCCAACCCAGAGATTCCATTAAGACATACAAGTCCCACGGATTCCAAGGAAAGATTCCAGAGTCTACCCCAAATATATTTCTGGGCCGTACATGAAAGATCCCCCAAGTTCTCACCCAAATCCCCATAGTCATCTTCAGATGTGATGGTACAATCTGAATTTAGATCCCCAGCAAGGATCACTTTCCCACTTATATTTGCAGTTTTCCAGGCCAAAATCACTTCTGTGATCTGTTCAAGAAAGGACTCTAGAGGTGCCAGTAAATAAAAATCAGTAAAATATCCCCCAAACTACCTTTGAGGAGACCTCGACTGCCAAAATTCCTAGGGGTGTATCGGGGATCACCCTAGTCAGAAGTCCTAATGTGGACCTCAGACCAATGAGTAAACCCCCACAGGCTCTACCACCCAGGCTAGGTTTAGCGGTCTGAGAACAGATTTCAAAACCATCAATAAAAGGGTTCAAAAGCAGCCAAGTTTACTGAAGAAAGAAACATTCATTGAGTTTTAGCATAGAGGCTGTATCTATGTTTGCGAGTAGATGTAAATTCCCCCTGGTATTCCAGGAGAAGGACCTTAAAGTACTAGTGTGGGACAACTCCATCGAAGGAACCAATCTTCCCTTACGTTGATCAATTCCACAGAGCTGAGGTGACTTGAGCCCAGTCCTGTGCATCTCCATAATTCCTTCTTGGAGAATGCCTCCATTGGGGTTGAGGAAATCTTTCTGGGTGGTAAACCATTGTCAGATTGCCCCTATAATCCTCAGTTCTGTTACCTTTCATTGAGGTTTGGATAGGTTTCACAGACTTGATTTAAAAACCCAATTCTCTCAGACCACCAATTTCTCCCGGAACCAAATCAAGAACCAATGGGGATTTTAGGACAATATTACTCAAGTCAGCTCGGCCCTTAATTGGGAAATAAATCCTTTCTAAGTCATAACTAGATACCAGGGACAGTGCCAATATTTGGCCAAAAATGTTAAAAATATTCCCTCGGTTCAGGCATATGGGCATATCGGCCCCCCAAAGACTGGTAAGCTGTAAAGTTTCAAGGGGATCACCATTTACCAAAGTATGAATGGGGCTATCAGAGTTATCCCCAGCAGATTGATTTGAGGAGTGGTCTTGAGTTTCTGGGCCCTTAGCACCTCTTAGGATTGTCCCGCTACATGTGGAGTGTGGGCCCAAAATGTGTCTATCCTGGATACCAGGAGGTCCCAAGTTAGTAGACCTTATTTGAGTAGGATCCAAGAGCTTTGGGACTTATCATTTTCCCACTCTCTTGGGGTCAGTCAACTGGTCCCCAGAGAGAGAGTGGGGTATAGTCGAATGAACCGTTGAGACATATCTCATATGACCAACTTTTTGGAGATATCGAGAGACTTCATTATTTACCTTATTAACACCTAGAGCATTGAGAGGACCTTCCACTGGAATAGAGTTGACCATATAAAGATCCTGTAAAAGTTGTTTAGCCGAAGCAATATTGACAAGTATCAGAATATTGCTGCTTATGGGGGTCTGAATGTCCAATGCAATAGGAATAGTTGGCAGGTTCTCATTTTGTAATATGAGAAAGGGAACCTGGTTACTGCCTTGCTCTGCTCAGGCGGGTATACTGATATCAAACAATTCGAGTGAGCAGTGTTAGGAAAGATTTCATAATTGTAGGCAATTTTCCTTCCATGTGGCAACCCCCAAACTTTTTTCTGTTGTTTTACACCCTGATCTAGACTTTGCCGGAGAAGCGCAGCCTTCTGCCGCACTCCTCTGGGCTTTCGCTCCATTCTTACGGGGAAACTGACATGCCCTTAAGACAGTCAGTACCGGGAGACTTTGTTTCCCTTAGTCCTTTCCTCATGTTGCAGCTTTTGAGCAACATGAAACAAGAGTGCACCGTAACTTACATTACCGCGCTCTTGGGTCTCCAGTCATCCCAAGGCCCTAGAAACTCTCGCTGGACTTATCATGAAATGTGCAAGTGTGTTACGGATGGGACTGGTGGCAGCTCTCGTTTCTTTGTGTTTTGAACCCCTTTTTGCCATGTTAACAGCGCTTCCCGCGTTTGGCCCAAATGGGTGGCCTGGCCTCCAAAATGGCCATGCCACGACGTTCTTTGTCCTGTCCGCTTACCGTCTTGCCCCTTCACCTTCCCCCAGGTCGAGCCGGCCCGGGGCAGTCCTTATTTGGTCATGCACTTTCCTGCGAAACACAATGCTTTCGCGGGCTTCTGCATGCCTTGTGTGTGCCTCCAGGATGTGGGCTGGGATGTCTGTTCCCAATACACGTCCTGGGTGCCAGAGAGTCTAGAGTGTCCTGAAGGCCTGGGACCACCGTGGTCCGTGATAGGTCCACGTATGGTGTGAGTGTTTTGTGAGCAGATCTCCCATTGGGTCCGCTCTGTTTTGGCGCAAAGGGTACTCTGGATAAGAGGAGGCTGAAAACCCCACTACCATGTCGATCTCCTGAGTTCTCACGAACAAAGGATAAGGAGCTAAGTATCCTGCAACTAAGAAGCTGAGTCGAGGAATCGCTGGTGACCCGCTGAAGGTTTGGCACCCTGCACTGCTGTCGTCCTGTGAGACCCCTCTGCCTCTGATCGAACGAGAAGGCCTGTACTGGCGCTTTGACCTTTTAAAATAGTGGGAACAACTATTCTCGGCATCTTCACCAAATCCTGTACGTAAGCCTTCGGAAGCGTCCCTGGGCCATCCAGTGGACTGACCAGCCTACACAGGAACCTTGCTC
This sequence comes from Ambystoma mexicanum, assembly GCF_040938575.1. Classification (NCBI taxonomy): domain Eukaryota; kingdom Metazoa; phylum Chordata; class Amphibia; order Caudata; family Ambystomatidae; genus Ambystoma; species Ambystoma mexicanum. The sequence goes on along the minus strand of NC_090931.1, from coordinate 485,993,564 downwards.
TGTCACCGCCGTCTGGCTTACTGCTAATCCTGTGTCCTCGGCACTCTCACACGATTCGTACACTTGGCATTCCCAGGTCTGAAGTGAGACGTGTGCTTTGGGACCGGAATACCTGCGGTTGCCGAGTTGCCCTGCTGTGGTAACAAACCCGTGCGTGTTCGCTGCATTTGGGACACCCTCGACCCTGAATCCTGAGGTTGCGGAATCTACACGGCGTCGAGACATCCTGCTGATCGCATCTGAACCTGCCAGTACAGAAACGGAACCGGAGAAGCCTGGGTCTGCCTGCATCGAGGACCGGTGAGTAGTCAAAACCCTAACCGGTCGCCCTCCCGCAGGAGCCTGTGGCTTTCCATCGCTGTCGTAAACAGCAACCCTTTTCTGCACTCGCGCCCTGCTTCTGCCCACAAGTGGAGGCCGCGCTTGAGTAGCGGGGATCTGTTCATCATCGTTTTGTTCACCTCTCTGAACTGCCTGAACTCCCTGATGAGACTCCCCTTTGCCGTTGGCACCCGCGTGTGCAGGTACTTTTGAGCAGAAGGCTCCACTCTTCGTAGGGCTCGGACTTCCTTCTAGTTAGGTGGCCTCTGATGTCGAACTGGGTCTAATGATTACTTGCACTGCCTGTTTTCTTCCCCATCTAGGTGGTCTGCATATTTCGTGCTTCTAACTCTTTAGTCCCCTTGGTCTTGTATATATATTGTATTGCTTGTGATGTGTTGGTTTATTGGAGTTTTACCGTGATTCTTTACTATGGTCGATGTTACAAAGGCCTTGTAATATATATGTCTATTTTTAATATAACACCTGTCTGGAGTAATTTGTAAGCGTCCTTGCTTTGTGTGCTCATTGCGGGCTTTCAGTCACCCTCACCCCTCTTGAGACCTAGTCTTGACCGCCACCATCGCTACCCTGATTGGTCTGGTTGTCCAGAGGTTACCCTGTTCCAAGAAACTTGGCTGGCCTTCTGAACCTCTGCCCCTCCAGGACAGAGTTCAGAAATCCATCTTAACAAATTGGTGTACAGCGGTGGGATACGACTGGAAGTATCCAGTGTTGCGCACGAGCGAGGGCATTTCAAGTTATTCCTAACAGGACACGTAGTGAATTGTCATAGTATAACTCTTTAAAGGCCATAGACCTATCAAACAGTATGGAAACAGGTACCTTGTTAATTTTAAATGCTTCTAAATCCGAAACATTGAAAAATTGTGTGTGCTGAAAGAGGTGTCTCCTCGCAAGGCACAAAAATGGAAATGATCCAAAGAATCATGGCGTGGCAAGAAGCTCAGCCTGATGCTATAGCTTCCGAGGACAGTGCAGAAGGAGGTGAGGCTGCTCTCACTGGTAGAACTGACAGTTCTGCCGCTGCACTAGTCCACCGCGACCATGAGGACACGGAGGATGAAATGTCCAATGTTTCCTCTGCCAGTGCAGATGGGGAGGCCATACTTGAATTCAAGAAGCAAGAACTGCTGTTTAGGCAGAAGGAGCTTGATTTCAATATGGCCAAACTAAAAATCGAACAGGCAGAAAAACAGAAAGACAGGAATCACCAGTTGGAACTGGCCAAACTTCAAGTTGCCAATGGATCCAGGGGTCCTGGACATGGGTCTGGGGCCTCCTCTCATCCACGGTTTCCAAAATATCTGCTCAGTGTGTATGAGGAAAAGAATGACATTATGGACTGGCTGAATACATTTGAGTATGCATGTGAAGTTCAACAAGTTGACAATGCTGATAAAATTACCTGGTTACTCAGCAGACTGCCCCATTCTGGCTGCAGTGCCATTATGGAAATGTCGAAGGCTGAGCGAGCAGATTTTGCAATGTTGAAGCAAACTCTCATTTTAAAGTTTGGAAAGACTCCTGCCCAATATTTAAAACGATTCTGAGAGTATAAGAAAAAAGAAGGTGGTACTTGGGTATCTTATGTAACCGAATCCTTAAAAAACTTGACTGGCTGGGTCGAAGGTTATAAGGTTTCTACCATTGAAGGTATGATAAGTGTTGTCATGCTGGAACATATTTTTGCATCTTCTTCCCCTGAGCTTAAGCAGCATTTGGCAGATTCTAAGGAGATCGATCCAAAGAAGCTTACCATTGCAGTAGATTTGTGGGTGCCACATCGAGTGTCCCATAAGGACAAGACTCAGCCTGGTAAGCAGGAGGAAGGGAAAAAGTCCGAAGATAAGGAGGGTGGAGAAACTGATAAATCTTCTTCTCAAAAGGGCCACAAAAGGAAAAATAAGGGTAAGACACAAGAGAACTCACAGGGTAGTGAGGTCAGCCTCCGAAACAGAACTCTGGTTATAATAAGCCTCCCTATGTAAACAGACCCAATGGATCTTGTTTTGCTTGTGGAGCAACTGACCACGTGAAGGGGGATCCTCGGTGTAAGGTTAAACCTTTGGGAGTCCACTCTGCTAATCTGGCCTTCTCCTCCTATGAGGAAGAAGAGACTACAGGAGCATCCTTCTCCTCAGACTCCTTCCCCAGTGGGATAGAAGCTGAGGTAGTTTTAGTTTCCCTGGGTTCCTGGGAGCCTAAAGTCGCAGAGGCTTATGCTAGGATTCCAGATAATACCAAGCACTACTTTAAAGACAGTGTGCTGATCAATGGAGTAGATACTCCAGCTCTTAGGGCTAGTGGGTGCAGTCGAACTGTAGTGGATTCTACCTTGGTGGACCCAGATGAAGTTGCCAGAGCTACTCTGCGGCCCACCTCGCATGTTTCCAGTAATACCTGTAAATCTTACTATCAATGGTACAGCAGTCAGGATTCCAGTGAGCATTCAGAGGAACGTCCCAGGAAAGGTCTTGTTGGGCAACGATCTCTGAGCGTTAGGGCTCGTGGGAGACACTGTCGACAGACCCTGCACAAGGTCTCAAACCAGGGCAGCACTGATCAAGATCAGTGAGCTGCCCCAGCCAAAGGGGAAACCCAAGGCTAAAGGAGTCAGAAAACCAAAATGAGGGAAAGAAAATATTCCCCCGAACTCACCTACCACTACGGTGGAGGAAGTTGGTCAATCGCCCGGACCTGACGAGGAGGCAGCGATACCTGAAGTATTTGACCCTAATGACCATCCTGAACTAAACGACTTTTTAGTAGAAGGTGGCCCTGACAGGGAAGAATTCAGTAAAGACCAATGTGAGTGCCCATCTCTGGAAGGCCAAAGGAGACAGGCCTGCTCCCAGCTTGAGGGTGAACCTCCTGGGAAGCATCGGATTTATTGAGAAGGTGGAATCCTGTATAGTGAGCCACAGAGTCTACAGAAGGAGACCATAGGAGGTTGGTGGTTCCCCTTGCTGTAAGACCCTTCCTCCTGCAGTTGGCGCATGAAGGACCCCTTGCTGGCCACCTTAGTATTAAGAGGACCAAGCAAAGGTTATCCATGCACATATACTGGCCCAAGATGGGGGTGCAAGTAGAAAGTCACTGCAGGAGTTGTGCCTCCTGCCAGTTATCTGGTAAGAGTGGCTCAACAATCCAAGCTCCATTGGTACCACTCCGAGTTGTGGGAATACCATTCAAAAGGGTAGGGATCGACATCGTTGGTCCCCTTGACCAGCAGACATCCTCAGGCAATAGGTTTATCCTGGTGCTGGTAGACCATGCTACCAGGTATCCTGAGGCCATCCCATTAAAAACTGTAACTGCCAAGTCAGTTGCAAAAGCGTTACTTTGCATCTTTACTGGGGTTGGCTTCCCTAAAGAAGTTGTGTCTGATCGAGGCAGCAACTTTATGTCGAAGTATATGCAGGCTATGTGGAAACAATGTGGGGTCACCTACAAGTTCTCTTCCTCATACCACCCCCAGACCAATGGTCTGGTGGAACGGTTCAACAGAACATTAAAGAGTATAATTGGGGCTCTGGAAGAAACCCAAAGAAGAAAATGGGATCTTCTTTTACCATGCTTACTGTTTGCCTACCGAGAGGTACCACAGGAGGGTTTTGGCTTCAGCCCCTTCGAACTTCTGTTTGGTCACCCTGTGTGGGGACCCTTAGCCATAGTCAAGGAGGGATGGGAGATGCCCACTCCCCCTATTGCTACCAACGTAGTAGACTATGTGTTAGGGCTCAGAAAACTGATGGTACTCCTGATGGGTCTGGCTAGTGACAAGTTGAAAGCAGGACAAGCCCTGGAGAAACATTGATATGACCAGAAAGCTTCCCTCATCAACTCCATACCTGGTCAGCAAGTCCTGATCATGAATCCCATAAGGCCTAGAGCTTTACAGGATAAATGGTCAGGCCCTTACTCAGTGCTGGAGCCCCTGGGTGAGGTCAACTATTTAGTGGACCTTGGAAGGCCTGGACAGGCTCCAAAAGAGTTCCATGTAAATAGGCTGAAGGCTTTCGTCCCAAGAGTCGAAATCGCAGCACTGCTACTGGCTTCAGATGTTGAGGAAGAGGAGTCTGAACCTCTCCCCGACCTGTTCCAAAGCGGTCCTTCAGATAGCTCCTTTGAGGGTGTCCGAGTGGCCCCTCACCTGACTTCTGATCAGCAGACTGCGGTGAAAAGTTTTCCCCCTGTTTTCGCAGTCCCCTGGTTTGACAAATGGGTGCAAACATAACATAGACACAGGAGACAGTGTACCTACCAAAAGTAGAGGATACAGAATGTCAGACAAAGTACGGTCTTACATTAAGACAGAGGTCAACAAAATGTTAGATCTTGGGGCGATTGAACCCTCTAGTAGTCCTTGGTCCAGCCCGGTGGCTTTGGTTCCAAAGGCAGGTACTTCTGAATTGAGGTTCTGCGTGGATTACAGGGCTCTGAATGCTGTCACTGTTAGGGAGAATTCTCTCTCTAGGCTGAATTTCCTAACCTAGTGAGTCCCCCAGCAGCTTTGCTGGATTTCTGGAGTTTGTTTTTTTCTCCTGCCAAGAGTGGGACTCTTTTTCTCCCACTCTTGGACATGATTTGTGGTGTTCCTTTGACTGTTAATGTGTTTTATGGGCTATGGGGTCCTTTACTCCTCAGGGTCTCATGTGTTTTTACTATGTGTGTTACAGAGCACCCTCCGTGCAGTGACACAGGCGTGTCATAGTGACACCCCACCATAGACTCCATACCCTGGGACTGGCTACTGTCTCCCAGGGCATGTAAAGTCACCATTGGCTTTACTAGTCCCAAATTATTAACAGAAACCGGTACAAACCATCATATTGTGGACGTATTGGTGGGGGAAATTCGATTGGCCTGGGGTCTGTTAGTCGAGGGGGCATGTCTCCGTCCCCCCTGATCGAGTTTTGGCTGGTAGCAGTGGATACTACTTTTTATATTTGACCGCAAATTTATCCCTATGGGATTTTCCCATTGTTCGAGGCTACCAACTTTAATTAATTAATTCTCATAGCCTCGAACATACCGCCGGTTTATTTATTTAATATTAATTCGCCTGTTGGTATTTTTTGCCAGGACTCGATTCTAAAATGGCGTTTGTGTTCTCTTCTGTGACTCCAACCCAAGTCGAGCCCTTTGTTCCACTTTTGGCGGGCTTCTCCACAGAAGCCTCCAAAAGTGGTGCCACTCTGTCTGGGTACCACATGGGGTGTGGGAGGGGGTTTAGGCACCCTGGATTGAGTTACCTTGGTAACTCAAGTCGCACTCTTGTGTGATTGGCCCAAGTGGTGATCCGGGTTTGATTGACAGCTAGGCTGAGTGAATGGGGGTGTGCTGCATAAAAGCAGGGCTTTGGGGACTGGAACTTCAGAAGTCGCCAGAGGACCTGAGAATCTGACAAGGGAGAAGCTGAGCCGACCTGCCATGACGACACCACCGGTGGAGCCCTGCGGAACCGACTCACCACTTCCCGACGACAGAGAAGATCTCCCGGCTGGAGAGGCTTCTTCCCCTGACTGGTGGGCACAACCAGTTTACCTTCTTTTCCTCGCATCCCAGGACGTCTTGTGGTCGAATTGCCCATGCCAAGCACCCGGCAACCGGATAGCCACTTACCACTGGACCACGAATAAAAGGACTGCTCCTTTTACCTGAGAACTCCGCGGCTGGTTTCTTCCCTGGCAGTGCAACGGACTCCTGTCTTCCTCCCCAACGAGATCCTCTCTTCCCCCGGAAGAAGCACCAACTTGCATCCGCTGCCAGGAACAACTGCCCCTGCTGGAGTATTCTCACCACTTTAAGGTACCGTGTCCGCCAGGCCTCCCTTTCTAAAGATTGCTACAAGGTAATAATAATCCCTTAACCTTCTGGATTGGGCTGGCCGCCTTGACCATCTAACTGGTCCCTTTCTTTTGGTCCAACTCTTTCTGAACCTTTTTGAGATTTTTGTGCACTTCAATCATGTGACCTTGGACACATTTCCTTCTAATCCTCTTAAAGTGGATCCGGCCTTCTGAATTCTAACTTCACGGTTTTACTTTGCCTTCGTCTCTTGTAGTGTTCTTGTGAAAGTGTTGGGATCTGTTTTAAATGATACTCTGCTTTTCTCTCCCTTTTAAACGAATTATTAGAGTGCCATCTGTGTTAAGCGCTCACCGCTGTCTGAAAATAAGTGGGGTTTTACTTAAGACTTGCCTAATATTCTTCTAAGGGAGTGTATATCTTTTAGTGACCGTGTTTTTGAACTGCTTAACATTAGTGCCTGTGTGTTTTAATAGATGTGGTTTTAAATAAATAATAATATCTCTTTTACACCAAGCTCTGGTCAGTGTTTACTTGTTTTACTGTGTTCTTTTGACCTATTGTGAATGCTTTGTATACTGCCTAACTCTTCTTGAGGGAAGTCTGACTGCTCAGCCACAGCTACCAAGTGAATCTGTGTGGTACAGACTGCTATCAAGTGGGTTTACTGCCAAACACCTGTAGTCTTAAATCTTTTGCAGTGAAAACAGAGGGAACTGCACAGGTTTCTGCCTAACAGTCACCAAGTCAGATGCACACCCCTTGCCTCGAACAGATGAGCTGGTGGATACCTTGGGTGCCTTTAAGTATCTCAGCACGTTTGACCTCACTGCAGGCTATTGGCAAATAGCCCTAGCAAAACATGCCAAGGAGAAGACAGCGTTCTCAACTCCAGACGGTCTTTACCAGTTCAAGGTAATGCCGTTTGGGTTGAAGAATGCGCCTGCCTCTTTTCAGAGGCTTGTGAATCATGTGTTAAACGGGTTGGATGAATTCTGTCTTGCATATCTGGATGATATCGCAGTTTTCAGCGCCACCTGGGAAGACCATGTGAAACACCTCGGGATTGTGCTACAGGCTCTTCAGAAAGCACACTTGACCATAAAGGCTAGTAAATGCCAGATTGGACAAGACTCTGTGGTTTACCTTGGACATGAAGTAGGTGCCCAGCAAAGGTTCTTTAGATATTACAGATTCAACTGCACATTTAAGTGCAGATGGCCAGGAGGTGACTAAATGCTTCATGTCTATGTCCAGCTTAGGGACCATTTTTTCTGGGGGTCCAGGGACCAGCAAACCAGATCTAACATCCTGCTCTGCATGCGACACCAAAAAGTAGGGGGGGCAGTACTGGCTTGGATATAATAGGGTTATCCTCCATAATAATCCTCACCAATTCTTCAAATCTGTCCAGTCCTTCCAGCCTGGCATACATTTCTGAACGTAGTTGAGAATTAGATCTTACTTCAGCCCAGATGTTGTCATATAAACTGACAAAGGAATTCAACACCATATTTAATGCAGAGACTGAAGGTTGAGAAAGTCTTATCCTTTTGTCAGCTTCCCTAAGAGTATGATGCAGGATTGGATCACTAGAATTTTCTTTTAAAGGTTCCAGCGACTGGTTCTCTTAACCAGTTTTGCTTCTCTGTATATTCATCAATAACATCGGTAAGTTCAGAGAGAGAGCCAATATAAGAGGCGTCACATGTATGTTGAGTGACACTATTAATGTCTGAATATCTAGGTTCCAAGTTGCTCTCCGCAATTGCCTTATCAGCACACTCAATAATACTAACATCATCGATATCATTGTGTGAAGCCTCTTCGGTATGTAATTTTCTTACCACTTCCGCCAAATGCGAGTGGTCTAAGGTGGCAACTGATAAGGCAGAGGAGGCTGACTTGATTAGGGTAGTAGTGGCGGTTCTTTTGCCAAAATAATTGGATATCTTTTTACCAGGGATTGGATTCCCCAGTCTACCCTTAGAGAGTTTATGTTTAGGGGCACTAGGTGGGGGCTTCATCAAAGGTGTTTTAAATAGAGGGGCTCCTTGTAGGGAGCTATTCAGATTCCCCTCTTTAGTAGAGGATAGATTCATATGCATTTCAGGCTTTAGATTTTTTGAGTTATTAAAAGTAGAGTCCTCTATTAGCGACTCAATAGGGCAGACAGTATTATTATCACTGCCACTGATGTTAATAGGAGCATATGGCACACAGCTTTTAACCTCAAAGGCTTTTGTAGAATTAGATCCATGGTCTTCTGTCAATAAAGTAGACACAGTAGTTTGTTTCCAATGTAGGGCAGTTTGGCGCAATATGTATAATTATCTCCTCTTCTTTATCAGCTTCCCTAAAGGGGGAAGCGCCCCTCATCATGCTGCCACCCTCACCCAAGTTATGAACTAAGGTGGCTATTAGTCGATCTTCCTGGGCATCAATGGAGAAATCATCGTTACCTTTGTGTATACAGCTGTTAACACACATCCCCACAGGGGTAATTCCCAACATATTGAGAACCTCCAACCTGTCTTGGGAATGTATTTGAGCTTGCACAATAGTAGTCAATTTTATAGGATTAGATGAACATGATCTTAATTCCCTAGTCATCTGATCAAAATGGGCCTCATCGTTGCCAATCAAATCATTGTTGGGCAAATGAGTCAAAGTACCTTCTTTAATATAAGGTATATTAAACTCTTCTGTAGATTTAAGAGGATCAGCAGAAGCTTCCATGGCTGACTGACTCCTAAGGCCTTTGCGAGTCATAAATATAAAACCCAAAATAAAATATATCTAAAGAAATAGAACTTTGAAAAGGGGAAGGGGCCAGAGAGTAAGGGGATGAGACACAGAAAGGTACCCACACTAAGCTGGGAAAAGAGAAAAAGCACTTACTGGTAGAGACCCCCAAACTCACAAGAGCTAAAGAGAAGAAAATAGAAAGTATAGGTGTACAATTAATAAATATCACTATACTCAAATTGTAAAATAGGTTATGCTGGTTAACACTCAAAAGAAAGGTTTCAAGGTAGAAAATAGTAATAGAAATGTGAATTCCCACAATAGCACTGAACAATAAATAACATAAAAATAGATATGGGATTAGACTAGAAAAGAGTATAGTATAATCCACCAGAACCGGTCAGGAGAGACAATATTCGCAGCCCCTGAAAACCAAAGGTCCACAGGGGACAGAGAATCTCACAGCCCCCAAATTGAAATATGTTGCAATTAAAAGCCAACAACAAGATTTAAAATAGGGTACCGAGCATCAGGGAAAATGCTGGCCGCTTTTAAACAAGAAACCACAGAAAAAAGAAACCCCAAAGTACGGGCGATGCGGAACTAGCAACTTGAAATGCAGCCCAAGTCCGTCTCTCCAGCCGCTCCCTGTTAACAGAATCAAAAGTCAAGGGTCAAGAAATAAAGCTGATCTAAAGATGAAAAGAAAAGTAGAACAGTCACAGGTAGATATGGACTGCCACGGGCCACTTGTAGGCAAACAGCATTACAGTCCTTTTCGCTGGAGATATTGGTCCCTTGTAAAAGTACACAACGTGGCGGGTGGGTCAGATTGCTTAATGTAAAAGTCAACAGGAAATGCCAAACAGGTAAAAAGCAAAAGGTTGTAATTTCCGAGCTGCTAGCATGGGCAGCGGGATCAAAGGAGATACCTCCGACAGTCTCCCGCTGCTCCCCGGATGTTGAGTAATATGAATGCAGGGGAGTGCCTTTACCGTTCTTTCCTTGCGTTTAGACGAGTTCCAAACGCTGAGACTGCTGATTAGTGCTAAGGTGAAGGCCCATGCTCCCTACACCACAGCACGACAGCAGAACAGTGTCACACACCACGGCCGCCCTTATCTCCTTCTGGGCTTCTCGTCGCAAGGGTCAGGTGTCCGTGTTATAAACCACACCTCCTGCTGGGCATGTATTCAGCAAGGATCTTGGTAAGGCAACAGTATCAGCTGAAATGATACGAGCATCGTAGTCAGAAAGGTTACTTTAGCCTCCGGCTGCAGGCAACATCAATCAGAATGGTCTCAGTAGGAGGAAAAAAAAAAAAGCTTGGAAGTATTTTAGAGCATAAATTATCAGCAGAACACCGTCACACACTACGGCCGCCCTTATCTCCTTCCGGGCTTCTAAACTCAATAGAATTTGGGCTATACATTTTCATTAACAAAAACAGGGTGTTGGAAAAAGGCCTATATTGGCCCTATGCTAAGGTGGGATTTCCCTACCTAAATAAAACTAAATGATAATCTGTGTCAGGAAGCCCAAAGCAAACGTCTGTCTGTGTCCAAAACCTATACTTGTCCTCATATCTAATTGTATACAATGTGTAGGGATGTCAGCATCAAATGAGAAGTGTTAAAAATAAAACTTCAGAGCTTCTTCCAGCTCTTCGGCGGAAAAGGAGTTTCCATCCCCACGGTTCAAATAGTTCACTTTACAAAGGAGGGGTTCCCTTACCCAAGCTTTCAAGTGTTCCAAAATAACACAATTCCTTGAGATACTTCCCAGCTCTTCTGGTTTGGTTACCTTTCACCAATTTATAAAGTTCGGTTCCTCAATTTCAGTTCACACAGGTTTTCCTTTATTCAATCACAAGGTGGCTTTTCCTTAGGTGGGTGTACTAGGTCTATGCACAGTTGTCAGACCACACGGTCCACCCATTACAGGTCACGCAGCCGACATGCCTCACTTGGATCTGCTTCATAGTTATCTTGCCACAGTTGCAGCTTCACAGTAAGGCTTGACTTATTATCCTTTCAAGTGCCCTTGAAGATATATTAATGCTTGTTTTGTCACCATTCACTTGTTTAGTAGTTTTCACTTGCAAAGACCAAAATAAGCTTCCAAGTAGACTCTCCTGATAGGAAATGGATTCACTGTTTCAGGTCTCTTAACCAAAGCATCTGGAACCTCTTTTCCAGGTTTCTCTTGCATACAGGTTTTCATTTCTCAACCATTAATTTCTTTCAGTAATATGCAATATCATCTGCTTGACTCTTGGCAATGCTTGCTTGACTCTGGGCAATGATTGTTTGCCTCTTAAACATGTCCATAACAATAATTCACTTATGCTTGCTTGTTTGGCTTTGTTTGTTAGCATTACTCTTCATGTCAGTTCATAACCAATTTGCTTCACTGTTATCAATGTTTCCCTGGTTTTAATCACAGTTCATTAATTCGCTGTTACATTTATACTGAATTTTCCCCAAATTGGCTTAAGTAAGGGAGTTCACATAAATATACTCTCTTTCTTTTATCAGCTTCTCGTAAATGGGTCATTTCCCACTGAACCCTGTGTCTGTATGCCATCGGGGCTCCCAGCGCTCCTGGGCAGACTCATCAGTGTCACTTGGCGTGTCCGATATATGGTGTGGGGCTGCAGCACTGGTCATGGGTCCGGAAAGCATTCCCTGTCCTGCTGGTCCTCCAGCGACTTTGTGGACAGTGTCTCCTCGCCCGCCGGTATAGCCGATGCAACTCACTTCCTCTGTGGCTACGTCAGCCCCTCTCTGCTACGGTCCGTTCGGCTGTTCTCCTTTGGTTCTCACCCAACTTCTCCAGATGCTTCACCAGTTCAGAGGGAATCACCAGCTTTCCTCTGCAAAGCTTTCTCCCACCAGCCTGCTTTCCACCTTGCTTCTCACTAGGCTTGCTCTGCATCGCTCTGCGGTTTCTCTGGACTTCTCTGTATTTTGCTTGCACACGGCCGCTCTCACATTCACCTCTCGCTTCATCTTCCACTACTGGTCTTTAAATATTCCACCAACCTGATTAGGTCCTCAGCATCTAGACTGCGCAGGGTACGTCTGTAGTCCGTATTTGTTGAATCTTCTTCGTCCCAGTACCAAAGGGCTGTTTGTGTGGGTGAGAATCAATAAAGAGAGGATGTATGGCTCTGGCGTGTCTCTTCCTTGTCCCAGTAACGGACTGGTATTTACTGGGAGATGATTTATATAAAAGATAGGAAAGGGACTGGTAATTCCCTACAAAGGCATGGGGGATATTAGACTCAGAAAAAGGAAATGTGGGACACCGTGCCTCAACCAAGGGTGCCTAATCCCCACTCTCCAAGTCTCCTCCACCCAGGTGATCCTCCCTCGCATATACAACCCCAGGAACCTATAGCAATGGATTTTCCCAGATCACCTGAGAAAAGGATATGTTGGGGAAAGAAGTGAGGACACCCTCAGATTCCTCACACCAAACAACCTCACCTGCATTTACCCCAACAGCCATTAAGCCAACCGTAGACAGGACCAGCATGTAGAAAATACCCATTACTCTGCTCATCACTAGACACCCTTCACCATCCACCACAAACACACAGCAGGAGCTAAGAGAAGTGCCAGACCCCAAGAAGAACCATCTAAGCCTCTTTGAATCTGACTGCCTCATTGTGGAGCCCTGGGAAACCAATGATAACAGTCTAGAACAACCCAAAAGCACTGTCCCAAGCAGCCAAACCAACCCAGAAATGACAGGCACAAGATGCACGTTCTGTCTCTAAGCACTCATCAGACATTGTTTACCTCCTCGCCTAAGGACAGATAGACTTACACTTGATCACAAAAACTTGGCTCTCAGATAATCAGTCCATGGTTATCCACGAGAGTATACCATCAGGATTCAAGACCATCTGTGCTAATCGCAACAATAGGAGAGGAGGTGGCATATCTATGGTGCACAAAGACTTCTTTGCAGTCTCAACACTCTCCATTGACACCATCTCAGACTTCAAATCGCCTGCCCTGTCCTACTCCAACTCTCCCACAGCTACACAAAGCTTCCCCTTAATCTATAGACCTCCCTCCTACAGCCCACACTTTGCTGACAAACTCACTGATACTGACACCTTCCTGGCCGTAGAATGCCAACTACTAACTACACTTGGAAATGTCAACATCGGGCCCGAGAAAGAAGAGTTATTACAAACTGTAGACCTTTGATGTCTAGCTGAGATAGTGAAGAGAGGCACTAGTTGTAAAAACAGTGTTAATGCAATGCAATAACGGCTGTGAAGTCAGTATCCTGACACCAGAAAACTGAACTCTCAACCTGCTCACATCGAGCAGTAGTATTTGAAGGCGAAAACCACAACATTTGAATACATTGATATTCAAATGTCAGATTGAAACAGTTGAGGTATGCATTGGTCACTTCTGGTTATCGGAACGTAGACAAATAAAACCGTGATCTTCATCTGTGGTTGACTGTTATTTGAGTTATGGCAGAAAACAAAGATGCCTTCTTGATAGATGTGTGTGCACTGCATTTGTATTTTTATATAAAAGCTGATTAACATGTTTCGTAATCGCCTGCATTGAACTTTAGTACTGCTTTCAAATACATTTGTAGCAAATGTGGATACATTTTTACCAGTGTGGTCTTGTCTATTTTGCTGTTTGGTAAATTGAATACAATCCTAAATGTATATTGAAATATTCAATGATACGTAGTACTCAAATGCGTGAACACTATTTAATATGGACTTTGCTGGTTATGTTCCCAATACATGTCCGGCTACATTAAAGTGTTACTGAAACACAATGTCTTATTACTTGACAAAAGTTTGACTATGCTTATTGTGTTCATGTGGCATGTTTCACGTATTCAATATCTAACATACTTCTTCTCCAAGTATGACACATTCGCAGGGCTGTCACTGAACGTCGCACCTTTCTTAATGAGGATTACCAATCTTCTAAAATTAATCAAATCTTCAACAAAGGTGTAGGGATATTACTGCTATGCGTTTGACACTATGCTGACTTTGCAACATGATTGATTTACAGAGGAAACGTAGAAATGCAGCTTTTTATTACAACAAAGTCCGTATGTCTTTGGAAGTGGAACCATGGAAGTTGTGATACAATTTGAATTTTAGGTATGTGGACAAGTTACTTTTGTGGTGCACAGAGCTTGCTGTTCCTCTCAGTGTTGCTGCTGTAGTCATCTGCGTTTTGGGGTTCTGTACATCAGGCAGGAATGCATTGTGATGCCACCAGGTGGGATGTAGAGAAGTGTTTGGATGCATCTCCTATGTGTTTACCTCATAACTAGTTTATTGAAGCAATGGTGTAAAATCTGTGAGGCCACCACTGACGATACAGAACACTAATCCAAAATACTCCATTCAACATGAACTCTAATTGGGGCATTTCTTTAATTTGAGGATGTGTTCCCATCCGCCCCCACTAATGCAAGGCAGCGGAAGCCAAATCAGTCAGACAAGTGGCAGGATTTCCCAAACTTCACGCTCCAGACCTATTGCAATTTGAAAGGAGAGAGTATGTGAGACTTTCAAACTAGGCAAGATGCCTACTCTACCAGAGAGGTCTTCATTGCCAATAGCTTTTAGAACTGAGAAATTGGGATGATATAAAAATGAGAAATGTTCCACCGTTATTCACCCAGATTCATAATAAATTGCCCACTTTTTAAAAATCGTAGAGTAACGTTTTTGAGGGTGCATTGGTTGTTTGTGAAGCAAAGATTCCTTAGAAAGGACAACACGTTGGTAGTAGGGAGGAGAATGTGTAAGGGCTACTTTCAAAATGTACACTGCAGTGATACTTATGTCTCACATGACACGAGGCATTACAAAGGCTTGAAATTGCAACTCGAAAACTAATAGTAAGGGAGGAAGTCGTGCAGTGTCTGCAGTCACAAGTGTCCCAGTCAAACAGACAAATAGTGTATGCATACTGGGATGTTCAAAAGCCGATATATACTTCATAGGTTGCGCGTTCATAAAGAAAGCTGCAATATTCTCAAACGCTCAGTTGTTGTTATGCTTTGAAAGCCTATAATCTATTGCCTGCTAAAGAATGGGCGAAGCTGAAGTGTGGTGATTTAACACCCACAACCTTTTTTTCATAAGTAGTCCGAAAAGAATGGCACTGAAGCAATTATATCCTTGGATCATTGATGTGATTTGTAAAGCAGGTATATGATATACTGAAGTTTGATGCCTATTTTTATTTTTATACAGGTGGGAAAAATATGTTGTTTAACGTGTTACTGTGTTTTTAGTGATCAGACAAATTGTACATGGCATTAAAGTCTAGAGTTTTACAATGTGTGGATAGTTGAAAAGACTGTCAGTTGGTTAAATGTAGTGACAAATGTTTCTAATTTCTTACGTAAAATACAGTTAATATGTACAGTATAATAACTTTGATTTTCTAAAACATATGCATATGCACAATTTTTACAATTCGTCCAGATTTTGATGTTCATTAATTTTGAAGCTAAAAGGTTGAACCTTGAAATAAAAAAAATAAACTTCACCGTTAATGTACACTGTGGTGTCATCTTTTTTGGCCATATGCATATTATAAGTATCCTTTGCAAGCTGTATAGTTGGTTGATGAGCTAGTACAAACCATGTCGAGAAGCCTACTTATTTATTATTATTTTTTTTTATTTGTGTATGTTCGTTAAGAACTTTACAAAAAGACGAGAAGATAGTTGCGCAGAGAAAACAAAAACAAGTCCAGTAACTGCACAAGGGTGGGACCATCTACCCTCTATCCTCTGCAGAGTATGTTGCAGTATTTTGATTGTTGCTAGGAGCCAGGAGGTTCGATCCCCTCCTATCAGTCTTTTCCAGCAGATGTCTTCGTCCCACCCACATTCCTCTGAGCTGAAGTGCTTTATGTAGGCCGATCTCAGATCTAGGGTTACTGGGCATGAGAGCAGTAAGTGCCTGATGTATTCTGTTTTGGCGTCGCACAGACGACACATGTTGGAGTCTGATAGGCCTCTGATGTTTAAAATCTCATTGGTTTCGAGGAGATTCAACGTGGTTCTTAGCATGTAGTTTCGTGCCCCCCTGTTTGTGAATTTTCGGAGGTACTGCATCGGCTCGTTTAGTTTAGAGAGCAAGGGGGGAAGGTGAAGAAGGAGTTTATTTCTGGTGGCTAGATCTTGAGTCTGGATCCAGTCTAATTCTTTCAATTTCTTGTAAACTCTCGAAGGATTTGTGATGAGGTCAGCTTCCGAGCACATCACTGAATCCAAAAGAGACGTGTTTTTGCCTTTCCAAGTTGTTAGCATTTTGACTTTGCCACTTTGTAGTTCTTTGTTCAACAGGCCAAAGATTTGCTCACTGTCGGCCGTGATACATTTCCTAAATAACCTGAGTGAGTTTAGGTTGACTGTTGCTGTTAGTGACAATAAGCTTAGCTCCCGGTGGATTGCAGCAATGGATGTGGAATTTGGAAGACCCAGGACCGTTTTCCAGAACTTACTCTCCAGTTTTTGCCAGGTTCTTTCTGGGATTGTTGGCATAGCCTCAGCTCCGTAGGTAATTGAAGGGACAACTGCAAAAGTCTATTGCAGGGATGCACGAAAATTTGCCAAATTTTGAGTCGCTCGCCTTTGCTTGAGAGGCTAATTTCTTTAGCTTGGTTTCCAGGGCGCTCTGCATAGATAATTCGTTTTTCGAGGGGTCAATCTGGACGCCTAGGTATTTATAGTCGGGTACCCTCTCGATCTCTTTTCCCTCAAGGAACCATTTGAATTTTTCAGAGGTTTTGTTCTTCTTCTGGCCTCCTTCCAGTATCATTATTTTTGTTTTTTCTTGGTTTATTTTTAAGTTGTTTTCAGCAGTGTAGCTCAAGAGGTTGGATAGCTGTCTCTGGAGGCCGATCTGGGTCTGATCCAGGAGTATTAAGCCATCAGCATACAACAGATGGCTTATTTTCGAGGATGCGAGAGCCGGTGGAAAAGTATGCTCCAGGTCTTCTGAGTCTCCGTAATCGCCGATATATGCAAGAAACAGTGCAGGAGCTAGCGGGCATCCCTTTTTTACCCCCCGCCCAATCTGAATTTCGTCTGATAGGGTGCCTCTTTGGGAAAGTCGAACCCTGAGGAAAGTGTCCGTGTGGAGGGCTTTGATTGGTTGTAGTATTTCCTGTGGGCAGCTCCACCTCTCCAGTTTTTCCCATAAGCGAGATCTGTCGACAAGGTCAGACGCCTGTGAGAGGTCGATGAAGGCGATAAAGATGCAAGATTTTTTTTCCCAGGCTTTGCTTTTCAAAGTGCTGATCGCTAAGATGTTCGCCGCCGTGCCCATGTTTTTCTTGAAGCCCGATTGGTATTTGTCGTTACAAGGGGCAGATTCAGCCCAAGATTGAAAGCGGTTCAGAAGC
Source organism: Ambystoma mexicanum (assembly GCF_040938575.1). Taxonomy (NCBI): domain Eukaryota; kingdom Metazoa; phylum Chordata; class Amphibia; order Caudata; family Ambystomatidae; genus Ambystoma; species Ambystoma mexicanum. The sequence continues at coordinate 485,976,228 of NC_090931.1, read as the reverse complement.
AGACTTCCAAAGACTTTGCCAATGCAGCCCAACAGTGCAATTGGACGGTAATTTCGGGGATCAGAAATGTCCCCCCTTTTGTAGATGGGAACGATGACTGCTTTTGTCCAGGACGGTGGCAGGGATTTCTGCTCAGAACATTTCTGAAAGATTGAAGCTAACAGCGCTGCCCATTCCTGACAGTTATTTTTCGGGTCGATGTTTGAGATCCCGTCCAGGTCCGCTGCTCTGGAAATCATCAGTTTTTTGATATAGTTGCTGATTTCTTGTTGGTCGTCCAGTTGGATCCAGGCTGACGTCTGGTCTGTGATATCCCGGCAGGTGGTTTGAGCAGGGACTTGGAAGACCGTAGAGAAGTGTGTGATCCATTTGTGCTCCGGCATGGCGTTGATTGGAGAGTTGTTGATTGAAGGCACTGCAGATTTCAGCAAAGACCAGAATTCTTTGGCTTTGTTACCACTGAAGGCTTTTAGCATGATTTCCGCGTCTTGTTGGTATAGTCGGTGTCGCTGTTCTTTCACCCATGATTTATAGGTTACGATTGCCGATTTTAGTTTTTCTTTATTTGACGAATCGTTACCTAGTTGTCTTTTGAATTTTCGGAGCTCCCGTCGTTTTGCCACCAGGGTGGAATCATAAGTATGCTTTGGAGATGTGGAGGGCGAGGCTTTCTGTTTTAAGTTCACCCGGTGTTTTAACAGCAGAGGCACATAGTCGAGACTGTTTGCGCCCTTGGATCTTTCTTCCCCAGTATAATTTGCCAACAAAGATTTAACCGCTCGAGTTGTCAAGTTTAGGCGGTTTCCACGGGCGTTTGATTCTACTTCCATGGTGTAGGGTTCAGGCGCCTTGAAGTGGTTTACCAGAGACATCGTCAGCTGATTGTGGTCGCTGGCTGTGGTCTGTCGGACTTCAAAGGTTTGTACTTTGCTCAGGAGGGGTCTGGATACGTAGATGTAACCTATGGTCGCGTTTAGTGAGCCTTGTTCCCAAGTCGGCAGACGATTCTCATTTGGGAAGACGAAGTTCAGGTTATCAAATTTTCTGGAGGACATCAAGGAAGACCATAGGTAACCTCTTTTCGCTGCTGTTGTGGTTTGAGAGGATGCATCCAGTATTTGCGCTTCCTTGGAGCATTTGGCGTTCAAGTCCCCACAGATAATGATTGAAGAGACCTGTCGTGTTGCTTGAATTTCGTCGACCAGGTTTTCCATCATTGAAAGGTAGGTCTGGTGATTGATGGCGGCTGGGTTCCAGTAGGTATTAATCAACGCTATTTGCGATGGACTGGAGGAGGGTTTTTCGGCCCATTCGAGTAGTACTGCTAATATTGAGAGATTCGATTGAAGGGTGGACTCGAGTGTCAGCCCGATTCCCTGTCGGCAGGCCAGAAGGAGACCTGATGTCGGCCGACCTAGGGCTCCTTTATTGGCTGGGGCCAAGATTGTATCATATCCATCCATAGCTGGATTTTGTCTGAGCCAGGTCTCTTGGAAACAAATGATGTCAAATGAGGCTAGGTTTGCATCACCCGTTGTGGTAAGATGTAAGTGTCCTCTCGTGTTCCATGAGCAAAGATGTAGTGAAGATATGAAGTGGTCGACTTTCCGTTTTCCCGTGGGCTCAGCGGACCGACCTGCGGATTGCTATTTTGTGGCGTGGGATAAGGCCTTTGGGAGCCAGGCCCACAGCCCCTGTAGTTTCACGACTGATTTTGAGGATGTAGAGGCGCTTTCTGTTGGGGCTCCGATGTTCGTCCTGTTTTCCTGCGCCATAAACACGGTCTTGGTCAAGTTGAGTAGGTCTGCTTTTGGCTGTTTAGACTTCGAAGTCGTCGCTTCTATGGACTTCTGCGGGTTTTCGCACCTGGGGTTGACATGTTTGTTTTCTCGGTGGCTCTCATGTGGCTTTGAGGATGAGTTTACCACTGTTCGAGTGAGTTTTTAAGGTGTTCGTAGCTCCGCTTTCTTCTCTTTTTCAGGGGTTTTGTCCTTTCGAACCGGTTTTCTTTCCGTTGAGCCTTCTCCCGACGTTGGGAATTTTGAGGATCCCTTTGCACAATGTAACCTAGCGCAGCCAGGTCGTTTGTTGCGTCTGCAATTTTCGTCTTGGTGCGCTTTGATACTGGATGGATATAGACTTTTGTTCTTTCGTTAGAGTGGTAGGGGTCGATGATTTTTAGATCGCAGGACTTGATCTTCCGGAGGGTTGGGATCAGGCTGAATAGCGTGAGAATCCCTCTTCTATTCAGTATGATGTTGTCGTCATTTTCAGCGTGTTGTTCAAGCTTGATGGGGGACTCCCTCACGGAGCCATGTCTTTTCCGGTGTTGTTCAGTCCTTGAAATGAAGTGGGGTCGCGGGTGTTGCCCCCTTTTGTCGGTTTTCTTTGGCTCCAAATGTGTGTCCTCTTTGGACTTTAGGTGGAGGTCCTGAGTTCGTCGCGTCGGCTGTGTTGGGCACCCGAGGCTGACTTTTTACAAGTTGACCCCTCGTGAGCTGGTGGGTATGTGAATGACACCGCTCAGGAGCTCATAGGGCTACGGGAGGTAGCGGGTTTCCGACGTTAGAGGATTTTCCTACGCTCTTCCAAGGTGGTAAAATTGTATGGGGAGTCCTCTTCTGACGATTCCTTTGGGTTTTATTTTTCAGCATTTTCATCACCTTCAAGTGAAGGAGTCTGCGGATTTGGTGGTTGGGGCATTTTCCCACTTTTGTCCGGTGATGTATCTTGAGTGTCCTCTAGGTGTTGAGAGATATTCATCAGGACCTCGTCTGCCAGAAAGTCCTCTGATGTTCTGGGAGAGGCTTTTGATACTTTTGATGTTGTTTGGTTTGCGGCCGGACTCCGGGCCAGATTTCTTTCTTTCTCTTTCTTTTTAGATGAACGTAAACTTGGTTGCTTTGCTGAATTTGGATTCTGGGTTTCGGTTTTTCCCTCAGGGGGTGGTTTTTCAGGTCTCGTGCCTGTAAACAGGGGATACGAGGGGTCTGCCGCCCTCACTGGCGGTTCCGAGGGAAGCGAAGCGTTAGCTATTTCGTCTGTGATGTCAATCACCTCTTGCGTTTCAGAATTTGGTGAGCCAAGGTCCAATAGCTGGTGGGGGACTGTTCTAGAGGGTGGAAGTGAAGGTTGTGCTAAAGAGATTTGGCCTCCCTGTTTGGCCCCCAAGTAGGATGAGGTGAGGAGGTTTGCCATGTCTTTATGGCCTTGTTCCATGTCCAGCTTTAGGGTTTTGAATTTGTCGTCTAAGGCTGTGATGTATCCTTCCAGGAAGGTTAGTTTCGAGAGCATTGTTGCTTGCATCGCAGTGTTGTCTTTCAAATTTTTGTTAATGCCTTCGTATAGTTTGGTAAACGGGTTCATTGAGATGGTGACAGCTGACATTATTGAGAGAAGGTCTCTCTTGTGTTGCACTGCAGGCTCCATTGGTGAGCCCTGGGGTGGGGGCCGCTGTTTTGGAGCTGGCGAAAATGAGTTGGACTCGTTTAAGATCCGTCTTACTACAGGCGAAGGAGGTAGATCAGGTGGGCCACCACTGAGTCGCCCTGGAAGGTATGATTTTAGTGGAAGAACGGTTGAAGAGCCATCCTGCCGGGTGCCAATCGGCCGTTCCTTGTTTATTCTGGGTGAGGCTGCATTGTGTGAGGGAGTTTCAGGCTTTTGTTCAGTTTGCGGGGGGGTTGGCCTCTGTGTTTCGGCGGCTTGATCTTGAGACGACTGTGTCCCTGACTGCCCTGGGGTTTCAGGGAAAACATTTGAATTCGGTTGGGTTGGATGTGGGGAGCCTTTACTGAGGATTTGTGAGGCTTTAGGTTTGACCAGAGCCGAGTTTTCCCTGGGTGAGGCTGTTGGTGTCACGCCGACGAGCTTTTCTGTGGCTACGATAGCTCGATCGGTTTCTGAGGTTTGTTTTGACATATTTTCCCTATTAGATGTGTGCTGGGGCCCCAGTACTCGGTGTGGAATCGGGTCAATTTGCTTTGCTGATTTCTCCTGCGGAGCCCGTTTCGAAGGAGAAGCAGATTGTATGTCGTTTGCAGAGTTTTGGGGCTGAACACACAGATTTGTCGGTGGGTTTATTTTCCTCGCTTTTTCAGGGGGTTGGCAGGTTTTTATTGCCTCCAGTATTTCCTCGTCGGTAAGGTCAGTTTGCCTGGAGTGGGGCTCTGGCGCGAAAGCATGAAAGAAGTCGGTTACGAGGGTAGCGACTGATGGCTTTATTGATTCCGAGCCCCGGGATTTTTTTTGTGCTTGACCACATTTTTTGTTTTTTGATATCTGTAGGCTGATTGTGCGTTTTTGTGTTTTATTTGCAGGTTTTGAGGGTACTTTCTTCCTGGAGGGTCTTGAGTTTCCTGTGTCGGGGGACTCCGCCTCTTTCCTGCTGTGTTTTTTTGTTTATCAACCCTGCCAGGGGCGTAGGCAGGGGGGGCGTAGACTTTTCCAGGCCTGAGACCTGGTCTTCGTTTCCTATGATCCCCGAGGCTCTGTGCTCGCCTACCGAGTTACGAGGAGAGACTTTTGATGGCTTGCTGGAATGCACTTGAGCTTCGGTTTGTAATGACACGTTGGTGTCTCGGTTTTTCTTGGTTGATGCTGCATTACTTTCGGGACCTCTGTGCTCTTCTGAGAGGTCTTTTAATCCGTTTCGTAGCGGACGAGGTGGCTGCAAATCCTCCTCAGTGGGGGGCGTGGCCTTGTGGCCGTCGAGCCCTTCCCACTGTTGATCATGTCCTGCAGGGGGAGGAGCGATGGAGCCAGGCTCCTCCCCCTGAAAGGCCCGCGGATGCACAGCCTCTCTCGGGGCCATTTTCGGGATGGCCGTTGCCGAGGGAGCAGGACTTCGTTCTCCCTCCGGCTGGCTCGCGGCATCTGATCCGCGCTTCCCACAGGTGCGGTCCCCCCCCACCCCCCCCCCAGCTCACGGTCCTCGATCCTTCCTCCGGAGATCATCGGGTCCCGGAGCTGTGAGGGTGGGGGCCGCGGGTGAAGGAGCGCTGGCCGGGTGCTGGCGGAGTCCGTGTCCAAAGCAGGAACTTGTTGGCGCGGGCGAGGGAGCGCCAGCGGGACACTTTCAGGGTCCGGATTCAGGGGATTCAGCGCTGGAGGCGCGGTTCCAGGTATCTGTTGATGCGGGTCCTCTGCTTCTTCTAGGCTTGTTTTTTGGCAGGTTGTTGCAGAATTTGAAGTTTTTGGCCCAGGTTGTTCGAGAAGGTCCCATTTCAAGCGGGCGTTTGCCATTGTTGCTGTTGGGGTTTTTAAATGTTTATGAGGTAGACCCAGCAGATGGTGTAGTTGTGCGCCGCAATGTTGTAGGCCTTTTGCAGCGGGGCGTGGGCACGCGCTTCGGAGCAAACTACCCTCCTCTATTTCCGTGGGTTCGCAGTCCGTGGCCATGTCCATGGAAGTAGGGTCCGCTGATGTTGAGGCCATTTCAGTCGTTTCAGACGTGCACAGGCTGCCACAGACTGCAACTTTGCAGCCAACTCCGTGGCCGCTCCGCGGCTGGGTAGGGGTTTTATGGGTCCTCCCACGTGTAAAGACTGGAAACAGTAGAGAGACTCCCGTCTCTGAGAGAAGGATTGGAGTGACTGCCACAGACTGCAACTCTGCAGCCAACTCCACGGCCGCTCCACGGCTGGGTGGGGGTTTTATGGGTCCTCCCACGTGTAAAGAATGGAAACAGTAGAGAGACTCCTGTCTCTGAGAGAAGGATTGGAGTGACTGCCACAGACTGCAACTCTGCAGCCAACTCTGCGGCCGCTCCGCAGCTGCATGGGGGTTTTATGGGTCCTCCCTCGTGTAAAGACTGGAAACAGTAGAGAGACTCCTGTCTCTGAGAGAAGGATTGGAGTGACTGCCACAGACTGCAACTCTGCAGCCAACTCCGCGGCCGCTCCGCGGCTGGGTGGGGGTTTTATGGGTCCTCCCACGTGCAAAGACTGGAAACAGAGAGACTTCTGTCTCTGAGAGAAGGATTTGAGTGACTGCCACAGACTGCAACTCTGCAGCCAACTCGGCGGCCGCTCCGCGGCTGGGTGGGGGTTTTATGGGTCCTCCCACATGTAAAGACTGGAAACAGTAGAGAGACTCCTGTCTCTGAGAGAAGGATTGGAGTGACTGCAACAGACTGCAACTCTGCAGCCAACTCCGCGGCCGTTCCGCGGCTGGGTGGGGGTTTTATGGGTCCTCCCACGTGTAAAGACTGGAAACAGTAGACTCCTGTCTCTGAGAGAAGGACTGGAGTGACTGCCACAGACTGCAACTCTGCAGCCAACTAAGCCTACTTATAAAAATGCTCATCAGTCTCTTCATCCATATAGTAGTGATAATTCTTCCAAGAATGGAATCTATTTTAAATGTCTAAATGTCCCCCTAACAAAAAAAAAAATAGCTTGGGTTACAGAATCTGGCTACCAAACACATGACGAATAGTGGACGTTAGAACGGTAACAGAGTGAATTAGCCGAAATATGGAATAACCCTAAATATCAGCAGTGGAATTGCAGCAGAAAATGTCCAAATACTGGAAGGCATTGGTTTGTAAATAGAAACAGCTGAGTAACGTAATCCATTTTTTCAAGCTGGTTTGGGAAAGGTCAGTGGTTAAGAGGTTTCTGATATTTCTAAAATCATTCGAAATTAGGCAGCGAGCCACACAATGGGCCTCATTCTGAGATTGGTGCTAGGGATGGCACTATTTGCGTCTTGACTGCCACCAATAACGGGTCCGACACTGATGTAGTTCAATGGGGACTTACTGGTTTAGTCCGACCCTGGCGGGACTGGTAAGTCCATAGGGCTCAATGGGAATGGGGAAGGCTATTTACAGACCTGCTAATGGCAGGCCCGTAACTAGCGGCCTGGTCCCCTAACGGGACCCGTAAGGTACGTTTGGTCCGACCAAACGTACCTTACGTGTCCCGTCCCGTTAGGGGACCTCGGAATCGGGCGGTAGGGGATTACTGGCACCGGTCTCCTTACCGGTGCCTGGTATCCCCTACCGCCCGACTCGGAATGACCCCCAATGGTTTTACGAGTTAGAGTAAAAGAAGCTCTTAATATTAGTGATTTGGTGTGCCACTTTGTTGTTATGAATTCATCACAAGAATGCATTCTATTTAGGATTTTAAAAAAAGAGCAAGGTGTTGGTTTGGTGTTATTTGATATTCGTGTGGCACCCAACTGCCATTTTGATGGCATCAAAGCACCTTAGGTTTTTGTGAATTCTACAGAGTGTACTCTGAGTATACACGAAAAACAATACATTATAGGAGAGGACATTACATAATACTATGTGAAGTTTGAAACAAACCTACCGCTAAACATTTATAACTGAAGGGTGTTGAGGAGATTGTCATTAAGAAAGAGGAAAAATCACTAAACGCACAGTTGAGTAAACTTTGTTAAACAAATGATGCCGCAATATATGAGGTAAGTAAACCATTTCAATAAGTGCTTTCAGAGCTCAATGCAAGTCTTTCCTAGAGGGTAAAATGCAGTAAGAAGTAGGAGCGAAGTTTTCCTATGTAGGTCAGAACGTTTCGAGAGACCCAGGGAGACTAGCAGTCTGTGACAGGAAAGAGTTAAGAGCCTCACAGGAGCCCCTTGAAGAGGAAGAGGTGGCCCAGGGATGAAGAAATAAACGAAGAGGCTTGTCAGCAATGTCAGAGAGAAATACCCAGGGATCGTAAAAGCAGTTCTGCAGTTGTGAATTTCCAGAGGTAATTGCAGTGCATGCTTTTCAGCAACCAATGAGGGCTCCAGCATGGATACACTGGTGCAGGAAGGACCCCAGGATCCGAGGACCCTAGGAAGGCAAACATTGATGATTGGTAATGCCCATTTTGAGGGTCAGAGCTAGAAGAGAGGAAAGGAGAGTATGCTGCAGTCAGCAGTTGAAGTCAATGCAGGTTCTCACATCATCCTCATGCACAGGATATGGCTTCTGAAGATGAGTCGGCTGGAGAGACCCCAAGGAAGAACACATATTTAAAGAAAGGCTGAAATATTCATACCACAGAGGAGCCAACCAATGAAGGAGGACCAATAGATTAAAGCAGTGCAATGCAGGTTAAGAGGCAGTACAGGCTCCTCTCTGTTCAGTTTAGCAGATATTCCTCAGTCTCTTGGCAATGAAATAGCATTGTCTTCTGTATCTGGAGATGCAGGCACTGCAATGTGCTTTATGGGGAGAGGGGGGGGTGATGCCTTCAGGCCAGAGCTGTGATAAAGATGTCCCCATCAGATCAGACGAAAGGAGTGCCACAGAGGGTCCATTCTGGTTATCTGTAGCGGCAGTGCTTTGCCATTGGATTCTTCAGTGCACTGAAGGATGCTGGCGCAGAGATGTGTTCCTTTCTCTAGCAGCAGACCTTCCAACAATGCAGGTGCAGAGTTCCAGCAGTAATCAAGCTAAGTAAAGGGGTCTGCTTTTATCCCTTGTGTAGGTCTGCTTTTATCCCTTGTGCAGGAAGTGTTTTAACACAGCATACAATCACACACTACTAATCATTCAAGCAGAGGTCTGGTTAGCTAATAGCAGACTGCCCCTCCATCACACTCACCCTCCATGCATTCTCGAAGAATCTCATACAAAATAATTAATCTACAGTACCCTAGACAGGCATCTGTATTTGGAAGTCATAACTGGTTTCAGACAGAATATGGCCCCTCTAACCTCTATCCTTGGAAACAGGAAGCTAGTGGCCCGACAAGGTGTAAGGATGCAGAAGGAGGAGACTAACACACAGGTGACAATGTGGTTGCATAAACTTCTATTATACCAGAAAATAAAGAGAAAGCCTAGCTTTCCCTAACTCTAAAAGGGGTTGCCCTGCCTCAAGTAAAAAGACTAAGGGTTCCATCAGAATGTTTGTGCAAATCAATAGTCCACCATCCGGTGTCAAACCCCTGCTTCTGTCCCTTACACTAAATACTAAACTAAAAAGGTAGTCAGTGTTCCTGGTCCAGAAGACTGGTTACCTTTTTCTGGACAGCGGTCCACAGTTCCAACTGTTAGGCAGAATCTTTACACAGGAGAATGTCTCCCTTCCCATGTCTCAATTCCTCTCCAAGGCACAACACAAAATTCCAAGTGAATTTCTCAGTTCAAGTTCACAAGGTAAAGTTCCAGCTCAAACATCAACATTCCGTATTGTCCATAGTTGTCTTCACTATTGGGTACCTGGAGAATGCCTACCTTCTCCAGGTGTCTTGTTCGCAGAGTTTTCACAATGACAGGGGGATGGCTCCCTTCGCCTGGGCAAAACACACACAAAAGGCAAAGTTCAAAGCAGTTCTCCTTGTCAGATAAAGGGAATGACTTCCTTTCCCAAGTTACAACACAAAAGGGAAAGTTCCACACAACCAGAATGACTTCCATTTCCTGGCATCTTTAAATTGTCAGCACAGTTCCAGATTACCAGGGGGAATGACTCCCTTCCTCTGGCATCTCTCACTTTGGTGTCAAATACACCGTTCTTAACTTCTCTTCTTTGATTGGCCTCAATTGGTATCGTCTCTTTACAAAGTACTGTGACGAGGAAGATAACTCAATGCTGTATGTAAATTTCAGGTCCCCGACCCTGCCTTCTCTTGCTGCTTGTTTTGGCCCGCTTGGTTCACTCTCCTGCCAAGTGGAACCATTAGGAAGATATCTCTCCTCCTGCTCTGGGTCCCAGACCGCTGCTCCTCTCACTCCCAGGGTCAGTACTGGTGGCTCACTCTCCCGCCAACTACTGATGTTAGGGAGATGCCTCGCTCCTTGGTGTGGGTCCCAGACCCCCGTTTTCTCCTTTTTGTGCTCAGCTCCCTTGTCTCGCTCTCCTGCCAAGTGCTGATGCAAGAGAGATTGCTCATTTCTAGTGGATCCTAGACCCCTCTCTGGTGGTCAGTAGTTCTCAGGATGCCACTGGGCCAAGGATGCACATGCACTCCCCTGCTGCAGAGACTTCTTGTTGCCTGCCCCGTTTCCCCAAGAGTTCTCCCGATCGCCCCTGTACCTGTTACTCGGGTAGGGAACCTCGCTGGTCCTTCACGGGATCGGGCATCCTCACGGCAGCACCAGCGTTCCTTCTTGTCGCCTGCTCGAGTCTGAAGTTCTCTACTTCCAGCTTCCTCTGGCTGTGCCGCCACAGGATTCCTTAGGACTGGCGGGGAGGTCACCTCTTGCGTGACCTCTTCGGGAACGCCACAGCTGCTTGCCTCGATCCACCACGTGGTTCTTTCTTGCACAGGATTTGAAACTCCCAGGTTCGTCACGGGCCAAAGGAGAAGACACCAAAGTCCTTCTATTTCCTTTTTACTTTGTACGCTTCACTCTGGCGCAACATCCACATCTGCAGTGAGAGAAGTCAAGTCAATCCTTAGTCCTGCCAGGGGCCACCTCGTCCCAGGATCTTATTCATCCCAGTCCCTTCAACTTCACTGATATTACAGAAATACATAGATCTATCCTGACCATGGGAGTGTATGTTAACAGAGGGGTCTAATGACTGAGGTAGTGTGTAGGGTATGGGTGGAGGGTGTATATACTGCGTTCTCCCAAGATGTTCTCTTATGTCCGTAGAGGGGAGGTCTCCTCCCATGAGATCCTCCTGCTGAGTATCAACCCCTGGAAGACAATCGGGTAGCGGCATCGCCTTCCTGGCCTAATGGGAAGGGGCTCGCCCCCTATGGAGAAGTGACAACATCTTGGGATTCATCACAACGGCTACATTCTCTCTCACACGCACAAAGAGGGACAAGGAATAGTCATGTGATCGCTCAACTCTTCAAGACAAAGACAACATCTATTTTGGTGAAATAGAGGAGGGGTCAAGAAGGGCCCAGCAAGGTTAAATGCATTCCACCCGGCATTCATATTACTGTCAGAATAACTACTAGTCACATGACTAACAAAGAAGGGGCATTTTCTCTGGGACACTATGGGGGACACCTTAGGAGTGCCAACCATGTAAAAAAAAAACCAGAGCCAAATTGTCAAGCTTTGGATTAAGCTTGGCTGGAAAAAAAATAAACCCAGGAAAAAATACAGGGGCTACCACATCAGTTAAAAGGTGGGCTTTATGTCTAATAAAAGCAAAGGACAAATTTGGTAGAAAGTACTTGTAATGTTCCATTTATTTATTTTATGTGTTCAATGCTGGGTGCTGTCTGAGTTGCTACGTGAATAAATGATTGCTGACATGAGGACCAAATGTGTCGTGGGACTTGGTCATCTACTATGGTCATCTACTATGGGAATGCTGCACTAATTGGTGGCTCAGGTAGAATGTGTATATGTCAATATCAATCCCTAGACATACTGATGGAGTAAGTGCAAGTCTATAATGAACAGGATGTTATACTATGTTGTCCCGGGAGGATAGCTCAGGGGAAACATGCCCCTCTTCCAAGCAAGACAACAGGGGCACCACAGGTTCGATCCCCGGGTCCGCGCTTAGAAACCTATAAATAACCTATCATATCATACACAAAATGGACAACCACAAATTCTGCCCCGGCCAGCCACATAGAAGTGTTTGACTTTCATTTTAATCTAACAGTGACCCAAACGGCATGGAAAGCCATAAAGCAATTGTAAATAAATGTATCACTGTACCAAAGATTGACCAAGTAGCCCGCCTTTGCAAGTGGCAGAGAATTTCATGCAATATGTGGAAACCAATTTTGGAAAAAGCGCCTCTTTGGAAAACTAGTAAAAAAATATATCAAAGAGGTCAAACAAAGCTCACTGGTGTTCATACTAAATCAAAGTGCTGTCCTACCAAGTATGCGTTAAAAAAATTGTTTTAAAGTACATCCTACACAAGGCCTCCTATTTGATCAAATTGAATGCAGTCAAAAACAAGCATTGGCAAAGTCAATGGGTCTGGTTTGGTAAATGCAAGGAACAAGTTACTTACCTGTAACTGTTGTTCTCCAGCATGGGTCTGGCATGGATTCACATGCTCATGAATATTCCCCGTCGTCAGGCCGGGAATCTCAGTATAGAAAAAAATCAGTATCAGTTTCGTTTCTGATCTGTCTTTCTTAGTAGTAACCAATCACTGGTCTCTGGGTCATACTGCCCCCCGCCAATGACTGCCCTCTCCCTAAGCCCCGCCTCTGGCAGCCATCCTCAGATTTGGTAGCACGTAAAGTGGTAGTATGACCAAGTGAAGAGCCGCAGAGGGGTAGGCGGGAGGTTTCGCATGTGAATCCATGCCAGACCCATGCTGGAGAACAACAGTTACAGGTAAGTAACTTGTTCTTTCTCCAGCATGGGGTCTGGCATGCATTCACATGCTCATGAATAAGAGAATACATAGCAGTACACACATGCACAAACACGGGAGGTGGCAACAGGCTCAACATTAAGCAAACAACAACTCAACATTAAGCAACTCTTACCTCCTCACCAGGCTCACCTTAGGCGAACAGGTTGCGCAGCACTGCTTGGCCGACCCTGGACTCCTCCCTGAAGTCCCGATCGACGCAGTAGAATCTTGTGAAGGTGTGCGTCGACCTCCACGTCGCAGCCCTGCAGATGTCCAGCAGGGGCACACCAGATAGGAACGCCGTGGTAGCAGCAATCGCTCTGGTCGAATGGGCTCTCGGACGGCCGGGCAGCTGTCGGTTTGCCAACCGGTGACAGTGCATGATGCAGCTGGAGAGCCATCTGGAAATGGAAGTCTTCGAGAGAGCCTTCCCTTGATTCACAGTCCCAAAGTTCACAAGCAGTTGTGACGTCTGCCGAAAACTCTTTGTGCGGTCCACATAGATCTTCAGCGCTCTAGCTACATCCAGCGAGTGCAAAGTCCTCTCAGCCGGCGACGAAGGCGACGGGAAGAAAACTGGCAACACCAAGGGCTCGTTGAGGTGGAAGTCCGACGGCACCTTGGGCATAAAGGATGGGTGTGTCCTCAGCACCACACTCGTGTCATGAAAAGTCAAGTATGGAGGCTTGCAAGATAGGGCCTGGATCTCTCCCACTCGTCGTGCGGAGGTGATGGACACGAGGAAAGCCGTCTTCCATGACAGGAACTTCAAAGGCGCCGAATGCATAGGCTCGAATGGGGCCCCTATGAGCTTGGTCAGCACCACATTAAGCTCCCACGCCGGGGCAGGAGCCTTCACCGGCGGGAATGATCGGAATAGTCCCTTCATGAATTCTTTCACCAGGCGATGAGACCACAAGGATGCCCGTCCCGTCGTCCTGGTATATCGGGAGATTGCAGCCAGATGTATTTTGATGGAGGCGTGAGCCAGTCCAGCTTTGGCCAGCGACAGTAGGTACGGCAGTACTTGAGGGGCCGTAATCCGCAGAGGGTTAATCTTCTGTGCACGGCACCAGACAGAGAACCTCTTCCATTTAAGTCCATAGCACTTGAGAGTTGAGGACGCCCTGGCCTTTGCAAGAATCTCTCTGCAGTCGGCCGGGATGTCGTATCCTCCAAACTCTAGTGCTGCAGGAGCCAGGCCTGCAAGTTCAGCGACTCCGGGTCGTGGTGAAGAATGGCGCCTCCTTCTCTGGAGAGAAGGTCTGCGTCCGTCGGCAGCTTGACTGGTGGGGACGTTGACAAGTCCAAAAGGTCCGGGAACCAGATCTGCCTCGGCCACGCCGGTGCCACGAGGATCATCCAGCACTGGGACCTCTTGAGCTGGTTGATGAGCCGGAGCAGCAACGGCAGCGGAGGGAACGCATAAAGAAATAGACCGTCCCAGGGGAACGAGAAAGCATCGCCCATGCTCCTCGGCTGGGGGAACCTGCTGGCGAACCTCCGGCACTTGGAATTCGTCGCCGTGGTGAAGAGATCGATTTGGATTTCGCCCCATCGTCGGAAGAGTCGATCCACTTGATCCTGGCATAGTTCCCACTCGTGGCACGAGCGCAGCTCCCTGCTGAGTGAGTCGGCGATCGTGTTTTTTATTCCTGCCAGATGAAGAGGCACCAGAAACATCCCTTGGGCGACGGCCCAATGCCACAGATCCTGGGCTTCCTTGGACAGGGCCGGGGACCTGGTTCTGCCCTGCTTCCGGATGTAGAACATCATGGTGGTGTTGTCGGTGAAGATCCTCACCACCTTGCCCTTGAGGGACGGAAGAAAGGACCTGAGGGCCCAGAACACCGCGCGGAGCTCCAAGATGTTGATGTGGAGAGACTTCTCCTCCGGGAGCCAAAGGACTCTCGCGTGAAGATCTCTGGATTGTGCTCCTCAACCGTTCAGGGAGGCGTCATCTGGTGAGCTGGGGTCTGAAAGTCCGTGCCCGCCGACAGATGGAAGCAGGTACCCCACCACTGGATCGCCTGATGGAACGTCTCGTTGAGAGGGATCCTGTCCTCGAAGCTGCCCGTCGACTGGATCCAGCGGGCGTCAAGGAACTCCTGTAAGGGTCTCATCCGAAGGCTGCAAAGGCGCACCAGATAAATGCAGGACATCATCCCGAGGAGGGACTTGATAGATCTTACCCTGGCCATGTCCGTGGCCAGCAGACGCTGCACCTTGCCCATTATGGTCTTGGTCCTTTCCTCCGACAGCGAGGCCAGCCGCGCCACTGTGTCGAGCTTGGCTCCCAGAAACAGGGCGACTTGCGACGGAACCAGGTGGGATTTTGGAAAGTTGATGGAGAATCCCAGGTCCGTGAGCAGCTGGACGGTCTTCGCAGTGTGCTCCACGGCGAGCTCCCTTGTCCTTGCCTGGATGAGCCAGTCGTCCAGGTAGGGGTAGACGTGGATCCCCTGTAGGCGCAACCGCGCCGCCACCGGTGCGAGGCACTTGGTGAACACCCTGGGTGCCGACTTCAATCCGAACGGGAGGGCCTTGAACTGGTAGTGCCGCCCTTGGACCACGAACCTGAGGAACTTTTGGTGTCTTTTTAGAATGGGGATGTCGAAGTACGCATCCTCCAAGTCCAACGACGACAGGAAATCGCCCTCCTCCAGCTGTCCCAGCACATGCTGGAGGGTGACCATACAGAACTTCTGTGCCTTGATGTACTTGTTCAGTCGTCGTAGGTCCAGGATGGGGCGCCATCCTCCTGTCTTCTTTTTTACGAGGAACTACCTTAAGTAAACTCCGGAGCCCCGAAGCCTCTTTGGGACGAGCTCGATGGCACCCTTCTTGACCATCGCCCTTACTTCCAACAGTAGTTGAGGGACGTGATTTTCCTTCCTGGCCACGGGTGGAACGCAAGGGCACTTCTTCTGAAACTCGAGGGCGTGCCCTTGGGCCAGGGTGTCCAGCACCCAACGGTCGGTGGAGATGGACTCCCACACGCTGACGAACCTCGCCAGCCGGCCTTCCACCGGGGTGCTTCGGCGGGGGCCCGACCCCAAGGTCGGTTCAATCTGGTTTGGAGGCCGCCTTGCCTCCTTGACCTGCTTGTCGACGACGACGGGCACCACCTGACTTGCCGCATCCCCTGTAGGCTTCCTGCGACGGAGATCTTGCCGCTTGGCAGTAAGTGGAGGAGCCACTGCCGGATCCTTTGGAGGCACCTTGTCTGCCTTCGGAGCTCCGAAAGGACGGCCGTCGTGTTGGAGCACTCCCAGTGCCGGGGCAGTCTCTGTGTCTGTCTTGATGGCCTGAAGGGACTCATCAACCGCCTTCCCAAACAGGTTGTTCCCGTCGAAGGGCATGTCCAAAACCTTGGTTTGGACGTCCTGGCGGAAGTCCCTGGCCTTGAGCCATCCTCGTCGTCTCAAGCAAACGCTGTTGCTCAACTGATGGAAACCGGTGTCGGCGATGTCCGTTGCCACCGTGATGGCGTGGTCTGAAGCAATCTCCCCCTCCTGTAGGATTTCAAGGGCCTCAGCCATTTTGGCGTCCGGAAGGAAGTCTAACAGAGGGGCCATTTTGAACCACAACTCCCTGTCGTAGCGGGCTACGATAGCCAGGGCGTTGGCCGCCTTGATAGTCGTCGCTGCGGATGAGATGATCCGTCGTCCCATCGTGTCCAACTTCCTGCCCTCGCCATCCGGCGGGGAAGTTGATGTCGAGGCCGATGCCCCCCCCAGCTTTCTTCTTTGCCGCCGCCGAGACGACCGAATCCGGGGTAGGTTGTGCACGAAGGCATAAGTGGGCAGCGTCGGGGACCTGGTACTTCTTCTCGTACCGGTCCCTCTTTGCCAGCGCCGTGGCAGGGTTCTTGAGGAGGGCGAGCCCCTCATCCCAGATGTCATCAAGAAGCGGTACATCGAGGACTGTCTTTCTTTTAGCCTTGCGCCGTTGGTAAAGGAACCCTTCTTTCTTCTTTTCTTCTGGGCAGAGCTGAAAAAGCTCGGATGCCCTGGAAATCATGGCATGAAAGGATCCAATCTCATCGGGCGGGGACGCCCGAGTAGGGGGCGACGGGGGACACGTCCCGTCGTCGCCTCCGTCGTCATCTGTACCTGTCGTAGCCGTGTCCGTGCGTGTATCATCCCCGTGGGTAGTAGACCGGGGGGAAGGCAGAGCAGGCCGCAGAGGTGGGAGAGGTGGCGTAGGATGCGTCCTCCTCCTCTTATGCGGTGGACTCTCCGAAGGTCCTGGCTCCGGTTCCCCCGTCGGGTCTGGCTCAGGTACCTCCGTTGGGGGAAGGGGCAACCTTGTCCTTATCTCCTAGCATAAGGACTGAATCGCTGACAAAATGGCAGCCGAGGTGTCCTGCGGCGCCGGAAACGACAGGCGCGAGGGCTCTTGAGGAGCCTTGTCGGCGACACCGTCGCTCTCGTCGTCGCCCTCGTCGGGATCCCTCCCGATGGGCTGGGCCTCTTCCACGACTTCGATGAGCTCTTCTTCAGAGGTCGTGCCCGTATCCACGATGGCCACCAACCCCTCCCCTACCTTTTCCAATGCGGACTTCGTGGGGGTCTTCTCAATGGGCCTGAAAGATGACTCCCTCCGCGGTGGCAGGGAGACTCTGGGCCCTGAGGGCGCCTCCACTGGTGTAGCCTCCATAGGCTGAGCCAGGACCACGGCGACATCCTCAATCGAGGTCTTAGCAGGGTGAATTAAGGCCATCGTCACCTTCTGGACGCCTGGGGCCTTCACCTTGGGGGGAGGGTCCGCGCCTCGCTCCCCCTCTGCCGGAATCTTCAAGATCGACCGGGGCCTCTCCAGAAGCTTCGCCAGGTTCTCGGACTTCCTCTTACCCGAGCCAGAGCGTTGGCCCGTGGTTGATGGCGCCAGGGAGGATGCGCCCTGCCTGGCAGCCAAGGAGCCCGACCGTTCGGCGCTCCCGGTGCCCACGGACTCGCGGTGCTTAGCCTTTTGTTGGGCCCCCGTCGCCAGGGCACCCTCACAGGACTTAGAAGACCGCTCTGACTTCTTTTTCTTCTTCTCGCCTGACGGGCTCTTCCCTTCCAGCCAGTTGGCGAGACGGAGGTGGCGATCCTTCATGGTCCGCTCCGACATGTTCCCACAAAACGCACAGTCCTTCTCCTTGTGCGTCTTGCCTCATGGAGACAGTAGAGGCATAACGAATGCTCGTCCTCCTTGAAAACATTCTGAAGCTGGCATCCAGGGCAGGTCCTGAACAGCTTCCCGGGCGTCGAGCTTCCTTTCTCCTGGGCCATGTCCGGGGTAGGCCTCGGAACTTCTGGAATCCTCCAAAAGCGTAACTCGATGAAATCTTCACCCTTGAGGGGCGTAGAAAACTCCGAAATGGATCCCCGTTGATCGGATGTAGAAACGGTGGAGCTTGAGGCTCTATTTAACTGAAAAATGAGAAAAATCTCCTGAAAAAGCGCGAAAACGCAGCAAAAGCTCGAAAGCTATAGCATGAGGACTCCCAACACTTGAACGTGCGATAAAAATCTGAGGATGGCTGCCGGAGGCGGGGCTTAGGGAGAAGGCAGTCATTGGCTGGGGCAGTATGACCCAGAGACCAGTGATTGGTTACTAAGAAAGACAGATCAGAAACAAAACTGGTACTGATTTTTTTCTATACCGAGGATTCCCGGCCTGACGACGGGGAATATACATGAGCATGTGAATCCATGCCAGACCCCATGCTGGAGAAAGTAGGATTATTCAGAAAGGGACAAAACAAGTATTGCTCTCTACATTTGCAAGGTGTGTTCCACATGCTTCAAATTCATATTGTCACAGTCCCCTTTTCCACGTCAGGCTTATTTGTATTTCAAGCCAAGGATGCTTTAAAAAAATCATAATAATAAATACCACCCAACATTTGCATACCCATGAAGTTTGTATTAGACATTGCTACTTTTTAGGGTTGAGTGAAGAAAGTTACGTAGATAGACAGTGTTGTCAGAATAAACAGGAAAATGCTAACTTTCACATTTTTCATAAATAGATATGCAGCTGTGCATATATTCATGCTAGTAACTCCTGGGGTCCACACGTGGCTTATCTGGAGTATCAACAGGCTTATCAACAGGCTTTTCTCCCTGCAAAGATTATCCTATTAAGAGCCCATTCTAGATGTCTTCACATGTCCTTATAATATGGATATCCTGTGTACAGATGATGGATTTAGAGTGAAAATGTATTTCCTATTCAATGACCATCTTTAAAGTGTATTTTGTAGTAAAACATTGTAAAGCCTGCCACAGCCATATGTGATTTCCCAACTTCCTGAGCCTCAAACATCAAGCACAGGAAATTTAAATTCCACTTGTATCATTTAGAAAACCGTTTACAATTTCAATGATGATATTTGAAGAGGTTTCGTTTTACTTAACATTAGATGAAGAATCATACAAAACCCAACACAACAAATCAATTTTGTTTTAATATATATTTATATATATATTTTTTTTTTTTCCAGTAAAAAACTTTGTCAAAGGGGCATTATGGTTAAGCTGTGCTACTAAAAACTTATGAAATTCAGTAAAAAAACGTTGTTAAAGGGACGTTATGGTTCAAAGTAAAACCGAAAAACCCCTATGTATATGTTTCATATGCTGTGAGTGAACCCCAAATGTATTACTGTAAGAACACATGTGAAGTAAAAGTCTACAAATATAGTACTTTTCAATTTTTTTGTTTCTAAGTATTACTGGCTAAGATATATTACTACAGGAAAAAAGAGGGAGCCAGACATGTGATGTCATCAGTGATGTAATCAATGACATTTGTGATGTCATCTTTGATGTCCTGGGTGTTAGTCTTAGCAATGCACGTTGGTGGCGCGAGTTATGGTTGCTTAGTTTACCATAACTAGCAAATTTCAGGGGGTTTTCGGTTTTACTTTGAACCATAACATCCCTTTAACAAAGTTTTTTTTATGGAATTTCATAGGTTTTTAGTAGCGCAACGTAACCATAACGTCCCTTTAACAAAGTTTTTTAACTGAATTTCATAGGTTTTTAGTAGCGCAACTTAACCATAACCTCCCTTTATCAAAGTTTTTTTTACTGAATACACATATACATTGTGTGAATTTGATAGATGTTTACTAGGATTCCCTTACTTTATATACATGTAACATAGAACATGCCGAACCCCTTGCTAGTGATTTTGATGTCCGCAGACTGTGCGTATGTCCGCAGACGGGCAACACTACCCAAAAACTTAGGGGGTATCTTAGATTGTTCTTTCTATCATGCTATATAAACACTGAACAAGTTCAAAAAGCAGCATGTAAACATATTATATGTAATAATAAATAAGAAGTGAAACCTATATATTTAACACATGAACCATCCATTTAAATACCACATGTACTAAAATGGAATATACCAAAACAAAAAAGATATGCTTCCAACATAATTACCTCACAGAAACTGCAAAGCTAGGAGCTACAGCAGACCTACATAACAGTAAGAACACAATTTACCAGAAACTAGTAAGTAAACTTAATGTTTCTTATATATTTCTAAACTTTATGTATTAGGTACACTAAAAGTAATATATTTTTTTTTACACAGAAATGTCCAGTACTTTGGAATGGCTTGAGGAAAATTTCCCACGTGAGGAAATGTCTGAAGACAGTGATACTAATGGTAGACACTTCGCTTTATAAGCAAATTAATAATCATTACTTTATGTGCACTTAACATATATTTTTTTTTAACAGACCATACAAACATTGAAAATAATACACCAAAAGAGACATTAGAAAATACTCTGCAGCGCATGGAACAAAAAATTGACATGCTTATGGAAAATTGTAATCTTTTGAAACATTTTGTGAAGGACCACATAAAAGAAAAAAAATAATGTTGTCCCACATGCACCTGTTCCCCCCTCTCCATGTCCCAGTCAACTATCCCCAAACCCTCAACACGAAGAAAAACGTTTTGATGAGACTTCCATCCCTTTATCCCCTCCCATCCATCCTCTCCAAACCCCTAATTCCCCTATATTTGTGTCAGTTTCTGCTTCCCCCTCTCTTTCATAAATGTTGTATCTGTATATAATAAAAAAAATTATGTATGTTTTAATTCAGTCCTTTGTGTCTTATTATCTTTAAAAAGGCAGTTGGGGTGTCCGCGGACAGCGCGGGTGTCTGGGATGTCCGTAATTAACCAAAATGGGGGTGTCCTAAGGACACTATACCTGTCCGTACCGTTCGCAAGCAAGATAGAACTGTTCTTAGAACACACCCGGTGTCCGGGATGTCCGTAAGTAAACAAAATGGAGGTGTCCTAAGGACACTATACCTGTCCGTACTGCACGCAAGCAAAATGGAACTGTTCTTAGAACACACCAGGTGTCCGGGATGTCCGTAATTAAACAAAATGGAGGTGTCCTAAGGACACTATACCTGTCTGTAATGTATGCAAGCAAAATGGAACTCTTCTTAGAACACACCCAGTGTCCACAATGTTCACAATTAACCCAAATGATTGTTCTCCAAGGACACTATACCTGTCCATACAGTCTGTAGAACATCTACGCACATGCACACCACACCCATAAGTCCTACGAACATCGCGCCTGTCTGTAACTGTCCGTCTCACTTGTGTCACACTTTTACTTAGTTTGAGGACCCGAACACCATCCGTAGAACACCCGCGAACATGCGCACGACCGTTCCTGTGCATTTGGTGTCCTGCGGACACCCCTTCCCTTCGCAGACATGTTTGTGATGTCATCATGTGACCGCACCCACGCTGAGCATGTGTCCTGATTTGCGGACACTGTCGGGGTCCCCGAACATTTTAAAAGTACTTTTTCAGCCAATCCAAAGTATTTTACAGTAGAAATTCACAATTACACATGTCTGAGACAATGACCCTGGCTTTCTACATACTTTTTGGAACTTTTTGAACCTTTTTGGGGTGTTCGATCTGTCCGCGGACAGAGCGGCTGTCCGCAGAGCATGCACCAGTACCCCTATAAAAGGCCCCATCCCAGAGCTGATCTTCATTGTGCTTCTGGCTATCGCAGATTGACTTTTGCTGCCTTTGCTGCTCTTGCTGAGATTATCTCATCAACCCTGATGGCATCCATGGCTGCTGCTGCTCCAGCTGTTGCTACATCTGCCTCAGCACCACCCTTAACCCCTCCACCACCACCACCTCCCCAAGGGCCTGCAGAGGGAAACAGGTGTGAGGATGTAGAGGAGGAGGATGAAGAGGATGAGGTAGTGGAAGTCCCTACTACCAGCACTCACCGTGAGTCTTGGGTGTGGGTGGTTGTTTACCATTCATGTTAACGTACCAAAAGCATGTGCGAACAAGGTCACCTGCAACCAGTGCAAAATGGTGCTGAGTCGTGGGAGGCGTGGTTTGTACAGCTTAGGTACGTCATCCATGAAGCGACACCCAAGGTCATTCTACGGTGGGGCCATTCACAAGGTTGTACCTTGTGATCAACGTAGTAGGTTGAGTTCCTCTACAGCATCCTCCGTTTCCGCTCCTCTCACCACAAGAGACACTCCTGTGGGAGAGCGCATCCCTCCAGCTGCCTCACAGGCCATTCACGATGCTGTTGACCCTTACCTTTTGAGGGTCACAATATTGTGTATATACTGCGACGCAGTACTCTGCAGGGGGGAGAATCTTCGGAGTGCTTTCAAGACTGCGGTGAAGGAGCACCAGAAGGTCTGCCCACTACCTGAATAAGGCCCACCCTACATCTTCCTCTCTCCACCTGCCCTTTCATATCCCCGTGGTTGGTGTCCCTTCCTTACCCCCTTCCCCCTCCTCTCCTAGTGTGTTGTGTGTAAAAAAAAAGTATATATATAAAACAAAAATCCCCCCTCAAATAAACATTCTTTTCAGAGCCGCCTTTCACAGTTTAAAAATAGAAATGGCAAATAAATGGTGCTGGGCCCTGTGCATTTTTTAGAAGTCTGCGGACATCTAAAATGTTAGGGTGCTGCCCTATCAAAACCATTGCACTTTTCTCTGGGAGGAAGTGGTGGCTCTGAAAAGAGCCTTTTGGTGGTGTTTTTGTGTGTTTGAAAAACTTGAAATGGTCAACATCTACTGCAAAATAGATGGCTGTAATTCCAAAAAAGGTTGCAATGCATTTTGTACAATTCTCAGAAAAATCTGATTGCCAGTGTCACGATGCCTGCCCCGGAAAGCGAGACCAGGCCCAGCAACCCCGGAAGCAGGCATCATGCCACTTGAAGCATGCCCAAAAACCCCAGTTAGGGGCTGTTTGACTACTGTCCTGGCGCCTATGGCGCTAGGCTCATAAGAATAAAGTCTATCCTGGCGCCATGGGCGCCAGGCTCATTACAGAAAACTTACCTGATGCAGACTATGCTGCATACCTACCTGATGCAGACCTTGCTGCAGGAAGCCACAAGCCAAATGAGGCTTAGAGGGACTATTTTACCTCAGGGACTCCTTTCATCTCGGGTGGGGCTGTGGAAGAATACTTCCCGGGACTTCTTCCAAGGCTATTTAAGCCACACCCGGACAGCCACACGTGCTTCGCATTATTCTGCTTGCTGCAGCGTAACGCTCACCGTGTCTTCAGCAGCTCCAGTCTTCAGCCACGCCCGCTTCTGCCCTGGAACACCTGGAACAAGAAAAGGAGAAGGAGAACAGGTCAGAACAAAACCCTTACCTGAATCCTTGATCCAGCACATCGTCGATCTGGAAGAGAGAAGCCTTCACAGGTGCATTGCCACGCACCTCGCAGCGCCGCGCTGAACTCACCATCCGGGGCTGCATTCCGTTACTCCATCGCGAACCCAGCATCTCCAGGCCATTCTTCAACACCTGGGGACGACAAGAACAAATAGGTGAGCAAGGGCAATACAAACCACCCCCAAAGACTTACCTGATTACCAAAGGGGGGTACTCACCTCATCTCGGGTCGGCACAGTCAATTCTGCATCACCGCCGCACCCCGGCCCCTAAGGGGAAAACAAGGACAATACAAACCACCCCCAAAGACTTACCTGATTACCACAGGGGGATACTCACCTCATCTCGGGTCGGCGCAGTCAATTCTGCATCACCGCCGCACCCCGGCCCCTAAGGGGAAAACAAGGACAATACAACCTAACCCCAAAGACTTACCGGATTTACCACAGGGGGGTACTCACCTCATTTCGGGTCGGCGCCGTTAATTCTGCATCATCGCTGTACCCCGGCCCCAAAGGGGAGAACCACAATACACTTACCAGGATCTTACCAATTGCCACTTGGAACTCTTCTGGTGGTTTCAATCTGCAACCTGCAAGGAATCTGGCAGAGTGAAGATCAGACTTTTGGACTCTTACGAACAATTGGACTTTAGAGTCAATACTGGAACTCACCAATTCCTCCACGCCAGTGAAGTAACTGGTCGTCTACGCGCCCCTGTGCTCGATGCAGGATGGAGAGCTCATCTTTCCAAATCTTCAGGTGAGATTAAGAGGGGACTTCTGGAGTGTTCTGTGGGCAGACAAGGGGAGTGGGAAGGCGGGTTAACGCTCAGATTAAGGGAGGTTAATTCCCTTTCTCCATTGCAGTAAGATATTCGTACTAGCCCAACAAACGAAGCTAAGTGGGTCTGTCCAGTCTGTCATCTCGGCTCTACGTGTTACTCTGGTGGAAGCAACAGCGAGCCAGTCCAGATCGACGCCCCCGTGGGAATCAGGTGAGCGTAACAGAACACGAAGCCTACCCACAAATACCCACCTGGGCGTCATGGAGTCCTCGGAAACCGATCAGTTGGCCCAATTATTAGGGGAACTAAGGGCCGAAGTGCATTCTGCCTGCCAGGAAACCAATGCCCTCAGGAGGGAATTGATAGTATCAAAAGAACGAACTGATGATTTGGCCAGACAGCTATTACAAAGCCAGGCTGGACAAACACCTCTACCTGGACTCGGGGCCAGCCCAGCTCCGGTGCCACCGAGTAACCCGGTGCAGATAAACCTTCCTGGAGCCGTTCCCTTGGCTCCGCCTGAACGCTTTGCCGGAGACCCTAAAAGGTTTGCTATATTCATGAATCAATGTCGCTTACACTTTTTATGTAGACCTGGAGCCTTCCCAAACGATCAAGCCAAGGTAGCTTTTGTACTGTCATATCTCAGCGGCAGTGCAGCGGACTGGTCCATTCCGCTAGTAAATCAGGATGACCCGATTCTTCGAGTTTCCAAGGTTTTCGAACTAGCATGGAAAGACTGTTCGCCCGACATTCCCAAGGACAGGCTTTGGATAACGAACTTTTATCCTTACGGCAAGGTAATCAGGATCTTTTATCTTACATTGCAACTTTCAATAGATTAGTTGTGGAAACCGAATGGCCTGAAGCCAAGCGAATTACATTATTCCATCGAGGGCTTTGGGGACAACTCAAGGATGTTTTAGCCCAAGTCGTGAACCCGCCTTTAGACTGTGCTGAATATATAGATTTTGTGGTCCAGTTAGATCACAGACTTCAAACCAGAAAGGCTGATCGAACCAAGTTTGAAAACAAGGTCTTGGTTAAAACCTACGTAACCTCTAAGGGGGTAGATGCCTCAGAACCCATGCAAATCAGGGGGGTTAGAAGACCCTTAACCCAGAAGGAAAGGGAAAGAAGGCGGCAACAGCAATTATGTCTATATTGCGGAGCTACTTGTCATTTCCTTCGGAACTGCCCTGTAAAACCACCCAAGAAGACTATAGGAGCAGCAGACGAAAACCACTTGAAACCTGACTCGGGAAACGATCACGCCCGGCAAGCGTAGAGGTCAGCTTGGCGAGCTTAAAGAAGGACACTCTGACCTCGCATTTCACCATACCCATGGTCCTTATAGATCCAGAGCAGCCATCACGCGTGCACGCGGTAAAGGCGTACGTAGATAGTGGAGCCATAGGAAACTATTTGGACTACGGATTGGCTTCCAGGATGAATCTACCTCTCACCCGAAAGACCACTGCGGATGTAGTCACCACTGTTGATGGAACTGAAATTGCCTCTGGGCCCGTAACTCATTCCACTGCAGAGATGACATTGCTGGGTCAGGATGGACACCGAGAGGTTATGGTGTTTGATTTAATCAAGGCTCCACAGTTTCAACTGATACTGGGAATCCCTTGGTTGGAAAAACACAATCCCTGTATTGATTGGCAAGAGAAGAGACTAACCTTCCCAGAATGTGCTAACACCTGTTACCCAAAGAGAACTCTAAATTCAGTACTGGCCCCAATAATAGCAGCTGCCATACAATTACCTGCTGAATACCAAGACTTTCAGGATGTCTTTCAAAAGGAGCAGGCAAACACCTTACCACCGCACAGATCGTATGATTGTCAAATAGATCTCATACCAGGAACACAAGCACCTTGCAGCAGAATCTATGCCCTCACGGAACCTGAAAATCTCCACTTGCGCCAGTACCTAGACCAGTATCTTGCTAATGGCTTCATCCGCCCGTCCAAGTCCCCTGCATCTTCCGCTTTGTTCTTCGTGCCAAAAAAGGAAGGCGACCTTAGAACATGCATTGACTACCGCGCACTGAATCAGATAACTATCAAGAATCGGTATCCATTGCCTTTGATCCCTGAACTACTAGACCAGGTAAAGATTGCTTCTATATACACAAAACTAGACCTTCGGGGGGCATATCATCTGGTACGCGTCAAAGAGGGTGACGAATGGAAGACTGCTTTTCGCACCAAGTACGGATTATTTGAGTACCAGGTGATGCCTTTCGGACTGTGTAACGCACCAGCAGCCTTCCAGTTCTTCATGAACGATGTCTTCTGAGAGCTCATCGAAGTTTGTGTAGTAGTTTACATCGATGATATCTTAGTATACTCCCTATCAGAATCCGATCATGTAAAGCACGTCCGAGCAGTCCTAGAAAAGTTACGCCAGTATAAGTTATATGCTAAACTGGAAAAGTGCATCTTTCACACTACGGAAGTGGAGTTTCTTGGATTTATTCTGACCCCGAAAGGTGGACGCAATTCTTAATTGGCCTTCGCCAAGCTCAGTCAAAGGAGTTCAAAGCATGCTCGGCTTTGCCAATTTCTACCGCAGCTTTATCCCGTACTTCTCACACATTGTACATCCCATTACAACACTATTGCGAAAGAATAAACGCTTTACATGGACAGAAGAAGCCGAGAACGCCTTCCAAGAGTTAAAAAAAAAAAAAAAAAAAAAAACATCCGCTCCTGTATTACGACACCCGCGCCCAGAGCTTCCCTACATAGTGGAAACAGATGCATCCAGTCCAGCTATGGGAGCAGTGCTCTCCCAAAAGGATCCCGAAACTAACCAGCTGCACCCAGTGGTGTTTTGGTCAAGAAAGTTTTCGGCTCCCGGATTAAATTATGCTATAACCGACAAGGAACTGTTGGCCATCAAGTCTGCCTTCAAGGCTTGGTGGCACTATCTCCTGGGCGCCAGGCATACCATTACGGTCATCACTGATCACCGCAATTTACAATACCTAAAGGTAGCAAAGACCCAATCTTCACGCCAACTCCGTTGGGCATTGTTCTTCGCCGAGTTTGATTTTGTAATAACCTATCGACCAGGTTGTAAAAATGGAAAAGCTGACGCCCTGTCCCGAATAGGAATGGGAGAAACAGAAAGAGCTTTAGAACCTGTACCCATAATTCCCGAACAGAGGATCATTGGTCATTGGACATCCATACACTCTCTGGAGGACATTCAAGAAAAGGTCCATCAACTCTTTGATTCCGATGCCTTACAGAGCTGGGCAAGGAAAGGCCCAAAGTATTCTGTCACCAGTAATCTACCCTATTACCAAGGCCGGCTATTTCTGGCACTAGAGGAACTACAGAAACTTGTCATTTCTCATTACCACGACACCTTGATGGAAGGGCATCCTGGCATTGCAAAAACTGAAGCCAAAATCAAGAAACAGTTTTGGTGGCCCACCTGGCGAAAAGATGTCAAGTTGTTTGTCATGTCTTGCGGCATTTGCGCTCAAAATAAAGGGGAAAAGAAAAAACCCGCTGGATTATTACAACCGTTAGACATACCACCTACTCCTTGGCATACCTTGTCATTAGACTTTATCACGGATTTACCCCCGTGCAATGGTTATAACACCATTCTAGTTATTGTAGATCTTTTTTCTAAAATGGCCTATTTCATTCCTTTAAAAGGAATACCTTCAGCTTCAATCCTGGCCAAGGAGTTCCTTGAAAATGTTGTCCACCTACATGGCTTTCCTTCCATGTTAATTTCGGACCGGGGAAGTCAATTTATTTCACATTTTTGGAGGAAGTGCTGCCAGCTGGCACACATTGATGTTAGGCTTTCAACCAGCCACCATCCCCAGACCGACGGTCAAACCGAGAGAACCAACCAAACTCTTGAGCAATACCTACGTTGTATGCTACATCAATCTGAGGAGGATTGGAAAGACATTCTTTGGATCGCCGAGTATGCATACAATAATTCTGTACACTCAGGAACTAAACAAAGCCCTTTTTTTTACCATATATGGCCACCATCCTAGAACCTCAGACTTAGATTCTCCCCAGCATTTAGAGATGCCCGCGGTGGACCATCTCCACGCTGTTATCACACAAGCCTTTAAAGAGGCGACTGCACATTTACAAAAGGCTAAGGATAAATACAAGAAGGATGCTGATCAACACAGGAGTGAAGCACCGCAATACCAAGTAGGGGACTAAGTATGGTTAGCCACCAAGTACTTACCACTCAAGGGAACACGGACTTTTAACCCCAGGTATTTGGGCCTTATTCTATTAAGGCTATAATTAACCCAGTGGCCGTCAAGTTGGACCTGCCTGGTCATATGCATGTTCATCCTGTTTTTCACGTGTCTCTTTTGAAGCCTGTGCAACCAGGAACTAGGCTAACCACCCCACCTGAACCTATCCTCATAGACGGGGAACCCGAATTCGAAGTCAAAAATATTTTGGACTCTAAAAGGGTGAGATCAAAACTCTTCTATCTCATTGATTGGAAAGGTTATGGTCCACAAGAAAGATCTTGGGAGCCTAGTGACCATGTGCATGCACCTCAATTAGTGAAAAGGTTCCACCAAGAATTTCCAGACAAACCAAGGCCGAGAGGTAGAACAGCTTTAGGAGGGGCCTTGAAGGGGAGTGCTGTCACGATGCCTGCCCCCGGAAAGCCAGACCAGGCCCAGCAACCCCGGAAGCAGGCATCATGCCACTTGAAGCATGCCCAAAAACCCCAGTTAGGGGCTGTTTGACTACAGTCCTGGCGCCTATGGTGCCAGGCTCATAAGAATAAAGTCTGTCCTGGCGCCATGGGCGCCAGGCTCATTACAGAAAACTTACCTGATGCAGACCATGCTGCATACCTACCTGATGCAGACCTTGCTGCACGAAGCCACAAGCCAAATGAGGCTTAGAGGGACTATTTTACCTCAGGGAATCCTTTCCTCTCGGGTGGGGCTATGGAAGAATACTTACCTGGGACTTCTTCCAAGGCTATTTAAGCCACACCCGGACAGCCACACGTGCTTTGCGTTATTCTGCTTGCTGCAGCGTAACGCTCACCGTGTCTTCAGCAGCTCCAGTCTTCAGCCACGCCCGCTTCTGCCCTGGAACACCTGGAACAAGAAAAGGAGAAGGAGAACAGGTCAGAACAAAACCCTTACCTGAATCCTTGATCCAGCACATCGTCGATCTGGAAGAGAGAAGCCTTCACAGGTGCATTGCCACGCACCTCGCAGCGCCGCGCTGAACTCACCATCCGGGGCTGCATTCCGTTACTCCATCGCGAACCCAGCATCTCCAGGCCATTCTTCAACACCTGGGGAAGACAAGAACAAATAGGTGAGCAAGGGCAATGCAAACCACCCCCAAATACTTACCTGATTACCACAGGGGGGTACTCACCTCATCTCGTGTCGGCGCAGTCAATTCTGCATCACCGCCGCACCCCGGCCCCTAAGGGGAAAACAAGGACAATACAAACCACCCCCAAAGACTTACCTGATTACCACAGGGGGATACTCACCTCATCTCGGGTCGGCGCAGTCAATTCTGCATCACCGCCGCACCCCGGCCCCTAAGGGGAAAACAAGGACAATACAACCTAACCCCAAAGACTTACCTGATTTACCACAGGGGGGTACTCACCTCATTTCGGGTCGGCGCCGTTAATTCTGCATCATCGCTGTACCCCGGCCCCAAAGGGGAGAACCACAATAGACTTACCAGATCTTACCAATTGCCACTTGGAACTCTTCTGGTGGTTTAAATCTGCAACCTGCAAGGAATCTGGCAGAGTGAAGATCAGACTTTTGGACTCTTACGAACAATTGGACTTTAGAGTCAATACTGGAACTCACCAATTCCTCCACGCCAGTGAAGTAACTGGTCTTCTACGCGCCCCTGCGCTCGACGCAGGATGGAGAGCTCATCTTTCCAAATCTGCAGGTGAGATTAAGAGGGGACTTCTGGTGTGTTCTGTGGGCAGACAAGGGGAGTGGGAAGGCGGGTTAACGCTCAGATTACGGGAGGTGAATTCCCTTTCTCCATTGCAGAAAGATATTCGTACGAGCCCAACAAACGAAGCTAAGTGGGTCAGTCCAGTCTGTCATCTCGGCTCTACGTGTTACTCTGGTGGAAGCAACAGCGGGCCAGTCCAGATCGACGCCCCCGTGGGTATCAGGTGAGCGTAACAGCCAGCATAAGTAAGATGGACTCCATCTCTGCGTAAAATGTATGTGCTACGAAACATAATATTTTCATTGTGAAAAGAGGACATGCCAACTCCTCTTAGAAAGGCACAAACAGCCTTATTGACATTGTGCCTCGCTTTCTCCATTTGTGGACCAAAATTAAGAAGAACTCAACCACATTTGTCTCTGCGCAATACGAGAAAAAATTACTTGGGAATTTGGAAACATGTCCATGACCTTCCCAAATCCTTCTTTCATTGCAAATAGCAATGAAATTCCAGACACATGTCCTAAACTGTTCCCTCCACAATGAATTATAATTATACCTGTATGATGCTCTGTCTCCAAAGTAGCAGAGAGAGGTACCAAGTCCAGCCACTTCATTCCACGCACTCCATGTCAGTGCACTTCCACATGTGGGAATCCAAGATCTACAGCTACTCTACAGCGTTCTGCATGCACCTCCAACCAATGTATCGATGAGTCTCCCAAAATCCAGATAATCTGTTTCTGAAACACACAGCCATAGCTATCTGTTCTTCTCTCAGGAAAAAGACTTTCTGACAAACTCTCACCTTACACAACACACCAAGGTATTGGTCAGTAAAGTAAGCTTTACTGACCAATACCTTGCTCTGCTCATTCTCATTTGCATGTCTCTCCACCCCAAAATCCCTGTATGTAATACACGCTGTCCGCGAACTACCGCCATGTCCGCAGACATATCGAAAATCTGAGCTTGGTAAATGTATATTTAAATAGTGTGCCCCTTTTCCCCTTTGAGGTGGGCTCTGAAAAGAGCCAGGTTCTTTTTTGTTTTTTTGCAGATGCTTGACAGACACCTGTTATTTTGTATTTTTTTTCTTTTTGTTCTTACTTTACTACTAAAATATTCACATAACCTTCTCTAAAGCAACCCTTACATTCCAAAACAGAATGATATTTCCCATAAAAGATAAGGAAATGCCATCTTCTTTAAAATAAACAGCATTCATGGAATCAATATTCTAATTATTACAGAAGAACATACCAGCTCTAAGCATGAAAGCACACATTCCTCGGTTGATTGCACACCTACGAATGTTTTGCTGAGGACAAAAAACAGAACTATTTTACCATATTGCCCCAGGTACTAATCCAGAAAAAATTACTTTCGCATTTGGAAGGATGTTCATCACTGCTTGAACCAAGTCTTCCAAATCTGCCAACAAAGTAGGGGCATTCACATAGCCCAAATGGAAAGCACCATAGTGCAAAACTACCACATGGGGACTGTTCATCCTGCCCATATCTTATCAAACTTGTACAATTCCCTGTACATTGCAATCAGCCACAGTGCTCCACACCACCTCCCCTTCTTTAACATCAAAATTGTTTGCCACATGCCTGCATTGAGCATACTGCTGTAAACCAGGCACAAACATATCTCCAAGCACCAACACCCTGACTTTCTCCACCTCTGCCATCTTCACTACACACACTCTCTTTCAACACAAATCCACAACCTCAACATCCGATTGGCTGATCCCTACAGTCTCCTTTGCATGCTGGATTTGCTGGAAAACCCCGGATGTGGCACGCCCTGTCCGCAGACTGCCGAGGTGTCCGCAGAGCGCGTAACTCTTAGACAGCCCTTCCACCCTTTCCACTTCACTTTCTGTGCCATTCCCTCATTGGATACAGCTAAGCAGTCATACAACCATCCACCAATCACATCCAAGACCTCTATATCTAACGCCATCATCAGAGTTCAGCACTTCAAATGTACTGTTGATCACTCTGAGTACAAGTCTCATATCATTGGAAAGCACCTACTACAAAAACTACTCTACACGTCTCCAAGATTTCTACTTGCAGCTGCATGCATATCCACATGCATGAATACAAACTACAGGTATGCATATGTTCTGCACAGTACATGTACAACTTTTATGAATGCATATAAACAGAGTAACTGCCACTTAACCTGTATAACCTATAAAATGAACTTACTGTCATTTTTCCCATCTGCTATAATCAACTGTCACTTCCAAACCTCTCTGCTATCTACATTTTATTTTACACACACAGCTATCTAAAAATTATAATATTAGAAGATGGGAGAAATAACAGTATAATAGTAGAAACACACTTAGTAGGGTATTATAAAATTACACACATCCAGGATAAGGTCATGCATCTTCATACACTCACACAGATCGACACTATCATTCAAAAGCTCCCAGCTGTAATAACACCATTGCCTGTAAGTCACTTCCTTCTGATTTATTATCCACACCTTCACAAATGCATACATTCCATGCTTTTCTATACAGTATCTGCCATTTACATTATAAAAATTGCAAATTAAGTATATCATTATTTCTTCTTTCTCCTAACATTCAATAACACAGCCTTAAAAACATACACTTAGTAGTCTACTCATTTGCAAAGCATGTTGTACTAACATATTGTAAGTAATATATAAAGGCTGCACATAGTCAAAGGAAACTGCATGCACACACTATGTTCTGGTATCAAACAAGAATACTACTACAAAAACATAAAAATCAATGTCTAAATTAACATCAGTGCTATAAACACACAAAATTACTAACTTCTTTCTTTTACAATTGCAGTGAAGACCACTCTCCTGAAAAGCAGTAGCATCTGAAGTACAAACAACAACTCATGAGAAACCTGCTCATTCCACACAAAAAGAGTAAGTACAATACTACCATAATATTCTTACTGTTACTCAAACACACTGTGGGGTTGATTCATGCAATTAGTGCACCGAAAAACTGAGATTTGTGGACCATTCTGCCACAAATCCCCTTTTGTTAAACAGGGATTAGCAGGCAGAATGGCGGACACATTTTCGGTGCACAAATGACATAACTAAGCCCCTAGAATGTTAGTATTACAGAACAAAGAACTGTTTTAAGTATATACCATTAGATTTAGTATTAGTGCTTCTTCTCATCACTAGCTTACTTTCTACTGTCATCTGAATCCCAGTATAGTAACACACAAATAGAAGAATAGCCTTCCAAACTAGTTGTAGCTGCCCAATGCACAACACCACCACATACATCCTTACCATCATACTCAGACACTCATGCACACAGCACACATACATTGCAGAACAGCCCAATCCGTACCTTCTTTTTTTTCAACAGACCCCAAAGAATGCCTACCAAAAAGCAAGTCCGTAGAAAGCAACGCAGAAGTAGAGCAAATGAAAATAAAGTATCCGAAATAAGCATCCATCTCTAGCAGAGATTGTACAAAAAGTTCAAACAAAACAGCTAATACAGTCATTTAGCAAAACAAAACAAGCTTCCGGTATAGAAACTTTGACTCCTCTATCAAAATGTAAAACAAAACTGAAAATGATTAACAAGAATTTGGCTACCACTACTGCTAAAACTGCTCCTATAAATCTTGACATACTAGCAAGTAACCATACCAAAAAAAGTAGTTTAGCAAAAATGTTCCGCCACAGAGTCCTTCAGAATCTTATAAAAACAAGTGACAAATCATCCACAACCCCTCAAACCTACCTTAGAAAATGAATCTTAGAAGCTTTGATAGACAGTGCAATCCTTCTCAAAAGAAAGTTATTAATTTTAGTGTTAAACAGAATGAAAGCACTAACAAAACTAACTACTAAATTACAAAAAAACCTCTCAATAAACGGAATGTCAACAAAAATAACTTCTTAACCCCTTAAGTGCCACCGACGAGTCGGCTCGTCGGTGGCAAGCGCTCCAGGTTGCCACCGACGAGCCGGCTCGTCGGGTTTAGGCACTCTGTTTTGCTCGATTCCTGCAATGCAGGGATTGAGCAAAACTGTAATCCAACCCCCGGGCTATGTGAGGGGGAGGTCCCCCCTCACTGCCAGGGGGCTGGATTACCTTCAGTTGCCTATTGGTGTGCGTAACTCACGTCGGCGTGAAACTGAAAGTAAATTCCCCGCAGCAGCCATTTTCTCCCAAGGGGAGATCGTCCCCTTTCCAACGATACCCATTGTGTGGCATTGCTGCCTGCGGATCGGGCGCAGGGCGCGTGATCCGCGGGCAGCAATGCCACCGGATCAATACAGATCCGTTTGTGACATGGGGGGAGGATGGCTGCTTATTAGGTAAGCGGCCCCTTCCCCCGTGGCCCCAAAGCATGGAGCCACAGCGCCAGAGACCCCTGCCACCATGGATTTTTTACTGATTGAAAGAGGGGGTGGCCCTCCCCCCAACTGAAGTAGAAAGGGGGCACCCCTTGTAACCCTCCCTGGGGGCAGATATCTGCTCCTAGGAAGGGGCATCTGACCCCAGGGAGGGATGCATGAGGTGGGGCCTCCCCTATCTGACGCCAGGGAGGGATGCATGAGGTGGGGCCCTCCATTTGGGGTGGGGGGGAGAGTGCCACCCCCCGTTGCAGTACAACATTCGCTGCCAATTTAGGGTGCCCCTCAGCCCCCCTAAAAAGCAGCCTACGATTTTGTATTTTTTTTTTGTTTACCCAACTTCGCTTGGCGCAGATGGCCACATTAGTGTGCCAATCTGCCCCCAGGGTGCCCAAACCCTAACAGCAGGAGATGACTGGTTTTCGTCTCTGTTTTTATGGATTACAACTTGTCTGGAAAATACCTTCAAATTACTGGAGCAGTACTAGTGTTGATATTGCTAGCGTTTTTTCGTATAAGGATAATATTTGGACAGTGCCAAAAGACAGCCAAGAAAGCTATTGGGATAAAGATAATGATTAACATTGATGCTGGAATGGGTGAGCAGATGCAAAATGAAGCCAGTACCCATGAGAATATAAAGAAAAGTACTCTTGCACCTCCAGGAACCGAGTTATATTATCCAAAGGATCGGAAAAGATATGTAGGACATTGGATATTCTGTTCATCATCTGGAGAGTGCTGTTGTGTGACTGACTTGGAGTGTGGATGAACACAAAGAATGCAGGTCACCTGAGGGGGGTGACCAAGATTTGGATCCCAAAACAGAAGCAGGGTGAAGAGAAGATGCTGATAAATGATGCAGAAGAGATAAAGAACATGGAAGAAGAGAATTTGGTCAAGAATTCAACCAGAGGGGGGATGTAGAAAAGCAGATAGACGCTATCCTGCCAGTCCCTGCCCCCTCACTGCCATCATATTGGAAAAGTAGTTAGAGAAAAGCTATAGATGGGACCCCCTGCATCATTCATATACCGCATTGAGTGTATGAGAGACACTATGCACTTAGACAGCCATCCAGAATGTACCCTTGCACTGAAAGTGTGGAAGGATGTCACATGGAAGAATGCTACATGGAAGGTTGTCTGCTGAGATTTCAGAATGCATCAATGAGTATCGTGGATGGACGTTAAATGAAATTTGACATGGACAAGTGATGTCATGAAGAAGATATATGAGCCTATGCCGTGTGAGAAACCTGAAGGTGTCCCATCCGCTAGTCCCCGGGGATATGTCATCCAGGTGGCCAGGACGCCGCCATTGCTTTTGGATCCAGTCCCTGGGGGTGGACCAGTGCGGGAGGATCACCTGGGTCAGGGTTCCTCAGGGAGTGAAAGTGGGGCACCGGATGGCGAGATGCGGTATCCCCTTTCCTGTAACAGGATACTTACGAACTCAACCCCCCACCCCCATTTCCCAACACAAACACTTTCTCACAGAACGCTCACTGTGAGAGAAAACAGACCAATACCCGAGCCGTATACCCGAAATGTCCCAATACAATGGTCAGGCAGGTTCAGGTAATCACTGACATTACCCACACCTGACTTCCATCACACTTGCCGACACAGATAAAAGATGGAGCATGAAAGCACACTGAGCACACGAGGAAGTAGCAGTTCCAAGATGACAGTGCAATACAAGGTCAAAAGACAGCAAAACTGAAGAGGATTGCAAGGAGGGAAGTGCCCTTGACTTTTTCAACAGAAGACCATTACTTTCATGAACCTTTGAAAATAGGAAACAGAAGACCAGGAATCAAGGCTGAAGAATGCTGCATTGTGTGTCGGAGGTACCTGGGGCTCTCCCGCTTCGACAGTCAAGGCAGGGAGAATAATTTGCTGCTGTGGTACTGTCCTTGGCTCCTAGAACAGAGCAGTGCCAGTGAAGTCAGCACAGCCCGTGAGTTGGGGAGACTGATGCCAGACAATCTGTGTTGAAGCCAGGGTTGCAAGCATTAACATTGTACAGTGTAAACTGAAGAGAACCGGGTATGAAGTATATGTGGCAAGCGGTGCAAATGCAATTAATCAGCAGATGGGTGATTGAACTTTGAAGCCAAGATACGATACTGTAGACAAAGTGGTCTGGTACCACATGGGTGCTCATTCGAAAGTCTCTGCTAGGCATCCAGCTGAAAGGTGGTAAATGTGAATAGTGATAAAGAATTGTGAAATCAAAGTGGCCCAGCAATGGTTCAAGCAAAAACCCTGTGCACAATCGAAAGTCTTCTATGGTTGATGAAATCGTATAGGAAGTTGGTCCGAGCCCGGCAGAGGGTGATCAGCTAAAAGGTTTTGGTTAAAGCAAGTTTGTGTAAAGTTATGAACATTATGTCAAAAGGAATGTGAGCCCAACTGAAGGGGATCTGAGATCTGAGCCTGACTGAGGGGGATCCAGGGTGAACTGTGAGTCACCCAAGAAAGAATACCCTATGAGGAATGAGATGCATAAATAATGTACAAACATTGTGGTGAAAGGATCTGAGCCCGGCTGAGGGGGATCCGAGGTGAATAGCGAATCGCCTAAAAACTTAATATAATCTGAAAGAGGAAAATAACTTCATCAGGCCCTCTGAATGAAGAGACTTTGAAAGACAAAGAGACTTGGGCACAGAAGGCCCTGATACTAATGACTGAACTGTATACTCGTGCTAGAAAAGCTAGAGACTGTGCTAAGCTTGGGTGTACCGCCTTGTCCCATG
Source organism: Ambystoma mexicanum (assembly GCF_040938575.1). NCBI lineage: Eukaryota > Metazoa > Chordata > Amphibia > Caudata > Ambystomatidae > Ambystoma > Ambystoma mexicanum. The sequence continues at coordinate 485,939,317 of NC_090931.1, read as the reverse complement.
CTAAAAGCGTGGGGGAAGGGAGGCCAACAGCCTGAACATCCTGACATATCATTTTGTGAACACTTCTTTCTTTTTCGTAACATTGTTTCCCACACCATTTTTATTTAGAGATAAGGATTGGCAATAGGTTTATTAGTATAGGTCCTTTATTTTGACAAGACACTACAAGGACTGAATTATTATTATTTGATGGTCGTAGCTTTCTCCATCTATAGATTTAGGATTAGATAGGTGTTTTTCAAACCGTTTTTGAAGTTCAATAAACACCCTTGAATTGTGGTCACTTGGATCTGTCTTATTGTTAATACCATGCCTTCCTTACAGCTGAAACAATATGAACGTAATAAGTAATGATGTAACTGAACCACTAAGAGTAACATTAACCTACATCTAAAGTAATCATGGATCTAAAAGAAGATGAAACTGTAAATATGCAGTTATGCAAGATAGAAAGACAACGTACAGAACATTGCTATAGAGGAATATGTAACTGGGGAGGACAATCATATTAGGAAAATGGACGACGGCTCACATTGAATTTAACCAAGCTACCTCAGAAACAGGCCAAGGAAAAACAGCCCCGTAAGCAAACCCAACAATGAGTCAAGGTTTGCCCAAGGAAAAGGTGCTATTTTCAAAGGATAAGCACAGAGCACAAAGGGAGTACTTGGATAAGCTCTGAATGTGGCACATTCTTCATAGATGAAGGAAGACAAAATCATCTGTGAGAGCCAAACTGCTGGTCAATTAAAAACACAAAAGGTTCATATGAGATAGAGTGAAAAAGTCTCGAGAGGCCAAAATTAGCAACAGCACCTTGCATAATTAAATCAAATAGCCGTAAATGGAAGGTTGAAATGGACAAAGTTGTGGTCTCTTCACATTACCTCAGAATGCGAAAACAAAGACTATTCATTAGAGCCTCAAGTTAAGATAGTGGTGTGCTCACACTACCTTGAATGTTCCAGAACAGTGTGCAGCAACAAGGTCAAGTTCAAGCGGGGGATTTTGGCTTGTGGCCTACCGATGAGAGATGATGGAATAATTGGGAAAATGGGGCGTAGTCTTATGGGATTCAAACAACTAAGTTTCAGTTCACGTACGTGCTGCTAAGGGGTCGAAAGCCCAAGGTTGGCATAGTATGCCAACCAATCAGTGGGGTTGGGGGACAACTTAACACCCAATTTTGCGATAGCCAATCCACTGTTGTTTTGTCCGCTATAATCAGTACTGTATGCATTTAGAGGTAGTTCAAGGCATGCCCAACAGAGAAAGTGTAGCCAATTAAGCACTAATCCCTATATGTAGATATCTCCCTTCACCAATCCCTACCCTCCATAGGTTTTGTATTTTTCCACGTATGATGACGTAATAGATGACGCATATTGAGGTATAAAACCTCCAGGCAATCAAATTTGGGTGTGAGTGTGCATGCATCAGTGAGATGTCTGCAGTTAACCCTGCTTTATTAAACTGAAAATAAAGTAGTTCTTTGCCATATTTATTGAGTCTGCCAAATTATTTGGTCTGAGATCTATTATTGCAATTCCATATAGCACAAAAAACGCTTCAAGCTGCTACAGCACAATGTATATCACTATCTGTTATGCTCCGCGGCTCGATTAAACCTAAACACATGATCTTGGTTTTACTCTACAGGAGCCTCTGCAAATTCGCCAGAAATTGCAAAACGCAGAAACTATCCTGAGGGGAATAACCTTGTAAACAAGGGTCTACTTAAACCCTCAGCCTTGATTCTTATCTGGACAAAGTCATTGGGGCCGACAGTTTCCAGTATCTGACAGATCAGTGTTTCCAAGGCATCCATTATGACTGCTAATCCATGGCCCAATGAGCGCAGTTGATCCAAATTCATGAATCTGAACTCCTCATTATGCTCCACAGCTGAGAATGCTTTATAAGTCCATTGATAGGTTTGCACCCTCTCCAAATAAACCGGTGTGTCCGGTGCCTGGGACATCGATTTCTGGGGTGTGCTAGGCAGATCACGTTTGGATATAACCAACTAAACATTTTTTAAGATTTGATATAGCCAGCGCCTCAGAGTTTGTGCCCTACCCCATATTAAGTTCTGCGCTGTCTCTTTAGGTCTCCACCAAGAAGAATATCCACCCTCACTCTGAACATTCACCCCCCTCTGTAACAATGTCTGTGACATTGGGTGTGTTTCTGATTCCACCCATACAGTGTTTTTTTTTGTTTTCCAATAGTCCTGGTTTAAGCAAGGGTCGTTAGTTGGTCGTCATAAGTCTTTGTAGCCGCCTAGTATGTTTGATAATAGAGATATTTACAGGGAGGTTATTGACTCGGGGTGGCTGAGCTAGGCCCAGCTATCGCTGTAGTAGCCCCATCAAGTCTCTGTGAGGTAACAGTTGTGGGGCGTTTTTGCAAATCCATGGGTTCCTCAGTGGTTAGTGTGCTGTGGTCAACATGTGGCGACATGTCTAGCGCTGTATCAGGCTGTACCCCCGTGGCTGTTCCACAAGGCGCATCACAAGTCCCCCCTGCAACTGGTGTATTATGTTCAACAACGAACCCACTGGCTATCGGGGTATCAGACTGCACCCCTCTGGCTGCCTCACAAGTTCCCGCCGATGAGGCGGAAGTATCACCTATCAAATGCTTGATTAACTTAAAAACCATCCTTTCGACGTCTTCAAAAGGGCCCTGAACCATAGATTGTACAATCTATTTGTGGTACTGCTTTAAACCTTTGAGAATGGCAAGCATTTTCTAATAACTTTGTTTTAAAGTGAGGGCCCCTTTTGCACTCGGTTGGGGTCTTTTTTATTGTTATTCTTTTTAATAACCGATACACGTCTACATGTACAGCAGTAATATTATTGGAGTTATTGGGGCTGACAGCATTTGAAACGTTAACAATTCCAACATTGTGCCCCACCCCCCACATCATTACCACATCCATTTTGATTGTATTGGCACCCATACATTCACCTGTTTCATTGCCAATATTACTGACATCTGGCTCATGAGTATCAATCTGACCCGACTGGTGAACATCAAATGCAGGCACTGTAAAAAAAAAACACTGTTCAGTTTTACTATCACTAGCCATAACTGAAAGGGGTTCGTTATGAGGCGTTTCAACGGCTGTATTGCTGTTAGTGTGTGCTGTTGCTGTAAACTCGGGTGCATCAAACGCATCAGTTGGAACACCTGCACTTACCACCTGGTCATTTGCAATGTTAACGGCACCTGCATTGTACCTCTCCCCATTGTTATTCACCCCTCCTCCTTGAGCATCAACAGGAGCAATATTAATTACAACAGCATCTTGAGTGTCAGCAATGTTGATACATGCACCTGTCTCATTGATACTGACAATATTAACAATACCAACATCATTAAGAAATGCCTCAAGGGATGTAGAACAGCTGGTAGGTGTAGCGTCTGAAAACTCCTGAGGGGGGCTGGGTGGCAATGGATTGTACCCCATGTCCCTGCAGTATGGTCATCAGCGCATCTAACTAGTCCATTGTGTCAAAATGGGTAACAGAGGTAGCACCCGGTTGTACATACCCCACGCCCCCCTCATTCACCACCACCAAAGTGTCATCCTGCAGAGGCGTGCAGCTCGTCCTGGTGGGTAGATGGTGGAAGGACAGATGAGTTGCTGATAGGGTTCACTGGAGCATTAGCTAGGTTAAAAAAAGGTTGAAAGTTGTGCAACTGAGCACATAAGGTGTTGTAATGTCTTCATCAACGCTAATCACATCATCACTCATGACAGCCCCTAGCTGTACACACCAGTTTGTAGTTACAGCCCCCTCCTGCTCATGTATAAAACACTGTCTCTCAATTTGGGACAATATTTCTTTAGCCTCAGTCGGGACCCACGACACTGGGGTCTTTTTCCACATTGCACTGTGACTTTTACCACTTGCAACAGCCAGAATGTACATCACCACACCACAGCTCCTGCTTAAGAGCCTGTCTGGCCCGCGACTGTACACTTTAAAAACATTTCACCCCTAAACCATTGGGAGGTGTGCCTGAATGCGCTGGATACAGGGGTCCTCACCTCGCACCAGCAGAAGAAGATTGGTGTTTAAATACTCTGTGATATGCGTCAGAGCCCTAAATCGCACCGGCAGTGGGGAGGGGCAACTCCAGTGCTGGGGTTTGAAACCAGGCCACCCCCTGTAGCGTCCGTGGGGTGACGACATGTTAATTGTGCTACACCCTGGCGCCGGTAGAACATAGGGGGGTTGCCTTGGTCCCCCAGGCCCTGGGTTGGGTGTCCATTTGTCAGCCCATTTCCCAAGTACTGCCTCTCACTGTCCAATGCGGCGACAGGGCAAGAACCATTATAACCCCCCCATGTCTCAGACACTCCATTGTCAGTCGTAGGGATTGCTAATCCAGCCATGTCCTTTGCCGAATCTGAAGAACAACTCCACTGCATTGGGGCCCCCAATCCAGCCATGCCCATTGCTGCATCTGAAGAACTCTACCACTTAGGGGCCTAAGTCACTCCATCGTGCCTTGCAGGAGACTGCAATACATCACTGGCCCTTGCTGATACAGCGAAAACATGAGACCCCATCCTTGAACCCCCAAAACAGCTGGGGAGTGCTGCATAAGGTCCACAAATCTCCATAAATCCTACAGCTGACACTTGACAGCTAGCACAGGCCATTTCCTCAGAGTCTTGCGCTATCCTTCTGTTGGAATATCTGGTGTCTAAATAAATACAGAAAGAATATAGAATCAGAATAGGCCATCTTTTGCACATCACCAATCACTGCATTGTGATATTCAAATATTACATAACACATTTTACATAACATATAGAGTCTGGTGTGACCCCCCCTTGACACCTGCTCCCTTAAGAAAATTCAGCCATTTAAGTAGCTAACGCAAATGAATCTCGGCTACACCATTTCCGCAAAATGTGTGATCTTTGACAAAAAACTTAAATACTCAAATGCTGACATCAGCATTGTCAGTATTGCGCGAGAGACAGCTGGAGTTAGAACTGTATTTTGAAAAGGCTATCACATGTTCCCTCACTGTTAACCGATAAAGCACTGCTTTAGAAGAGGAGTCCTAACAATCTGCACTTCTCCTTCACACAGAGAATAGACATTTTATTTCACTTTGTGCACAAAGTAAAACCAGGTAAAATCTAATGCCTACTTGGAAATACAAAATTAATTCAACAGACCCACAATCTAAAACAAGAACTGGTACAGTCATGGGAACTTGAAATAAGCCAACTTTTACACATCGCCAAAAACTTATTTGAAATATTCAAATATTACATACACATCTTACATACCATAACAAGTCCAATGTTACACCCCAGCACTTGTTCCCTTAAAAATGTCAACCATTACAGCGGTTTGTGCGAAAGAATCTCAGCGGCACCATTTCCTTATATATGTATGATCTTTGATAAGTACTCAAATACTGACTTTACATTGCCAGTATTGTTAAATAGGATCATAAGCCATTTGTGCTGAATATTTTGTGCACTTAAAATATTTTATCAAGTTTATCGGCACGAGGACTAAAACAATGCAGTGTGCGTGCAGATATGATGCCCCACAGAAAGACAATTCGATTCCTTGGTTCTCAAGGATGTTACTTGAGCTATTGTAATTAGGGTTTCATTCCTGAAAAACGTTTAATGCAGTTTTATTTGGAAACTTTGGCCGTTTCAAAAACTGGAGGTTTGGGACGGTTGTAAGGGGTGCAGTGGCGCCTGTAAAAAAAAAGACAAATTGGGGTATTAACTAGAAAAGCATTCTTGGCAGAAAAAGAAAATATTTGTTGGATCAATGTAGCAATACAACGGACTTAACACACGCGTCTAAGTACGAGGCTTTTTGTAACAAGGACAACCAATGAATCTACTAAGTTTGGAAAATGGCACAGTTTTACAGGCCATTTACTGCTACACCATCAAGACCCCATACATAAAAGGTGAGGTTTATTGACGTGTGAACTATAAAATACATTTTTCAAACATGCACAGCGTTTGAAGTCATGCTAGCGGCACTGACCACTGAAAAAAAACTGCATTGCTTAGTGTGTGCTTGTGCCTGTGAGTTTGTGTGTGCGCGCCCATGGGCCTTCGCAAAGATTACTGAGCAAGGCTCCTTTAAAACTACCTGCTGCAGAATGCATTGTGGCTTTGTCTAAAAACAGGAGACTAGCTGCCTCCGTGGCTTGTGTCATGCGGCACCTCACTGGCAATGGTTCTATAGCAGCTTCCTAATTTCTATAAGGGAGCAAGCACATACCATTTAACATATATTCTGTACTTTTTCTTGTGCTTCAACAGCTTTCCGAATGAGGTGTTTTCATAAGGAAAGGCACGTGTAAAATAGGTTGTGCAGGCCAACATGACATCAAAGACTACGGAAAGGTTGCCCTTACTGTTTAAAACATGTACACACACTCGCAATTAGTAAGTGCAATTTATAATCTACTGTTTACTGGGAAAACACAAGTTTTTCCAAAGCATGCCAATGTGTGTACAGAATGCAACTCACTGTGCACTGCAAGCTGTCATGTATGCATCCATCAGGGCACAAGACTTATCAAAACAAGTGGGAATGGGCTCTCTAAAATATGCAACGAGAAGTGATGTAATTGCAAATGAGAAGATGTTAAGTGGACATACTTATGCATTCACTTGGTCTATCCTAATAAAAAAAAGTGCACAGGACAAATAATCATGTGCCTTTAAACATCAACAACCGAATAATAAGAGTGAAGAGACGTACCTTTAATGTTGCAGGCAATGTTTAAATGATCAGCTCCTTTTAAACCTAAAGATCTTTAGCTCCATACACGGCCACATTTCAAAATGGGACGTTTCAGACAAGTTGACAAACCTTCAAGAGGTCTTGTGGTTATGCATTGCCCTCATCCTGGGTTCGAATGCTGGCTTCTCCACTATGCAGCAAACGAAAAAGCTACTCCTGTTTTTCAGGTCTTGTGAATCTTTATTCTTTTAAAACGCTCTGCGGAACCCCCAGCTGAAGTCAAGGGCCCCCAATAAGTAATTTTAACATGCCTGCCACTTTAGAAAATAAATACATCAGCTATTGACCAAAGGTTTGCTAACATCTGCACATTATTGTGATCTATCAGTGCTCCGCTCCACGGGACACCATGCAGCTTACTTAGCAAGTCAAAGAGGGGCTAGGTTTACCAATTATCAAACCGACACTTAGCACTTCTGTGATAATTGCAGCTTTCTTGCGGACCTAATGTGCTTCAATACAGTGCATTTCAGGATAATAGCAAACAAGCATTGGCAATGACAATAGTTTTGGCCTTTACTGATGTTATCTGCATTTTGCATTTATAGGTACCAGGGTGCAAGGAGGAAGGTGCAATGTTTCAGAGAAGGATGTGATAAGGGGCATGGATGTGCAAGAGAATAAGAAGGAAAGAGAATAGAGCAAAGGAGGAAATTATTATCAGAGGGTGCTATCGGTGATTAGCAAGAGGATAGGTGGATGGTGTTAGGCAGAATCACCTGTAGTACCCTTTGGGAACACTACAGGCAATTAAGACTACAAGTGCAAGCACAATTTCACCTTTGGTACAAGTCTGTACTACACAGTAAAGTGGTAGCAATGGCTGAGCAGCCAGACTTCTCTCAAGAGTTTAAGTGATCAGTAGAACAAGTTACACAAAGGACCAACTAATACAGTGATTCAAACAAACACTTACTCAAGGTTTCTTGCATTACACTAGCAAGAGTAGCTCAATATAACACACTAATAAACCGCAAATACACAACCGGTAAGTAAATGAACAAGTTTAGCTCTCCTGAAGTGGGAGCAAAGTGGCACTTCATATACTTTTAAAAGGGGTAAAAAGACAAGGTTATAACAATCAACAGCACAAATGCATTCATAGGCAGGGCAAAGGGTTTCAGTAACTATAACCAGCAATTCATCTCATAGGCCTGGGCCAAAGTCAATGGTTCAGAGTCTTTGTATTAGATAGCACAGTTCTGGTAGTAACGGTAAAGTCTTTGCCACAGAGTTTAGAAGAATTTGGGTTCATGGAAGGACAAGCCTTCGAAGTTGAGGAAAGTTTCACACACTTTCTTGGTGGCCGAAAAGATTTCCAGACCGCGTTTGCACAGTACCTTATTCGTGAAGAAAAGCTGTAGCTGAGGCAGTTGTTCCTGGCAGTTTGAGTAGACCTCGCTGTTCCCGGGCTTCAGCCGTGGGGACAAGAAGGAGGACGTCGGGAAGTTCCTGCACTGACCAGGGATGAGGCCAAAAGCTTAGCAGGGCGTTGGTTTAAGGTGTGAGTGCCTTAAAGTCCACGAGCTGGTTTCCTTCCCTCTGGCTGTCAGACTTGCTCTTGCCCTCGTAGTGTAGCTGAGGAGTTCTTCTTGCCAATCTACCAAACTGATTGAATAAGAAAACAACCAGAACAGTTGATTGGCCAAAAGATGGAAGACCAACGAAGAACCCGGAACAACAGAGGGCAGGATACTACAACAGGATGTCTCACGAGCACAGGCGATGACCCCGGGTAACTGCAAGAAGAGCACCAGTAACCACCATGCAATTCGTAGCAGTACTTAGAATAGAACCAAATAAAATGAGACTAACCTGTATCTTGTAAACACCTTGGACTGAAGAACCGGGTAAGTAGTTTCTAGGAATGGGTAGAACAGCCAGTAGATCGTGGAAGCCAGATGCAAAGGTAAGAACAAATCCAAGAAATAAAAAGTTCCAAGACCTAACCCGACGGCACGTGGACGCCTAAAAGGTACACCAAGGCAGTCTCTAGTCCGTGTACCGATCAGTTCAAGGTCCCAAGAACAATCCAAGGTCAAGTACACTTCCAAAGTCTAAATGCCGTAAGTGGAGCTGAGTTCCAGGCGTTGAAGGTCAGTGGGGTTGAAGGAAAGGATTGGGAAGCAGTAGTTCCTACAGTTCCGTGCGGGCTCCGCTGCACCTTTGGCGGAATGAAGAAAGGCAAATCCAAAAAGAAAATGTTCCGAGGTCGTGAAGCGGTGCGGGCAGCAGCAGTACCAGAGGCAAGGCAGGGCAGATCCATAAAACGGTCAATGGTCGAAGAAACAAGGCGGTCAGCAGAGGCACAGGGGAATAGGCAAAACAATATCAATGGAGGGCCGTGGTCGAAGAAGCCAGAAGATCCGTAGACAGACAAAGTTCCAAGAACGAGGAAACAACAAGAGCCTAAGAATACAAGATTCAGAAGCGCCGACTCGGAGTAAAGGCGGAGCTTAAATAAGGTCACCTGATGTAAATGGCGCTCCTCAACGTGCTAGGCGAAACCAGGAAGTACAGGCAGGATGCCATCGTTTCCATGCCAACCTCCAAGATCCCGGCAGCCAAGACCTTAAAGGACCAGTAGCTACCGATCCTCTGTCTAAACGCGAGTCAGCACTCCCACGTTTAGACATAACTTGATCTGTACTACGTCCCAATACATTTGAACGTTGCCAATATCTAACAGGTTCCTTCCCCAAAGAAGCCCCCAACCTTCGAGACTTCCAAAAACGAGACAACAACAAAGGGGCATGAACGTTCTCCGCCGGTTCCCAGGTACGATCCTCCGGACAGTAACCCTTCCAGTCAACATAGTAGAGTCTCCTACCATTCCACACTCTGGTATCCAAGATCGCAGATACCTCGTACTCTACCGCACCCCTTACCTTGACGGGTGGAGGGTGAGTCGGGAGCCGGGTCGCGGGATGGCAAGGTTTGATCAGGGACACATGAAAAACTGGATGAACCTTCCAAGACTGCGGGAGAACCAACCGAACCACAGCCGGGTTAATGATATTGGAAATTGTATACGGACCAATGAAGCGTGGGAGCAAAGGCTTCCGGCCCGGTAAACGTAAATTACGTGTCGACAACCACACTCTCATACCTGGTTGGTAACTCGGAGCAGGGGTACGATGTCGATCCGCATAAAACTTGGCCCTCTTTTGAGCCTTCACCAGATGCCGTTTCACTTGGACATGGGTACTAGAGATGTCACGAACACAGGCAAGGGCAGCAGGGTTATGTATTGGTAGATCAGGAACAAGAGGCAAAGAACATGGATGTTGACCAAAGAGGGCAAAAAAAGGAGAAACCTGCGTAGCTGTGTGCAGGGAATTGTTATAGGCAAATTCAGCCAAGGACAATACAGAGACCCAATCGTCCTGGCGCTGAAAAATGAGACATCTTATGTATTGTTCCATAGTGGCATTCAGACGTTCGGTTTGCCCATCCGTCTGAGGATGATAAGCACTAGAGAACCGAGCCTCAATACCCAAGGCAGTCGCTAATGCCCTCCAGAAGCGCGAGGTGAATTGAGGACCCCTGTCTGATATTATAACAGAAGGGAGACCAAACAACCTGAATATGTTCCGTAAAAAAAGATCCGCCAGTTTAGGAGCTGTCGGAATACCCTGACAAGGTACAAACACTGCCATCTTCGTGAAGTAGTCAATAACTACCCAAATCGTGTCTAAACCTCCCACCACAGGAAGTTCTACTACAAAATCCATAGAGATGAACGACCAAGGACGATCTGGGAGAGGCATAGTTTGCAAAAGACCAACCGGTTTACTGTGTGACGCCTTGCACTGAGCGCAAACCGAACACGTAGCTATGTAGTCTGTGACGTCTTTAGGCAACGAAGGCCACCAACACCACCTTCTCAGTAATTCCTCAGTCTTCCTGATACCGGGATGAGCAGCCAAAGCTGAATCGTGACTCCATTGTATAGCAGTGAGTCGCGTTTCCGAATTAGGCAGAAAAATCTTACCCTGTTTATAGGGCAGTGAATGTACTATATCCAAACCATAATCGCCCACTTCCGGCGGATTAGTTTGAAGCCATTCCTGGATCCTCGATTTAAGTGACGGACGCAAGGAACAACCACAAACCACCTGAGTAGGTAATAACGGAGCACCGGTAATACGAGAGGGTTCTGCGGGTCCGTGAAGACGAGAGAGGGCATCTGCTTTAGAATTCATTGAACCAGGGCGATATGATATAGTAAAGTCAAACATCGAAAAGAATTTGTGCCACCGTGCATGACGCGCAGTAGTGCATTTCACTGACTGGAGAGCCACTAGATTTCTATGGTCGGTGAACACCTGAACGGGCAATTTTGACCCCAACAAATGATGCCTCCATACCATAAAGGCGTCTCGAATAGCCAATAGTTCCCGCTCTTTGATCGTATAATTCCGTTCATAAGGCGTAAGTTTCCTTGAATGAAAGGCCACAGGATGTAGTCCAGTATCATCCGGGCAATATTGAGACAATATATCACCTAGGGCAACATCCGAAGCATCAGCCTCTACGATGAACGGTTGAGTTGGATCGGGATGTTGGAGGACTGGTGCTGATGTAAAAGCAGACTTCAGACAATCAAAGGCATGTTGTGCTTTCTGGTTCCAATGAAAGGGCGTTTTAGAACTAGTCAAGGTCGTAAGGGGACAAACAATAGTTGAAAAGTCCTGAATAAAACGCCTATAAAAATTAGCGAATCCAAGAAAAGACTGTAACGCCTTCACAGTGTTGGGAACCGGCCAATCTAGAATGGCAGAGACTTTAGTTCTGCTCATTTGAACCCCTTTGTTGGTGATGTTGTAACCAAGGAATTCGACTTCTTGTACATGGAACATGCATTTCTCCAATTTGGCATAAAGATGATGGTCACGCAGGAGTTGTAAAACCCTGCTAACATGAACAACGTGGGTGTCATAGCTGGGAGAATAAATCAGGATGTCATCCAGGTATACAATCAGGTATTGATCCAGCATATCATGAAATACTTCATTAATAAAATACTGAAAAGTGGCTGGGGCATTGCTTAGGCCAAACGGCATAACCGTGTATCAAAAACCCAACTCATAGCATCAATCAGGGCATCACAGTCATACAAGAGATGACTACCCCCTTCAAAAAATGGGTTGGCCCATGCCGCCGCCGTACCACCCAGGTGCGATAACAAAAATGCCGCCTTGGTGGTTGAATCCGGAAATAAGGACGGCCTGCATAGAAAATGTAACCTACATTGATTTAGAAAGGTTCGATAAGCCTTCGGGTCACCTGTAAACAGCTCAGGTGGAGCCAGGGGAAACTGGGCGGTCATATACACAGGCCCGGTATTATGACTGGAAGCGGGTAGTCCAGAACCAGATCCAGCCGCTGGGGAGGATACCCCCACACCAGAAGACTGGATTCCTGCCTGTAACTCATCATGCGTCTTTCAGTGGCCGCATGAACACTGGCCATTTCAGTACGCAATTCAGCCACCATTTGCATGATGGCTGCCAGAGAATCGTTGGCATCCATTGTAAGAGGCTTCTGAATATGTCAGACTTGCTCTTGCCCTCGTAGTGTAGCTGAGGAGTTCTTCTTGCCAATCTACCAAACTGATTGAATAAGAAAACAACCAGAACAGTTGATTGGCCAAAAGATGGAAGACCAACGAAGAACCCGGAACAACAGAGGGCAGGATACTACAACAGGATGTCTCAGGAGCACAGGCGATGACCCCAGGTAACTGCAAGAAGAGCACCAGTAACCACCATGCAATTCGTAGCAGTACTTAGAATAGAACCAAATAAAATAAGACTAACCTGTATCTTGTAAACACCTTGGACTGAAGAACCGGGTAAGTAGTTTCTAGGAATGGGTAGAACAGCCAGTAGATCGTGGAAGCCAGATGCAAAGGTAAGAACAAATCCAAGAAATAAAAAGTTCCAAGACCTAACCCGACGGCACGCGGACGCCTAAAAGGTACACCAAGGCAGTCTCTAGTCCGTGTACCGAATAGTTCAAGGTCCCAAGAACAATCCAAGGTCAAGTACACTTCCAAAGTCTAAATGCCGTGAGTGGAGCTGAGTTCCAGGCGTTGAAGGTCAGTGGGGTTGAAGGAAAGGATTGGGAAGCAGTAGTTCCTACAGTTCCGTGCGGGCTCCGCTGCACCTTTGGCGGAACGAAGAAAGGCAAATCCAAAAAAAAAACGTTCCGAGGTCGTGAAGCGGTGCGGGCAGCAGCAGTACCAGAGGCAAGGCAGGGCAGATCCATAAAACGGTCAATGGTCGAAGAAACAAGGCGGTCAGCAGAGGCACAGGGGAATAGGCAAAACTGGAGGGCCCTGGTCGAAGAAGCCAGAAGATCCGTAGACAGACAAAGTTCCAAGAACGAGGAAACAACAAGAGCCTAAGAATACAAGATTCAGAAGCGCCGACTCGGAGTAAAGGCGGAGCTTAAATAAGGTCACCTGATGTAAATGGCGCTCCTCAACGTGCTAGGCGAAACCAGGAAGTACAGGCAGGACGCCATCGTTTCCATGCCAACCCCCAAGATCCCGGCAGCCAAGACCTTAAAGGACCAGTAGCTACCGATCCTCTGCCTAAACGCGAGTCAGCACTCCCACGTTTAGACATAACTTGATCTGTACTACGTCCCAATACATTTGAACGTTGCCAATATCTAACACTGGCTATCCGGTTTTCAACAGCACTCTGATGAAAATTCGACCCGATGGTGACGGTGTCCAGGTGCCTTACGAGTTGTTTGTTCCCAGCAAACTCAAGGGAAGAAGTTAACCTTGAAGGGCTTCTCTGTCGATTGGAGTTTCAGGCAATTCGGACCTGCAGCAGGGCTTCAGCGGTCGTCCAGGAGTTACAGCAGTCCTCTTCCTTCAGCTCGTATTCGGTTCTTTCGTTCCATTGGTCAACTCTGCTTTCCAAGTCCCAGAGACCTGCTTTTAAACAGTTTTCCCCCATTCATTCCAGCCTGGCTGTCACTCACACAGCAGGGTGGCTGCCCTTGCCGGACAGTCAGCCGGCCAATCACACCAGAGTGCATTCAGGTCTCTTAGGAGACTAAGCACAGGGAGTTTCGGGCACCTCCCTCACATCCTGTCCACCACAGACACTCAGGCGCCATAGGAGGGCTTCAGCACTGAAGCCCGCCAACGGCCAACAAACAAAAGGACCAAACCTGGTTTGGCGCGCAGAGACAAACACAAGAAGGACTTTTCCTAAAAGAAATGGCGAAAAAAGATGACCAGAGTCTGGGGCACCATATTGAAAAACATGCCTGACCCGATTTTTAGCTACAGTTGTTAGCGGTCAGGAAAAATCACAGTAGTTGATCTAAACCACTACTACCAGCCATTTAAAGTAGGAGAAGGTAACATTCGACTGTTACATGAGTGTTTTGACTCAGGGGAAGCTAGGCAACCCATCTAGCACTCTATAGGAAGATAGTGTGTACTGGGTCAGTAAATTTAAAAAGACTAGTAAAGCCAATTTAACTTTACATGCTCTGGGAGACGGTAGTCAGTCCCAGAGATGGAATTTAAACCTTGGGAAGTCGGAAACGACATCCCTGTGCCACTGCACTAAAAGTGCTTTGTGACACACAGAAAAAGATGATGCCTATGGAGTTGTTTTAAGACTCCATAACCAAAGAACACAAAAGTAAAACACACACAAAATACATGGAAGAGTGGGAAAAAAAGACTCAGTCTTCCCAGGTAAAAAAAATAAAATCCTAGAAATCCAGCAAAGTTGCTGGGGGTCTCAAAAGGTAAGGGAAATTAGCACATTTTGAGAATCCTCCCTAACAGATGGGGAGGTCGAGAACACAGGGGTGGGTGGGCAGGGGTTGGGGGTTGAGACTGGTGCACTGTTTCCCCCTTACCCCACAGACACAGGGCTTTCATTTCCATCACACAATACAGATAATCCAAGCAATAGTGTACCCCCTGTTTCCTATCCATGATACATTATCTTGCACGCCCATAGGGTGGAATGGGAACGAAAAGAGGCCCTAGAAATAATTTTTTAAATGGCCGCACATTGCACATTTTCACCAAGCCCAACCATTTTCCTGAAATAAAATTATTTGAAAATGAAAAAGATTACCACACAAAAGAGGCTTAGGGTGAAGAGGCCTGCCAGGAAATCTCCAGGAGTTCCCTATAGTCCAGTCCACCTCGTGCACACCCAACTAACACATCACTGGGAGATTCTGCAATGCCACACCACAACTTTCAACTTTACCTGGTAGTGATGAAAGAGGGGTTGCAACCACCTGTTCTGGATCAAAACGATGCCCACTTTATAGACCCCACTGCTGCCTGGGCTCCAATATCTCCCAGGGCAGCTGTCAGTGTCACCCAGGGCAGAGGCACCCTTTCATCTCATAATGCAGGCCGGACAGACCGGGCTCCCTGGAGCAGCATCTCACTTGTCTCCAACAGTTCCAACAGTTCCAGGAGGCACAGCTCAGATCATCAAGGCGCCAGTGTACCCTGCCCATATAAGATAATAAAAATACCACCCAGTGCATGCGCCGCACAAGATAAGCAATGGCCGTACACGCCCCCAGCCAACGGAACATTAACAGTACATGTGTAACGACTGGGCGCTGCTATAATACAAGATTTGTAACACTGCAAAATAAACACCCCCACCCCTTCGGCGGGAGCTTAACGAACCATAGGCTTTTACCCCATGTTAACCTGAAAATGCAAACCCTGAAGATTTGTGTAGAAATGTAACATGAGAGTAGAATCATGATTAACACCATAGTGAGTTGTCCCCGCACAGCATGCGATTTAAATTGGTTTAACCCACCAACCCAAGCTGTGGATTTAAACCCCGCCTGCGCAGCTGAATGCATACACCACCCAGGTCCATGTGGTGATGTATGCCCCTTTTAGGAGTGTGACGTAGATGTCACATGACAGGAACCAATAAAAAGGGACCGCCAACACTGCACAAGTTAATCAGCACAGGGACCCAGTGAAGCGCAACCTGACTCCGTGTCCATTATTATCACAGTAGGGGGAGGCCTTTATCTGGACTGGGGACCTGTCTTCCCCCACCACACTGGCTGTAATGTCCTACATTTATTGTTATTTGTTTCCTGTTAGAGGATGAGTCCTCTCTTTATTACATTAAGTCGTGGGCTCTGACCCATGTGGTTGATGGGGTGGGGCTAACGCCCGCTCGGCAGTTTGTGCCTGAAAAAAGAAACAGTCAGACGCACGTCTATGGCTCTGTGACTTATTGCCTCATTTATATTCATTGTTCTGAGTACATCTGCATGCCGTTTGACGCTGCGGTCTAGCGCAACCTCATTACAACTATAACAATGGCGACAAGGTTTCTATAAAGCAATGCCGAGGTCTGGAAAGTGCAGGGGCTACACCGCATTGCCCGCCAGAGCGCACAAGAGCAGGGCACGGACATCAAGTAAGGAACATTTAGTCAATCAATGATCCGATCTACACAAGGTAAAGATCCAGCTGAACCCACAACACGCGCATCGTGTAATACAAGTGGAGAAGGGAGTAAATTAACACGCACGTGTCGTAGCTGCAAAGCGAGCTCCAGACTACAACAAATCATCAAATCAAGAAGGCAAGCAGCATATACAAGTCAATTTAAGGCTCTGGTCATCCCAGCTTGTCTCAGCACCTAACGAACTGCCACATTACAGCCACACTACCAAGATTGTCCAAAATGTCTGAAACTAGTGCTGATAGTGGAATCATGAGCCCACCATCCAGCTCCACGCCTCAGCACCCCACGACCAAAGAAGATAGTGGCTCTGAATCGCTTCAGCTACAAGCAATGCAGCCTTTTGACATGGCAGATACTAGCAGTCTAGCACCCAGATGGGCTAGGTGGCTCAAGGAACTGCACATCTACATCGATGCTTCAGGCGTGAGGGAAGAACGCCGCCTACGTGGCATCCTACTACACTCGCTTGGTCCAGTGGTACGAGATATTGTGTTTGAAATGCCGGAATCCAATACAGACACATTCCAAGTTATTATTGACTCATTAAACACCTACTTCGCACCTCTAAGAAATGCAGACTATGAACGGCACATTTTTCATACCTCCACTTAAGAAAGTGGCAAAAACATGGACAATTTCGTGATGAGGCTAAGGAAAAGGGCGAAAAACTGATTTTGATAGGTACTCGACAGAGGAAGCACTAAAGTCACAGGCCATTGCTGGCTGCGTATCTCAAGAATTCAGGAAAAAACTACTCCAAAAAGAGCAGAACATTAGAAGAAATACTACATTTCTGACTCTGCCTAGCACTACAGAAGCCTCAACTGCAACAGTATGTCCTATCAGAACGTCAAGAGACTCAACTGAACAAAAGAAATGTCATAGGTGCGGTTTCAATTTTCCTCACATTGGCCCATGCCCGGCCATAGGACACAAGTGTGATAAATGTGGAGGTGAAAACCATTTTCAGTCCGTCTGCAAGAACATCAATTTTTACCAATCGGCAGAAGCAAGCAGGGACACATGGAGACAAGATGGCTGCAATTCAAGGCAGGAAAGCTCAAGACCCTGCATGCGTTACTCGCCTACTGACTCCAGACGCCATTCTCACAGCACATCACGTGAACCGCCTCCGGTTGACAGGCGGCGGTAAGAAAGAAAAGACAACCCCAGCCATCACAGAACCAGACACGATTCACAAGGATGGCATGCGAGACAGAAAATTTGATACCTGGACGACTCCCCTCGCAGAAGATGCAAGTCACATTCATCCTCCTCCAGTGAAGACCGCAAAAGGGGATATTTTCATGCCATCGGCAACAACATAGCTGCAGAATACAGCCCCACCTTACTTCTACAAATAAATGGACAAAACAGAGAATTCCTAATCGACACGGGGGCAACCATAAATGTAATTAATGATGACACCTACAAGCTACTCACCTACAAAAAAAATCGCTGAAAGAAGCAGACACGTTAAGATATCCCTACGGGTCAAACAAGCCCCTCAACTGTCGGGGAATGTTCACGGCAAACTGCCAATACAAGGACAAGAGCCAGAAAATCAAAATCTATGATATAAAAGGCGAAGTTCCAGGAGGCAGCATTCTAAGCTTCAAGTCAGTAATTCAAATGGGACTCATTCAAATTATGTATCAAATAATGTCAGCACACACAGCCAGCCCAAAGGACATGATGCAGAAAATGTTCCCAGCACTCCTCACAGGCCTGGGCAAACTAAAATACAAACAGATTAAATTACACATAAATCCCCACATCCCGCCCATGGCGCAACACTATAGAGGCATTCCACTCAACATCCAAAACACGTTGAGGATGAAATTCAGTCCCTATTGCTGCAGGACATCATCAAACCAGCATCGGGACCAACACCCTGGGTGTCACCAATTTTACTGGTACCCAAGAAGGACAACAAGGACAGCATTCGCATATACGTGGTCATGAGGGCTCCGAATGTAGCCATAGAACGGGAGCGTCACCTTGCCCCCAGAATGACTGACCTACTTCACGTGGCAAAGGTGTTTTCAAAGCTAGACTTAAACAAGGGCCATCACCAACTGGAATTGCACCCCACTTCAAGATATATCACCACATTCTCAACACACCTTTGTTTATGTAGATACAAAAGACTCAGTTTCGGCGTATCATCCTCAGCAGAAATCTTAATAAGATCCACCAGGTAATTAAGCACATTCCAAATTGTTTAAACTATAGCGACGACATACTAATCTTTGGCACCACTCAAGATAGTCACGATGACACCGTAAATATGTTGGGTATTTTGTGGATATTTGGGGCTTTGCGGTATTTTCTTACCGCCAAAATATCTTTAGCAATAATCACTCTCTGTATTCATATTGGGTCACACATGACAATAATACATTGCATTATTTCAGAATGCAGACCTATTTAGATGGTATTCGCGGTAGTTTGTGTGGTTGGTTGGTATAGTGGTTGGTTTATTTGTGGCCCCAATATCCAACATCCCTTGTTTTTTATCTAGATTGTTCTTGATCACTAGAGAGACCTCAGGCCTACATTTTAGGGATACCACATTTTCAGTGTTAGTGTTGTGTGCCACCATGGGCAATTGTGGTGTTTTTGTGATAATTTCCACTACCTTATATACGGTAGGCAACTATGTCCAGAGAGTCTCTCTTCCCGTTGCATGTACCTCCAACAGGCTATGCTACAAACAGTCACTCACAACTGTCCATACTGAATAGAATCATGCACACATCTGCTTTAAAATGATAATTGCACTGTTTAAAAATCTACCCACGTTTAAATCTTTCCCCATGCAAAATGAAAGAGAAGATAATACACACTAGCTATCTGTTTTCAAATATTTTTGTATTATAGAAATTTCATTTAAACACAGTTTAACTTTTTTTACAGAAATAAATAAAATGGTACAACATTATTTGTGATAAAATGAACAGAGAGCTGCGAGAATATATCCAATTGGTAACATTAAATATGCTGATAAGAGACTGAGACTCCCTCTAATACACTGACTGAACAGCTTCGTGCACTTTCGCACAGCTCCCACTCGCTTCTGTACCTTATCTGTTCAGCATGAGTTTTCTCCGGCTATTCTCTCTCTGAATTTGGCTCCCTTGAAGATCAACCCCGGTGAGAACAAGCGTCTGCCGTTCTCACACCGGGGTTATTGCCTGGAGATCTCAGCTTTTGCAGCAGGAATGCCCCAGCCAGGAAAGAGATCATTCTCCCAGCTCTGCCAGATGTCGATTGTCCTCCCCCTCCCCTCAAGCTTCTCCAGCAAATTTCTAATCACAGCCTCTAGCATGATACTTGCTATGACGCTACTCCAATCAGAATCAATCATGTCATCTCCTCCCTCACTACACAATGGCTCACAGTGGCAATTGTAACAAACTGATTTCCTGTTCCTTCGAGCTCTTTGCTTCCTGTAGTTATGTGGACAGAGCAGCAGAGAAAAAAATGAATGTGCGATTAAAAGTTCACTTTCAGAGTAGGCCTAATTCTGCAATGGAGACACATTTTTATTAGTGTATTATGTTAAATGAAGTTTTATTAGTCAGGTTAGTTGTTAATAAGGTTAGTTATTAATTTTCAAATGTGTCTCTTGCAACATAGGCATTTCAGGTGAAAAATAGTGTGCATTTTGAATGTGCAGATGGGTGCTTTTAACTGTAAAAATGGATTTGCATCTTATATGTGAAAATCGTTTTTGACTAAATAGCCTGTCTTTACTTATATGTCCATGTTACTCTGGCAACACATATAGCAATGCACCACACCCATGTAGTGGTGCTGCATAGAAAAATGCTACCTGTGCAGTAGTGCTGTACTCTGTGCTGTAACACGCCAAATATCCTTACATACCCTCCTTTTGTTTTTAGTACTTGGCTACGATCCAAGCCAATTCCTAAAAACAACTTGTTCTTTTTCTTCGTTTCACAATGTAGCAATCCAACAAAATGAATATTCATGTGCATCAATGAAAAAGTTGAAGGTATCAACACAGTATTCATCTGAGTTCATTAGTTTACAAAATGTTCTACATTTGCCTTCCCAATGGAAGTGGCATTAATTCAAAGTTTCGATTTTATAAGTCAATTAAAAACAATAAGATAAAACAACTAACTAAAACAAATAATTAACATAACAGATTAAAATAAATAATTAAAATAATAAATACGTGGAACTCCATATGTCAGGACTCTTGTCTGCCTCTGATATGTCCCGACCAGCGATGTCACATCATTTGGTTCATTCGAGTACTCTTTCATCTTGGCAATCTTGGATCCATAGGAGTCATCTTTTTTGGCATTATGGTTATCTTGTCTTCACCTCCCCCAGGCATCTTTTGGTCTTCATCCAGGGGACTCCAGGACTCCATTGTCTCCCGTGACCTCCGGTACAAATAGTTAATGTTCTAAACCAAAATAGAAAAGAAACAGATTAAGTATATTGCACAATACTAACTTCACCCTTTTTCCAAAAATAAAACATGCTTGGTAAAAACATTTCGTTTTTTTTTTCCTTCTGAAATTAAACACAAGTTAAAAAGAAAGCAAGCTTATATAAAACAGCATTCAATATTTAATACATTTTCTCTCTGCACACCAACCATGAGCTTCCATTATATATATTTGTATTTATTTATTTATATACTTATTTTATATTATATATATTTACATATATTACAGTGTTTATGTGCCATTATAACAATCAACTTTTTAACTTCTCTGTCACTGCCTCCTGATTGTACCCATTTATTTTCTCTTTTTGTGTTCAAGGGACTTTATCTGTTTCTACATGCTCAAGCTGCCTGATCTCATGTCTGGGATGGCATGGTTTGATTTGATTTACATGGACGAACTGCTCTATTGCCGTTTCACCTTCATTTTTCAAAATTTTATAAACTACAGGAGAGACCTTATCTATAATTTGAAATGGCCCCTGACAGGCTGCTAGAAATTTAGAATTTTTCTGTTTACTTTTTCCAAAATGAAACTTGTACACCTGATCTCCAACACTGTATTCTCTCACTGATGTTCTTTTATCATAGTATGTTTTAGCACTGTCAGCAGCCCTTTCCAGATTTCTCTGCACAAAAGCAAATGCATGTTGCAAATGCTTCCTCAGTTCATCAATGTACTCATGAACTGTGGATGCACTCACAAGTGTCTGCTCATGTGTTCTGTATAGTAGGTGTTGCGGTAACACCATTTTACTACCTGTCAAGACCTCATGGGGGCTAACACCTGTTGCTTTGGCAGGAGTTGATCTGATTGCCATCAAAACCAACGGTAAACGTAAATCCCAGCTGGAACCTGCTTCTGCCACGAATTTCTTTAAAATATCCACAACAGACCTATTGCTCCGTTCAACTCCACCTGAAGAGGCCGCCCGATATGCAATATGTAGTTTTCTTTTCACACCCAGTATTTGCCATACCTTACTCATTAGAGTACTTGTGAAATGACTTCCTCTGTCTGACTCAATTCTTTGTGGCAACCCAAACCTTGAGAACACATGGTTCACCAGCAATGTGGCTGCTGTTTGCGCACTACAATCTGGTGCAGGAATGCATTCAATCCACATTGACATCAAACATACCACACTTAAAATATAACGGTTTCCTCTGTTCGACCTTTTTAAAGGCCCTACATAGTCTATTTGCAAATCTGACCATGGAAGAGTTAGGCCTCTTTTCATTAATGGGGCTCTATGCATTGGTGAAGCAGGTTTAAATTGGGCGCATACTAGACATCCTCTAGTATATAATTCCACATCTTGGGACATATGTGGTCAGTAAACATAATCTTTTAGTATTTCTAATGTTTTTGTGAACCTCTATGGCCTGCAGTTATGTCATCATGTGCATGGTGTAGCATTAGCCCTCTGAATGAAAGGGGTACCACCCACTGTATTTGTCCTGTTATGGACTCTCTAATCATGAGTCCATCCTGTAATCTAATTCGTGTTTTGTTCTTTAATAGCACCCTCAACTCTTCTTTTCCCATACAATCATTTTCTGTTAAAGGATTTTGTTCAGGATCTATCAAATGATTATAATAGATTCCCAAAATTCGATCATTCTTTTGTGCCTCAATCAAATCTTGGTCTGGCGTGTCATGACTCCACTGTACCACTGGTTGATCTACCTCCTTTGGTGCTTTAGAACGTGTTACTGCATCAATTTGTATTTCACCCATTAAATAATCAATAGGTAGCAATTCTCCCATCACAGCCCCAATCTTAGCCAGGTGGTCTGCCTTATCATTTCCCTCCTTATCCTCTCCTGGTGTTTTTAAATGCCCACAAATTTTTCTCCAGTATATTGTTAAATTATTCTCTGACACCAATTTGTCTATGGCTTGTATCATTTTTCCATGTTTAAGTGGCTTTTTGTTGTATGTAACCATGCCTCTTGCTTTCCAACCAGGCAAATACTCCACAAAGCTATTCCGTGCATAGTCAGAATCAGTCACCAGGACAATTTCACTGAACTTTTTATCAACTGCAGTAGCAATTGCTTTATAAATGGCTGCCAATTCTGCCACCTGACTGCTCCTAGCTCCAATCCTCATCCCTATACTGGGGACGCCTTCACATTTCAACAAGACATTTCCTATTCCTGCCACTAATTGTTTATTACTGTCATTTTCAATGTGAAAAGCACAACCATCCACATATACAGTTGACAAATCCTTGCATGTTTTTTCATCAAAGGCTTTGTGTGGTGATTGTTCAAATTCCTGCAAACTAGTTTTCACTTCCATTTCATTTGGTATTTGTTCAGCTGCGCAGTCATGTAAGTCAGCTAACCCTTGAGCAATTGGGTTCTTTTTATTTTGTCCATATCTCACTTCTACAGGAAAACCTTGTAATGCCAGCGTCCATGAAGTGATTCTGGACTTCGCTAGATTACCTGATCTAATTCTTTTACTCTCTAAAAATTGCAAAGGTTGATGATTTGTTTCAATAATCACCTTTTCTCCCTGAACAATGGGGGGGAAATGTTGTAGCGCCCACACAGTGGTTAATAGGGTACCTTTTCACATTCATTAAATTTCATTTCAACTTGGGAAAATGCCTTACTTGCATAGGCAATGGTTTTGTGATTCAAATCGTGTTTTTGTGATAACACTGCTGACATACAATGTTCAGAAAAACCTATTTCTATAAAGAAATCCCTGTCCTTTATGGGATATGCTAAACATGGTGCCTTTACAAGACATCCCTTTAATTTAGCCACTGCATCAGACTGCTCTTTTTCCCATTTCCAGGGAGTATTCAGTTTAAGCAGTTTAGTCAATAGTTGAGTGATTTCTGCATAATTTTCAATGAACTTTCTACCAATGGAATGTATTCATAATCCAGGCCTTGCTGTTTTATGGATTCATTCAGGCATACAAACGCATCAGAGTCTTTCATCTGCTGTCCATTTTTGCATTTCAGTGTTATTGCAAACTGTTTTGTAAATGCAGGAATAATAGTATCTTTCCTCATTTGTAATTTGATTGCATAAGGAACCAGTTGTGCACAATGATAAGCCTTTCTTTTGTCTTCAAATTCAGGTGCCGGACCACCTAGGCGTGACCATATTTTTTGATTAAGGAAATCTAACACCATACACATTCTGTGCATGATGTCATTGCCCATGTAAAATTCATTTTGTGCTCCACTCACTATCCATACATTATGGTAAATTGTTTTCTGCCCAATGCTAATTTTAAGCATGCATCTGCCTGCAATTCGGTTTTCAAAGTCTGGACTGTCCAACCCAGAAACATATTGGTTTTTAATCCTAAATTTCGGGATTTCTTCCCTCTCCATTATTTTTTGCAACAATTTCTCATTAATGAAACTCCTTTCATGTCCAAGAGCTAAAGTGGCTTTTATTGTTTTAAAATAGTCATTTATACCAACATGAACCCATGGTTGCTCATCTTCCATGTGTATTTCTGCCAGAGTGGTAATGTGTTTTTCTGAATCTGTTTTAGGAGCAATATTCTGTTTGCATGTTTTCTCTTTTAAATAAAAACGTAATGTGTGCTCATCTATGGCAGTCTGCCAATTTTTCCTTGGGTCCAAGTATATTTGTACAGGTAGTTTTTCATTGTCGCTCTGCATTTTGTCTTGACACATTAATATAACAGTGACACTAGGTATGCAACTATTCTGGAGATATACCTCTACAGCATCATTTGTTTTGGCAACGGTGTGACATTCATTTATGTTGCTGTTTTGTGATTTTAGTTTCTTAGGCCTCAATGGCTTTTTGGTTAAGGACCACAGCACTCCATTCACCCCATCTATGAGAGGAGACAATCTTTTCAGGCAATCTGTCCCCATCAGAAATGGAATTTCACAAATAGATGTGATCAATACCTCTTGTTTCATTCTGTGCTTTCCTATTTTTATGTCAACCTCAGTTACACCTATGATGGGCACCTCCTCCCCATTAAAGTTATGCACTGGACCTTGATTTTCCTTCACTGTGATCTGACTCTGTGGGGGTCTCCCTTCATTGATACTCTTTACCAGCTCCTTGGACATAATTGTGGCCTGTGCGCCAGTGTCAATCATAGCAAAGGTGTGGCATTTTTCTTCTACAGTGATGGGTGCATAATATCTGTCCTCAACTTCCAAGAAGTGTGAATTCTTACTGATTTCAGGGCTCACCTTTCTCAGGCCTTTTTCACTTTTGGCTAAGCACATTGGTAAATGGAAAGACATTTTTCCCTCCTTTTTACCTATTTCTGCGCGAGAGACTTTATTCATTTCTCCATGATCAGAGGTTTTTTGGAGTGTGGCCACTGTTCGCCCATCCATCTGGGTAACATCAGAGACCACATGACAACCTTCCAACTGAACATGTGTAACAACATCATTCAGCAATTTGTCATGTTTTAATTCTGTGCATTTGTGATCATTTAGTGTGATACCAGCCCTTTCAGCCTCTTCAAAAATATGTGGCTCAAAGAATTCTTCAGGTGATTGACTTGTACCCTCCTTTTGAGTATTTCCTTTTTCTGCCTGTGTTTGGTCATTGTTTTGCCTGCCCAGGGAAGGAGCTATAGCATCCCCACTTACTCCCTGTTCACTGGTATTCCCCATGCATGAGTCATTTTTCTTAAATCTGTCCCTTTGTTCTTTTGGAATTCCTAATGTTTCTTTTTCATTTGTGCAAATCTTTACTGTTTTATTTAGCTCTAGGTTAAACCATACCTCTTTTTTAGAAGTATTTGCATTTTCTGTCACATGTTCATTTACTGGCACTTTCATTTTTAATCCATTAGGCATCTCAGAGTCGTTATGCAAAATTATATCAGAGCAATCTGTCATTTTGGCACCGCAGTTATCATGAGTACTTAGTCAGTTTTCGGAAGCCCCCCGGTCATTGCTATGGCCATCAGCCCCCTCTTTGGAAGGTTGTTTTTGCGCTGTATAGAGCTTTCCTATTTGCTCAGCTAACATTTTCACTTGGGCCTCAAGGCACTGGAACCTTTCCATCTCTCTAGAATCCTCTTTCTGTGGCCTAGGTCGATATTGGTTGTTTTCCCCCTGATTGGATCTATTCTGATACCTCTCAGGTGATTGATGTCGGTTGGGATGGTTTCTGAACTCTTGATTCATTTGTGGAGGGGAGCGGGGTGCACCCATCCTTTGATTATAGTCCCCTGGTGGGGAATCATTGTACTGACATGGATTGTAGTTCATGTTTTGCCTCATGTCCTGTCTCTCAGATTGTGGGTACTGGCCACTATGTTGATTTCCATTATCAGTAAATCGATCCACATATCGGGGTCTATCCTCATTACCATATATCATGGTGTTGGGATCAAATCTGATCTGTGTCCCCAATGACTGGTAGGGACCATCATTTATTTGATCTTGATTTTGTCTCTGGTTATTGTTCATACCTGCCATATCAGGCCGATATCCTACCCAGGGTCTGTCCCCTAAATACCTAGGGCTGATGTAGCTCTCCCTATTACTAGGATCATGTGATTGGAACATTGGTACAGGAAATGGCGATCTTTGTTGATTACCCCTTTCTTCAGGTGTCACATTATTTTTACCTTGGCTTTGAGCAGACTCAAGGGACATTTTGGCTGACCTGATTTCCATTACTGTGGCTGAGGGTTCTTTAGATTTAGGTCTAGTATCTTTCATTTTATCACTTTCTCTACCCTGACAATAGAGTTCCTCATATAGTTTTGTGCTTTGATGTACAATCCATTCAAGGGACTTGTCACGGTCAAATTCACGGACCAATTGGGATATGATGTCTTTCTGTAGCCCATAGAAGTATGCAGTTTTAAACTCATTGGAATTTGGGTCAAAAGATACATCAAAGCGAGAAAATGCTCTTTTTAAGTCTTGTAAAAATTGGCGAGGGGATGTATTAGGTCCAGCAGTGATTGTGTAAGCGACTTTCTTTGCCTCCTGCATGACTGAAAAGGAGAAAAATGACGCCTAATTTCTTTTTCAAACTCCACCCAGGTCATATTCTGCTGTTCATTTAATACCCTTTGATGCTGGCCATCGGGGCATCTAAAGTTAAATGAAAATATTGTCTATACTGTTCCTTAGGTATCTGGAGTGCTTTAAAAATGTCATGCACTGCTTCTAAGTGATCCTCAATGCAGCATTCACCTCCCTTTTTAAATTGTCTGATCAGGGCTTTAATGGATTTCATTATTTTTATGGGGCTACTTCTTGCAATGCATGGAATTGCACTACTTTGTGATTCAATCCTGTTTTCAGGTGTATGAGATTGGTGGCTGCCCCCAATGGGAGTATCAAATCCCCCAAGGGCCCTGCAACCAAGTTCAGTCACCGGCCCAGTCACTGGAGCACTAGCTCTTTGGGCAGAACTAGAATTCACCTCTACTCCATTGAATGTGGTACCCTGCCGCCTCTCCTGGGACCTGGGAATGCACATTTGCTGTTCTAAGTCCTTACACTTTTTAAGGAGTCTGTTTGCTTCATTTTGCAAATAGTTGTTTTCATCACTCATCTTATTAATCACCTCCTGCATGTCGCACATTTGCATTTGGCATTCATTGAACTCTTTATTTCTCTTTCTTGAGTCATTTTAATCATTTCTTGTTCTGCACTCTGGAGATCACATTCTTCTTCACAATGTTCTTTTTGTAAAATCTGCATTTCTGAAACAACCTCATCTTTATCCTGTCTAATGTGGTCCACTAAGGCTTTTAAGTGTACCAATTCTTGCTCACTATCCTCAAATTGTTTCTTGCTTTTGGATAACTGAGCATCAAAGTCTCTGCATTTTAATTGCATGTCTTTTTGGCATACATCCAATTCTGCTCTTAACATTTCCTGATTTTTACTTGCCCCATCTAATTCAGTCTTTAACCTGTTAATTAGCTGGGTATCATTTTCCTGCATTCACAGGGACTTATTCAAAATAAACCATATTTTGCCGCATAGCCGGATTAAACAGTCTTTCTCTGCACTTTTATCGGCTGCATTCAATAATCTTGTAAGGCAGACCTGAATTATGCTGCCTTCTGCAAAAATAGTGTCTAGTTTTTCTTTCTGCACCTCACCCTGAATGCGGTCACGCCATTCTAAGGTGCTGTTCGACAACCACGTCCCATGTGCAAACAACTTTGCCTCTAAATATTGCACTAGGTCTGAAAATGTGGTTTCCCTTTGTGACATTCTGAAATTCGTTTTTAGTGGCACACTGCTATTATAAAATGGGTTCCCTTTAATGTGAAAATGGCAGTGTGAGACACGCTTGCCACGCCCAGTAGGTACTCTATGATCACTTTCCCGTCCAGCAACGCACCATAAATATGTTGGGTATTTTGTGGATATTTGGGGCTTTGCAGGATTTTCATACCGCCAAAATATCTTTAGCAAAAATCACTCTCTGTATTCATATTGGGTCACACATGACAATAATACATTGCATTATTTCAGAATTCAGACCTATTTAGATGGTATGCGCAGTAGTTTGCTTGGTTGGTATAGTGGTTGGTTTATTTGTGGCCCCAATATCCAACATCCATTGTTTTTTATCTAGATTGTTCTTGATCACTAGAGAGGCCTACATTTTAAGGATACCACATTTTCAGTGTCAGTGTTGTGTGCCACCATGGGCAATTGTGGTATTTTTGTGGTAATTTCCACTACCTTATATACGGTAGGGAACTATGTCCAGAGAGTCTCTCTTCCCGTTGACTCATGTACCTCCAACAGGCTATGCTACAAACAGTCACTCACAACTGTCCATACTGAATAGAATCATGCACACATCTGCTTTAAAATGACAATTGCACTGTTTAAAAATCTACCCACGTTTAAACCTTTCCCCATGCAAAATGAAAGCGAAGATAATACACACTAGCTATCTGTTTTCAAATATTTTTGTATTATAGAAATTTCATTTAAACACAGTTTAACTTTTTTTACAGAAATAAATAAAATGGTACAACATTATTTGTGATAAAATGAACAGAGAGCTGCGAGAATATATCCAATTGGTAACATTAAATATGCTGATAAGAGACTGAGACTCCCTCTAATACACTGGCTGAACAGCTTCACGCACTTTCGCACAGCTCCCACTCGCTTCTGTAATTACCTTATCTGTTCAGCAGGAGTTTTCTCCGGCTATTCTCTCTCTGAATTTGGCTGCCTTGAAGATCAACCCCGGTGAGACCAAGCGTCTGCCGTTCTCACACCGGGGTTATTGCCTGGAGATCTCAGCTTTTGCAGCAGGAATGCCCCAGCCAGGAAAGAGATCCTTCTCCCAGCTCTGCCAGATGTCGATTGTCCTCCCCCTCCCCTCAAGCTTCTCCAGCAAATTTCTAATCACAGCCTCTAGCATGATACTTGCTATGACGCTACTCCAATCAGAATCAATCATGTCATCTCCTCCCTCACTACACAATGGCTCACAGTGGCAATTGTAACAAACTGATTTCCTGTTCCTTTGAGCTCTTTGCTTCCTGTAGTTATGTGGACAGAGCAGCAGAGAAAAAAATGAATGTGCGTTTAAAAGTTCACTTTCAGAGTAGGCCTAATTCTGCAATGGAGACACATTTTTATTAGTGTATTATGTTAAATGAACTTTTATTAGTCAGGTTAGTTGTTAATAAGGTTAGTTATTAATTTTCAAATGTGTCTCTTGCAACATAGGCATTTCAGGTGAAAACTAGTGTGCATTTTGAATGTGCAGATGTGTGCTTTTAACTGTAAAAATGGATTTGCATCTTATATGTAAAAATCGTTTTTGACTGAATAGCCTGTCTTTACTTATATGTCCATGTTACTCTGGCAACACATATAGCAATGCACCACACCAATGTAGTGGTGCTATAGCAATGCACCACACCCATGTAGTGGTGCTGCATAAAAAAATGCTACCTGTGCAGTAGTGCTGTACTCTGTGCTGTAACACGCCAAATATCCTTACACACCGTAAGAAGAGTCTGCATGGCGCTAGAAAACGCCCATCTCACACTCAACCCCGACAAGTGCGAGATTAGTAAATCCACACTGAAATTCTCTGGCACATTTTCTCGAGAGACGGTCTGCAGCCGGATCCTGAAAAGGTTCAAGCACTAGTAGAGACCCCCACACCCACCTCTGTATCGGCCATACAATCATTCCTAGGCATGGCAAGTTATTGCACACAATACATACAAGACCTTTCATCGGTAAGTACGCCGCTCCAGTTACTTACGGGAAATGTAGCGAATGTGAAGAAGCTTTTCAGCAAATCAAAAAGCGCATCAGCATCATGCATGACATACTACGACCCTGACCTCAACACCGAACTAACAGTAGACGCGAGCCCAGTGGGACTGGGAACAATATTAGCGCAATCCAAACCAGGCGCATCCCCAGATTCCCAGAGAAGAATCGTGGCTTACGCAAGCCGCAGTCTATCAGCCACAGAATGTGCATACCCCCAACCTGCAAAGGAAAGCCTGGCCGTAGTATGGGCATGTGAGCATTATCACCCGTTTTTATATGGATGACCGTTTACCATAATCACGGATCACCAGGCCCTCACCACCTTCTATGCCAAACCAACTGCCAGGATGCCGCCACGTGGGGACTAAGGTTACAGGAGTATTCCTTCATAATCATCCACCACCCGGGAAAGGACAACAACCCTGCAGATTTCTTATCGAGATAACCACTTCCGGCTTGAGACGAGTGGCAGTCAAACAAAGTGAACCAATACTTAAACTACCTGGTAAGCAGCGTGCTCCCCAAGTCCATCACCACAGCCCAACTACTGGAAGCGACACAAAAGTACCACCTACTTCAGACAATACAGACGTGTCTGAGACTGAACCAGTGGCACACTCCACAGAAGATAAATCACACACTATCCCCAGACGAGGAACAACATTTCCGCACATTCAAACTCATTCGACACACATTGTCAACGTCTCCAGAGGGTCTACTACTAAAGGAAAACAGGATTGTAATTCCATCCGCTCTTCAAGATCAAATATTAGAAATCACACACGCAGGGCACAGAGGACTAGTGTCAACCAGACGACAACTTAGCACTAAGGTGTGGTTCCCATCAATGGATGAACGAGTAGAACAACTGTTAAGAAAATGCCTTGCATGCCAAGCAGTGGCTCCACGCACTTTCCCGAGCCCCTCAGAACCTCTGAAATGCCGTTGCAGGTGTGGGATGAAGTAGCCATCGACATGTTTGGACCCCTGAGAATGGCAAGTACACACTGGTCATCATTGACAAAATGTCACGCTTTCCAGAAGTCCATCTCATCCACTCCACCAGCGCACAAGCAGTCATACCAGCCTTGGACAAGACTTTCGTAGACTACGGCATCCCATCTGTAGTAAAGTCAGACAATGGACCTCCTTTCAGTGGTCAAGACTTTGCCATGTTTGCAGAAGACCTGGGATTCCAGCACCACAAGATCACGCCGCTGTGGCTGCAAGCCATTGGAATGGCAGAGAGATTCATGGGAAATCTCAAATGCACGCTCCAGGTATGCTCCATCACCAAGGGCTCATTCATGCAAGTCATTTGTACACTGCTACATGAATACGGAAACACACCTCACAGCTCGACAGGGGAATATCCGTCGATCCATCTCCTCCAGCCCAAAAGCCTCCTCCACCCATACACCTCAAAGCAGCCCTCAGTAATGTGCGGTCTATACCTGCCCACGCCACAGAAATACATGACTTAATTACTGAGCAACAACTCGATCTACTTATAGTGACGGAAACCTGGCTCCACCAAGCCTCCGGGCCCTCGCTCTCTATTGCCATTCCTCCAGACTATATCATCCTCAGGACGGACAGAACAAAATCAGTAGGTGGGGGAGTAGCTATTATTGCTAAAACCCATCTCAAAATAAGAACCTGCCCCATTGAGAACCCAGACGGCTACGAAGTCTGCTAGCTAAACCAGCTATGAACCATAAAACTACTATAAACATAATAACCAACTATAGAGCACCTAACACCAAATCTCAACCAGAATTAGACATACCACTATTGCTAACGCCACTTATTAAACCAAACTCAAAATGTCTAGCCCTAGGGGACCTGAATCTAGGATTTAATGACCCCCAAGACTACAAAGCAGAAGCACTATACAGTGCACTCAAAGACATGGCATTCACACAACTTGTGAACGCCCCTACCCATACAAAAGGGAGAACACTAGATTGGATACTACCACTCAACACTATAGTCTCTATAAACTCCATTAACTCAGAACCCTGGTCAGACCATCATAGCATAAACTACACTATCCTGTGTAACAAACCAGACTTACCAAAAACAGTCATGGAAGAACCTTACGTAACGAGAAACATCCGTAAACTTACAGCAGAAAACCTCAACCCTCTATTAGCCAACGCCCTTAACAACAATATCATTACTGCTAAAGAACCCTGTGCCTTGGCGGACCATTACCATAATTGTCTCACCAGCACAATTGATACCCTAGCACCTTAATAAAAACCAAACGTAAGGTCAAAAAGTCCTCTTTTTGGTTCAATGAGGAATTAGTCTCTCTTAGACGGATTAAAAGGTCGCTTGAACACCGGCTAAAGAAAACCCACACCTTAGAAGCCCTGGAAGCATTCAATTCCGCAAACAAAATCTATAAATCAGCCATCATTGCCCATAAAGCAGATGCCTTTAATACCAGAATCAGGACTGCATCCTCCGACAGCAAAGAGCTATTTACCATGCTCAAGGAGTTGGAGAATCCGATCCCTATAATCAACCCAGTCCAACCAAGCAAAGAATGGTGTTCCACCATCCAAGATGCCTTGGCTTCAAAAATCAAGCTACTACAAAACAAAATCATCTCCAAAAGAAACCTCCTGTCGGATAAACACTCCACGGCCAACCAAATCACCACGAATACAGAAAACTCCACCCCCCTCTTCAATTTCACACCAGTCACCCATGATATAGTACTTAATACTATATCCAAACTTAAAGCTTCTAACTGCAAAGGAGATAATTTTCCAGCACACCTAATTAAACTCTGTGCCCCCACCATCACACCTATAATCACTAACTTTGTGAATGCCTCCTTTTACACCAATCAGGTCCCAGTCAGCATTAAAGCAGCATGGGTCACCCCCCTACTAAAAAAGCCCACTCTAGATCCATTAGTGCCCACGAACTACCAGCCCATAACGACTGTCCCATTCTTACTTAAAATCATTGATAAAATAGCCTATAACCAAATACAAACCCACCTCGAACAAAATGACTTGCTAGGAGCCAGACAATCAGGTTTTAGACCCAACCATAGCACCGAGACAGCTCTCCTGGATCTGAAAATCCAACTGGACTCCATTAGAGATTCAGGCAAACTAGCCACCCTACTGCTACTGGACCTATCAGCAGCATTCGACTTGGTAGACCATGGAAAACTATGCGACACGCTAAAAAAATATCAGTTTCTCCAGCAACGCCACACAATGGATCAAATCCTTTCTAATGGACCGTACATCCAGAGTTGCCATCGGAAATTTTGCAGCGGACCCTAAAATAGTACCCATAGGAGTCCCCCA
Organism: Ambystoma mexicanum; assembly: GCF_040938575.1. Classification (NCBI taxonomy): domain Eukaryota; kingdom Metazoa; phylum Chordata; class Amphibia; order Caudata; family Ambystomatidae; genus Ambystoma; species Ambystoma mexicanum. The sequence goes on along the minus strand of NC_090931.1, from coordinate 485,905,894 downwards.
GGGATCCTGCCCCTCCCCCACCCTCTACAATGCATATACTAAACTCCTATTCTCGGCTTTAGATATATGGGTGTCATCTACACCAACTTTGCAGATGACACCCAGATCCTTATCCCCATTATAGGCTATTACACCCAAGACACCCTCACCATCAGGAAAGTATACTCTATAATCCAAAATTGGATGGCCCTCAATAGCCTCTGCCTTGACGATGAGAAAATGGAGGTCCTGATTGTGGGCTCCCAAAAAAGAATAAGCACCCTCCACCCGGACTACTCTCACATTAACGGCACACTGATCCCTGTACTCAAACAAGTCAAAACGCTTGGTGTCTACATAGACGCCAACCTCACTATGCACAAACAAATAGCAGCCCTCTCCTGGTCCACAGCCTACACAGCAAAACATATTGCACTCAGCCGCCAATTTCTTACCCCCTCAACTTGCATCACCCTGGCCAGAGCTTTGATTTTAACGAAACTGGATTATTGTAACATCCTTTTTCTAGGAACCTCTAAAACCAATTTAAGCAAAATCCAATTATTACAGAACAAAGCCCTTAGAGCGGCACTAGGTATAAAGAAATCTGAACACATATCCAGCATTAGAAGAGAAAACCACTGGCTGCCAATTGAAGCAAGGATCATCTTCAAAAACCTTAGTATCGTCTACAAACGTACCACCAAAAAAGCACCTAGCTACCTCAACAACTCCATTAAGAAAAAAATCTCTTGTAGGACACTGAGATCCAACAAACTGGCCCTCTCAGAAGATCCTCTATACAAATACAGAAGAGCTGGAGGAAGAAGCTTCAAAAGTCTTAGCCCCATCGCACTGGAATGCACTACCCCTGAGCATTAAAAATGTGGGCTCCTTACTAAGATTCAAAAAAGCACTGAAAACTTGGTTATTCAACAAATATTAACCACTTGAGTCCTACTCTCCCATGGCCAACATATACAGCTAGGGGTCACCTTCAGAACTGTAAATAGTGCTGAAACAAAGTGCAAGTGGCTACCTGAGCAATTGTAACTTGGTATAAGTAATTTGACTATATGATTTTTTTGTAACCTAAGTATAAAAACGTTTGATATGACTGTATCTGTAACACTGTATAAAAATGAGACGAGTCACCTGTATTTTCACCGTGATACCCTTGGGTCTGGGCAAGTAACAAATGTAATAAATAAAAAAAAAATAAAAGATCCTAATGCGCATCTTAAGAATTACGTTGAACCCTACCCACGTCCACACTGCAAGAACCAAGGACAGAGACAGCAAGGCAAGAATGAAAGAGTATGCAGACACTCGAAGACACCCACAAACAAGTCCCATTCAGATAGGAGATCAAGGCCTGGTGCGGCAAATTCAGAACACCAAAGACACCCCTGCTTTCAAACCCGACCCAATGACCGTAACGCACATTCATGGCTCCATTGTAACGGCTGCAAGCCCTCAAGGCACGGTCACCAGGAACTCCTCTTTCTTTCGGACATTCAAAGGTGACAGCACCCAAGCAAACACCACATGGATAACTGCGGGTGATTCATCCGACATAGACTCTAAATACCATGAAGAGGAGAGCGACGCCGACGACAGCGACAGCACGCACATGAATGCATCTCTACCTATTCACAGTCCATCTAGGAGGGTCATACGAAGACCAACGAGATGGATTGAAGAAATAAACCAGTAACCCAGTTGCATGTTAAGTGAGGGGGAGATGTAATGTCCTACCTTTATTGTTATTTGTTTCCCATTAGAGGATGAGTCCTCTCTTTATTACATTAGTCGTGGGCTGCGACCCATGTGGTTGATGGGACGGGGCTAACGCCCGCTCAGCAGTTTGCACCTTAATAAAGAAACAGTCAGACGCACATCTATGGCTCTGTGATTTATTGCCTCATTTATATTCATTGTTTTGAGTACATCTGCATGCCGATTCAAGCTGCGGTCTAGCCCAACCTCATTACAACTATAACAATGGCGACAAGGAGGTCTGCAGTATAAGCACAGCGCCTTGCATCAACGGACCCGCTTCTGCGCCGCAGTGCTGAGTGCATTCAACCATGGTGTCGGAGGTGCCTTCCATGGGCCTCACTCACAGCAGCCACTACAGGCTGTGAGTGCGGACCCACAAACTCTCTCTCTCTCCCCATCACCATTCTGAATGCCGGCGGGGAACCGTGGAGATAGTCCCCTCTACCCCCTTCCGGCGGGTGAATCCATCATCGTTCGGGCGTGATTGGAAAACAAAAGAAAAGAAAATGCACACAGCAATGAAATGCCTGCATGTGCAGTTGCTCACCCTAACAGAGCATGCACATGCTATCCCGTGGGCCCATCCCTGATGCCCCTAGGCTGCAGACAATGCCTGAATATACACCAATCCTTCAAGCCGAGTGACAGAGCACATATCAAATAAGTGGCCATCTACAGAAAAGGCAGTTAAATCAATAAGCTACGGACATCACAAGAAAGGGCCTATAAACCCCTTGCAGAAGTGCCTGCGCACCTTGCCTCCACCGCTAACCACTTTGCTCTGGTAAGCAGCATGTCCTCGCCCATCATCACCCCGTCTATCGGCCTGATGCCTTGTGTTGCTGGGTTGTGGCCCCCCTGCAGCGTGCTCGTGTGCGCATCACCACACAAAGAAATCTAGTTGACGCTCAACTGGAGTGACTCCTGCATATACACCGCTCCCTACGCCACTATTAAAGATGGGGGAAAACGCTGATGCTGCCCAGCCAGAATGCATCGCTCATCGGCACACCTTGCTCCACTTCAGAGGTTTCATATTTCCATCCGGAGCTTCCTCAGCCCTAGGTCCCAGGTGGTCAGCCTGGGTGTCCGCCACAGGAGAGGATGATGATGACACAAAAAGGTATATCATGCTCTACTCAGCTGGGCCAGCAGTGTGCAATGTCTTTGGGACACTCCGTCCTGCATATCTGACGTTTGCCGCGGCCAAGACTGCGCTCCAAGAATATTTTGCTCCCAGGGCAAACCTAGACTACGAGAAGCCACTGATGAGAAATGCTCTACAAAAAGATGGTGCATTTGTGGACAGAGGCCATTGCAGGCTGGGAAGGATGGCACCCACCTGTGCGTGGCCCGATGAGGAACATGAAATGCGCCAGCAGTTAATCAATGTGTGCTCGTCGGTCAAACTCCAGCGACAAATCCTGAGAGAACCAGGCTTTATGCTACCTCGCATCCTAGAGCTTGGACGTTCCCATGAGTTGGCAAATGTGAGAGCCGACAAGATGTGTACAGCGATGAAATTCATGAAAGTAGAGGAATCCGGTTCTATGGGGAAACAACCAATGGACGTGTGTGCCATGAGCAAACAACAATTCCGCAGAGCAGAGAGATGTCTGCAATGAGGTAATAAAGAGCAACTCGGGACGGAAGTTATGCCATGTCTCAACAGCGGCTACGATCTGCCTCACTCCGCCGAATGTCCAGCCAAAGGCCACACCTGCAGGAGATGCGGGGTGGCAAACCACGTTGCCAGAGTCTGCCGTGAGCCCGCACCATCCACTCATGTGCGAGGCCCGGCAGGATCATCCAGACAATTTCCCCAAAGACAAGCGCAAAAGGTGGCAATGGCAGAAAACCAGTGACTATCAATCAACCGAAGAAGAAACTGACAAAGAGGAAGTGTTCTTCAGATCTAGTGTGTTAGTGATGAAAGTTTCAGGACGACGACAGCCGAGACGCATCATAGACGTATGTGGGTCTCAAATCCCTGCACTTATAGATACAGGGGCATCCATCAGTGTCATGGCAAATGACCACTACCGCAGCCTACCCACTGTGCCCACCTTGAGGGAGACTCGGGTATGGATTTAAACCTTTGGACTGAAGTGTTTCTGCCACTGGAAGGCGTTTTCATTGCACCGTCCGCCATGAGGATACCACAATCAAAGCAAGATTCTTGGTCACTAGTGTATGCAAGGTCACACTACTAGGATGCGCCACAGCCGAATCTCCGTGCATTGTCAATTTCGCTTTTGGAGTCTATGTACATGATATCCAAACCCTGCTTACCAAGTTTGCTGGAGTGTTTTCTGGTATTGGCAAGTTCACAGGAAACCCAGTCCACCTGCATATTAACCCTACAATTCAGCCCATGGTGCTCAAGCACTGGAGAGTACTGTTCCATCTATGTGCAAAAGTTGAGAAGGAGCTAGACGACCTGGTCAACCTGGACATCATCGAAGAGGTACAAGGCCTGACCGCATGGATCTCACTCATTGTAGTTGCCAGCAAGTCGAGTGCCTGATGCAGTGGACGGAGTTGGAGCAGAATGCTGTCCGGGCTCTCCGTGTCTCATCGAAAGCAGAGGACACAATGGCATTATTCGACCCGCAGAAATCATAGTTGATGCAAGTCCATTTGGTCTAGGGGCGGTACTGTCGCAAAACGGACAGAGAGGGATGTGCCACCCTGTTACATTTGCCAGCATAGCAATTTCAAGCACAGAGCAGCAATATTCTTAAATTGACTGCGAGGCACTAGCTGTGCTGTGGCGATGCGGATACTTTCACCTTTACGTGTACAGAAAATCAGTCACCATAATCACCGACCACAAGACGCTGATCCCCATAATGTTTGATCGCCCTCCAAACCTCTGGTGAGGATTGAGAAGTGTCCGCCTGCCCTACAGCAATATGACAAACTGATTTATCACCCAGGAAACGCCAATGCAGCAGATTTCCTCTCCCGACACCCCCGAGAGTCAAGAAAACAAGTGGAGGTGGAGGCAGAAAGCGAGGTTGAAGAGTTCATACTCACAAGGTCAGATGCTGCCACTCCAACATCCATGTTCATCAAGGGAATTGATAAGGTGTCAGCTGAAGATGACTGCCTCTGCATACTGCGAGCAGCCGGAACCAGTGGTGGATGGAACCGGGTTCTTGACAAACTGAAAGATCGTATGCAAAGGCGAAGAGAACCCTGGAACACATGTGGTGAATATGGTACGAACTGACATTCCTAGACAATGCAGCTGTACTGAGTGGATCAAGACTGGTTATTCCCTCCAGTCTAATAACACGCATGCCAGAGCTAGACCACAAAGGACATGAAGGAGTTGCGAAAACGAAGGCCCGACTCCAGACAAAAGCGTGGTTCCCTGACCTAGTAGATAAAGTAGAAGAGTTCATACACAAATGTGTCTGGTGTCAGGCGGCATTATCCCACCAAAGAGATTCAGCTATAAAATCCATGCAGCAAAGCGGTATCGCCTGGGGTACAGTACACATGGACTTCGGGTCCACCTGCCGAGATACCCATTTCATTGTGCTAATAGACCAATGGTCAAGGCACCCCGAGGTAGAATTTGTGAAATCTGCCTCACTGGAGGATGTGATTCCCGTCTTGGAAAGGATCTTTGTCACCCATGGACTCGCAGAAGAAATATGTACGGACAATGGCCTGCCATTACAAAGCAGAGGTTTTTCAGAATATCTCACTGGGTTGCAGATTTGTCATTGGAAAATAACACCAGTATGGCCCTTTGCAAATGGAGAAGCAGAGCAAATGATGGGAGCCCTCAACAGTGTTCCGCGTTGCCCAAGGGGACTGTGAGAAATGTGCACTAAACCAGTTCTGCCCGAGGGGGGTACTACCAGAACATTCCAACCGCATCCCAGGTGTGATCGATGAGGAGTGAATTATCAAACAAAGAAGGAAAGCCAACGAGAAGTATCGGAAGAGGCCTATGGGATCACCACCTGGAAGTCCGTGACCAGGTGAAAGTATGCACCGGACACCAGAGAGGAAAGCTGGATCTACCCAATGAGCCCAATCCGATGGAGGTCATGGCCAAAAAAGGAACCATGGTCACGGCTTGTGACGGCACGCAACAGTGACAAAGAATGCCAGTTTCTTCCACCGGGTAGGGCAGCCATCAAGTCACAGGAACGAAGAAAGTCTGCTGCATCCCCACAATGGCTGGGGTTCAAAAGTGAAGAATCAGATGTCTAGGGCTCAGTGTCTAGGGATGATGAAAACAGCTGAGTGGACCAAGGAGGTGGAATGCCACGAGATGAAAACGGAGGAGAGCAGAGCAGGCGCTACCCAAGGCGGAATCAACACAGACTGCCTGAGTATATGAAGGACTTTGTGATCAACACTCCCTAAATGACGTGCAGCACGACCGCCAAAACTGTTCCAGTTGTATTGCAATGTTGGTGCATTTGTTATGTGTTTAACACGTTGTTGGCCGGTGTAATTATTGCATGTTTTTGTTTTGTTAATGATGAAAAACGAGGAGTGTTGTGTATGCCCCTTTTAGGAGTGTGACGTAGAAGTCGCATCACAGGAGCCAATAAAAAGGGCCTGCCCGTGCTGCACGAGTTAGTCAGCACTGAGATCCAGTGAAGTGCAACCTGTCTCTGTGTCCATTATCATCACAGTGGGGGGGTAGGCCCTTATCTGGACTCAGGACCTGTTTTGCCCCACCACACATGTGTAGTTTGTATAAAGAGTAAACTTAGCATTGATGTTGCTTCAGTATCACCCTCCCTCCCAGTGCTTTAGGTTAAAAGCCCCCTAGGAGCAGCGAACGCTGCCGAGCCGTCACTGCCAGCTGATCCCCCTCGCAGTGGTCCCTTTGAACCCACAGCTCTCTCTCTGTGACCCCTCACCTCCTCCTGCATCCGGGTGAGCTTCTTCTGCACGTTGCTGACAAAGTTGTTCGCACTCACACCGTTGGCTCCCATCTCAGCCATCTTGCCATCGGCGCTGCAGCACAACTGAGGAGGGTTGGAACATGTGCTTTTTCTCCGATGTCTCATTTAGCTCCGATTACAAATTGGCATTTGTTTGTGCTGTGTGGGTATATGTGTAATGTCAATTCACTTACGGTATGAAATGTAGGGAGCACAGCGCCCCTGGAAACAAATCAAAGCCCATCCAGTGCTTCAGCCATTTGATCCCACAAGCATCGCCCACTTCCATGCCAACTCCAGAGACCCTTTCTCACTAGTACCAATGTTCTGGCATTAGGTGGTGCTAGCACACCACCAAATACGCCAAAACCAAAATGTGACTGCTTTGAAATCAGTACTAAGTAACGCTAAGGCATGGGAGCATAGCGTGTGGTCTTTGAAAGTCTGCTCCCTTATTGGGAGGTTGGCTTTCCTTGCTGTTCTGCCAATAATACTTCATTCTGGAGCCATGCTGGTGTCAGAATGTGTGTACATATCACACTAGTATTCCACCATCTAAATTGGCTTCCAAAACCTGCCCACATCCAGTTCAAGTAGATTTATACAGTGTGAAGTCATCATGGAGTAAGACACAGACAACAGATTCAGCTTTCTAAACAAATGGTTTATTTTTCTTAACTATCAGGATGGAGTAAGGCCTACCTATCCCTATGCTAAGATGGCATGTCCCTACCTAAAGAAAACTAAGGATAGTCTGTGTCAGTAAGTTCAACTCAAAAGTCTCTGTCCAAAACCTATACTTGCCCTCACAACTAAATATATACAATGTGTAGCAACAAAAGAAACAGTGTTCCAAAAACACTGGCTTATACCTTCCCCAAGTTCAAAATAGTTCCAAAAAGGCCTCAGGGGTTCCCTTCCCCGAGAGGTCCGTTCTTCCAGCTTCAAAACTACAATCAGTTCAAATCTCTTGGCTTTCAAAACAGTTCCAGTTCAACTTCTTAATCATCCAGATTTTTCAATAGTTCACCTAGACTGCTCTCTTTCTCATGCACTTCAACAACTGTTATAAAATATAGCTTCTTTATCTTTACTTTCCTTGGCTTTTCAAGCAGGGGTCAGTCGGTCTAGGCACAGTTGTCGGACCACATGGTCCACCCATTACAGGTCCTGCAACTGATAACCCATGGCACTTTGTTATGCTCCTGTATTTTTTCAGGCTTTTTGCCAACACAGGTTTTCTCTCTCTAAACCTGTGTCATTGGTCAACACTAATTTCTGATTCTCCTTGACAGTTCCTTGGCTTTGCCACAACATGTATCTCAAATAACTTACTCCATGGTGTTCAACGTTTGCCACCACCTTTCTTTCACATTAATCACTTGCTTTTCACTTTATTCATAAGTGCTCATTACTTGCTTTTGTCTCGTGCTGTATGGTAATATGTTCATCATATCTTTCCTTTAGTTCAGTATTCAATAATACTTGTTTCACTCTTAAGAGTACTGATAACACGTTGCAGCTTGTTCTGCATTCAAATACCCATCTGTAATATTTTTCATTTTATTCAGCATTTAGGTGTTCTTGTGTCCAGCCCCTGGAGCACACTGTTCTGAGTGTTTTTCTTTACACTCACCGGTATGCTGCTGCTCCTCTGGGAGTCTCGTTTCTCCTTTCCAGCTTCCTTTTGCTTAACGTCTGGCCTCACGGGAGCCCCAGCGAGCAGCGCTCACTGTCCTTGAATCTTGCTGTGCATAGCTCCACTCTTGTTTACAGGAAGCTACCAGCGGCCTGTGGTGATTGGGAGACTTCTGTGTCCCACAGCTCCTGCTGTGGACACTGGGCAAGGAGGACTGCAGGCTTCTCCACCCTCTCACAGCCAACTCTGGCCCCAGCGTCTCTTTCGTCCCCTCCTGCTCAGCACAGTGTCCTTACAGCAAGTTCCTCTCCAGACTGCTATTTTTCTGCAAGCTGCATCCTTCTCTCCAAGGCAGTTTCTCCTCTCTGCTGGGCGGTCTACCATTTTATACACCTGGGGCTTGTTAAATGGTTGCAGGTGGAAGTGCTTCACTTTAGTTGCCTAACCATAGTTAGGCCTATTAACTGGACATGCCTGGCTATTACAATGGTACTCCTCCACAGCCCACTTCCTTTTCTCAGTACCAAAGTGGTATAAATGAATGGAAGTGTGTATAACTCCCAGTTGCCTCCTCCACATCCCAGTCAAAGTGAAATGGCTGTGGGGCATTTTGTGTGTAAGAAAGAGGCAAAGACAGATACTAGCCTACGAAGGCAGTGGGACGGTAGGCTTCTTTCTGATAAAGGAAAGGCGGATAGCCTGGCTCACCCAAAGACATCCTCTCCCCACTCCCAAAGTTCCTGCCACCCAGGTAATCGTCCCTCGCATATCCACTCCCACGGTTGGGATCCAAAAGGGATGGCCTTTTTCTGGCCACTTGAGAGAAGGACCACAGAGGAGAAGATGTGAGGATGCCCTCAGGTGCCTCATATGCCCTTCCCCTATGCGGGTCGGACCTAGATGTGTCACATGGAAACCTGGAGAGAAAGTTGGCATTGCCCTGATGTCAACCTTTTCAGTGTTCCACTGCAAAACAATATGGCTGGAGGTCCAAGAACCACTGCATAACTCCGGGATTGGATTCCTTTCTATGACTAATCCAAAGCAAAGGAGAGAGGTCAGTGATTAGTCTAAATGTGTGACCTAGTAGGTAATATTTGAGATGGAATACAGCCCACTTTATCGCCAGTGCTTAAACCCACTACGCAAGTAGTTCTCCCTGGAAAACAGCTTCCTACTCATGTATAATATAGGGTGTTCTAGTCCATCATGATTTGAAGAGATAATGGCTCCTAGTCCAATTAAAGAAGCATCGGTCTGTAAAATAAACTCCTTGGAAAAATCAGCTACTTTTAAAATGGGGTTCTGGCACGGGGTCTGTTTTAGTGTGATGTAACAAATCTCATCCTCTCCATTCCACCTGATCTTTTGGGGCTCAGGGTTTTTCTGTTGGTCTGCAAGCTGTGTGGTTTTACTTGAAGTTTGGAATAAATCAGCGTTATCAGACAATCAACCCTGAAAAGGTTCTTAGATCTTTTGTTGTTTTTGGTGTGGGGGTATCAAGAAAAGCTGTAAATTTGTCCTGTTTAGGTGGAACTGCACCATTACTCATGAAATATCTCAGGTACTTGACTGTAGACTGAGACAATTTATACTTTCTAGGGTTAGCAGTTAAACCAGCTTTTCTAAGTGCTCGCATGACTGTGTAAAGGTGATCCAGATGATCTTCCCGTGTATCACAATATCATTTATAGGCTCCGCAAAAGTCTGTGTAGGGTTGTAGAATTACATCCATTAATCTCCGAAATGTTGTGGGAGCCCCATGTAGACTGAATGGTAATACTTTGAAACAGGCCTATAGGGGTAGCAGAGGCAGTTTTCTCTTTGTCAGGCCCATATAACAGAGCCTGCCAATAGCCTTTCATAAGGTCTATAGTAGAGGGATAGACAGCATTACCCAGCCGGTCAATAAGATCGTCAATCCGTGGCATTGGGTAAGCATCAATGGCAGATATGGCATTTACCTTTCTAAAGTCGATACAAAACCTCCAACTGCCATCATATTTTGCCACCAACACGATGGGTGACTAGTAGAGGGGTCAATAATATTAGCCTCAATCATCTGCTTGACTTCCTGAATGATGGTTTCTTTTCGGGACTCAGGTAATCGGTTAGCTTTCAAATGTACCACTTTGCCTTCTGGAGTGCAGATGTGATAATAAATATCCTTCATTCTTCCTGGCTCCTCTCTAAATACGTTAGCAAATTGCTGTATCAGATCAGACAGATCTTGCTTTTGATTGTTACTATGTTCAGGGGGAATTAGAGCTTTGTTATTTGAATACTTCGGTAACAAACAGGACAAAATATTGGTATTAGACTCTGGATGATTTTCCATCCACTCTTTTAAAAGCTTAATGTGGTAGACTTGTGTTTTTAGGCGACAATCAGGTTGGGAAATTTTATAGTTGCAAGGTCCCATTTGTTCCAACACCTCATGTGGTCCATGCCACTTGGATATTAGTTTGTTCTCAGAAGTGTGTAATAAAAAAAAGATCTCAAAGAAACCTTTTTGTCATAGCAGGCTTTCTGTTGCTCTTGTGCCTTGGCCATATGGGTTTGTACCAAAGATCTAACTACCATCATGTGTTATTTAAGCCGGTTTGCAGTTTGGAAGAGTGGTATGGGGGGGTTCATGGGGAGTGCATCGAAAAAGATGCATCGAAAAGACTATTCATCGAAAATAAATGCATCGAAATTCTATGTTTTACATTAAAAGTACATATTCATCGAAGCTTCTCCATCGAAAATAGCAATGAACAATTTCCATGTATATGTACTTTTAAATGTAAAAGATAGTATTCGATGCATTTATTTTCTACTGGAAAACATCACAAGGAGCCGTCCAGTGCTGATATTTAAACACTAGCCAGCTCCTTGTAACGTTTTAATGTTTTTTTGTATATTTGGGGTTCCCCCATTCCCCACGCCCATCCCCCTTAACCGTTAATCTAACCCCTAATCTAACCCCTAATCTAACCCCTAATCTATACATAAAAATAGCATCGAAATCCAAATTTTATTCAAAGAAAAGGCATTTCGATGGAAATGATTTTCGATGAATACAATTCAATGGAAGTGACTTAGATGCATTTTAATTCTATGAAAAGTCCAGATACCGTATTGGGGCTTCTTCTCTTTCTTACCAGGTTTTTCTCAACATATCTAAGAGATCCCGAGGTTCCAGTCTATAGAGTAATTCAAACAGCAAAAATTCTGTAGAAGCCTGAGAGGTCTTCCTTACAAATAGAGCCGATGTAATCATCTGATCCCAGTTCCTGCATCCTGTTCCACTAACTTCCGCAATATGGTCTTCAGTGTCTTATGAAATCTTTCCACAAAACCATCTGTCTGTGGGTGATATACTGAGGTCCTTTAAGTGGTAATATGTAATAGTTTTACTTACCTCATACGTTTGCTCATAAATGTAGAGCCTTGATCTGTCAGTATCTCTTTTGTAAACCCTACTTGTGAAAAGAAAGGGAGTGGGTGTTTCAATATTTTCTGGGTGATATTTGCTCTCAGGGGAAAGGCTTCTGGGTACTGTGTAGCATAATCCATGATTACCAAAATGTACTTGTTCCCTAATTTGTCCATACCAATGCATGGCTTTGTATGGAATGTTAATGATTGGTAACGGATTTAAGGGAACTGGTGGTATCAAATGAGTACTAGTCTTTTGGCAAATCTCACAGGCCTGGACAACGTTTTTAATGTCACCATGTATTCTTGCCCAGTAGAACTCATTAGTGATTTGGGCCTGCATATTCTTCTGTCATAAATGGCCTCCTGTCAGGTGTGAATGAGCAATCTCCAGGACCACTTGTTTATGACTCTTAGGGACAACCAATTGGGTTCTCAATAAGCCTTCTGAGGTGGTGTCTCCCTGATACATAGGCCCATGTCTCAAAAAGAAATAAGGCTCTCCTTTCTCACGGCCCTCTTGTTCAGATGTGATTTGTAAAAAGGCTTCAACCAACAAAGGGTTGTTCCTTTGGGCAAAGGCCAGGTCGGGAAGAGTTTTGATCTCTTCTTCACTAACCCTTCTAGGGTCGGGATCTTGAGGGGCATTAGGTATATCATCCTACTCCCTGAAGCCCTGAGGGCCTAGATCGGTCCTCTCCTTTCCAGACTCTCCCTTGACCCTAGGAAAAACTGCCCTCTTGAGCACCCCTTGGACAATTTTATCCCCTTGTTGGATTTGGAAGGGATCCTTTCCGGATTTCTGTAATAACACTTTGATATCACCTCTAAAGTCTGGATCTATAACCCCAGCTAGCACATCAATTCCAAACTACCATGCTAATACCTATTTAGGAGCCAATCTAAGGTAAGTGTCACAGGTGGAATGAAAATTAAATTGGTGGGTATCGGTCTTCTTTCAGCTGGGGGAATGATGTCATCCCTACATCTGAGAATATCAAACCCAATAGTGCCATTGGCGGCTACTGAAGGGTCTGATGCTCTAGCACTTAACTTTTCAAATGTTAGGGTTTCTCAATTTGTATCGGTTGAGCCACACCCCAGCCTGACACCAGTTCTGCAAGGATTTTGCACTCTGCACACCTTTTTTCAATAGGGTTGTTGAAAATTCCTTAATGGGTAGTCTATTTTAGTAATTTTAAGGTGCGGAGGAGAATCGATCCACCCTGACACATGGGCTGAAAAACTAATACAGGAACAAAAAAGAGGTTTCCACTTAGGGAACGCCCATCCCCGCACACTATTACAGGCCCTGTAATGATGGATAATACAGGGGCTCCTAGATGAGGCCCTATTCTGCGCAGGAGGGCTCTAAAGTAAAAAAGCAAATGAACAGGGTCAGTCGTAACAGTTCAGAGAAACCCAGCACTATTATTTCATGTTAATCACAGGACTCATCTTTATGTTTATATTCAATATTTATAATCAAAAAAGTGGAGACCAATTGGTCTATTCTCCATTTGGATCGTTAGTCGGGGACAGGGTGAAAGTGTTTGTTCTACTGTACTCCAGTTAGTCAGTATCAGTAGCGCAGTGTCGTTCCCCATGGTAGGGCAACAATCGAGTTGGAATAACAGCAGGCTCTGTATTTTGTTTACTGTTATTCGAGGCTCAGTGACCTCAAAGTTGTGTGCACCCTAATTTCACGCAACCTGTTTGTATCATCAAATGGTTTTGCTCTTTGCTATGTGAATCAATAGACCAATTGGTCTCCACTTTTTTGATTATAAATATTGATTATAAACATAAAGATGAGTCCTGTGATTAACATGAAATAATAGTGCTGGGTTTCTCCGAACTGGTAGGACTGACCCTGTTCATTTGCTTTTTGACTTTAGGCCCTGTAATGAGCCAAGTATTTAACAGATACTTATGTAGTTAGATACTTGAGATAAGTGTTGGGTCGAGTAATCACAACAATTATTTCCTACTTATTCCATATCACAAATGTGTCTTGAGGCAAATAGCTTAACATATAAATTCATATTTATCCATGAGTTCCAACATGTTTCGAGAATATCTCTATTTTCATCAGGGGTTACATTTTCAAATCAATTCTTCAAGATAACAAATAGTATAATTTTAGAAATTCATTCAATATTGATTAATTTTCAAATTCAAATTATATAATACTCAGAATAAATTCATTAGAAATACTGTCTGATTAACTTCATGTCATACATTTAGAAGCAAGTGTTTAAAAATATTAAACACTACATTACTCTTCTTCTGACAATTTCTTAGTAACTAATCAGCATATCTACAATGTGTTTAAAACATCTAACATGTGCAATTTAATTTTGTGTATGGATCGAGTTATGTTCCATTTCCATGATAGACCAAATCAAGGTCGGGTATTCATGAATTCTAAATTAAACATCATAATTAGTCAGCGTATCTACAATGTGTGTAAAACATCAAACATGTCCAATTTAATTTTGTGTGTGGATAGACTTATATTCCATTTTCATGATAAACCAAATCAAGGTCGGTATTCTTTAACCGTAAATTAAACAATGTGCTCTAAACAAATTTGTGATTTAAAGGAATACATTCTCACCTTAATGCGAGATTATCCGTACTTCCTTTAGATGGGTTTCTATTCCTATCAATCCACTGTTCCATGTGTTCATCTGTATGGACAGAGGAATCTGTTTAACATATGCAACCTAATCAGTTGTATGGAGGTAAAAGACATCTATGTGTTGTTACACGCACCTAATTAAGAAAAGAATGCTGGGTTTCCCATGGAAACTTCGCCCATTCTGAGAATCTTAGGACATATATTCAATAATCCTATGGATCAGAGAACATTAGCAAATTCAGTGTCTCCGTTTAAAAGGTAAGTTGTAAGGGTCAACAAACCTATCAATGTTAAATCAACCCCACTCACCTATGTGGAGAATTCCCTCTGTGTAACCCGTGGTTGCACTGGAAGCAGAGCTTCCTGAATGTCAGAAAATGGCTGCTTTTTGTAATCGTGTCACCAAGAATCCTTGTGATGTCATCACGCATTACGTTTATGTCGCTCTGCGTTCATGACGTCACAAGGTTAAACATTAGAGGCCAATCATGAATGCTCTAATTCGAACAAAGCATACGCCTGTTAATCTGTAGAATTAAAATAATTACAAAATCTGAGTGTTGAAATACAAATGCAAATTGTTTTTGTTCACCATTTCTGTAGGCATCATGAAGTAAGACACAGACAACAGATTCAACTTTCTAAACAAAGGTTTTATTTTTCTTAAGTGTGAGGATGTAGTACCCCATGCTAAGGTGGGATTTCCGTACCTATGGAAAACCAAGGATAGTCTGCGTCAGTAAGTTCAACTCAAAAGTCTGTCTTTGTCCAAAAACTATACTTGCCCTCACAACTAAATATATACAATGGACCTCATTACGAGTTTGGCAGTAGCCATGCCTGTTTTACAGACACGGCTACCGCCAAACTCGTTACCGGCACTGTCACCCGCGGTTGGGCAATAACCAGCCCATTACGAGTTGAATGGGGTGGTAATTGCCCATTCGCGGGTGGCGGTATTGCCAGGCTCCCGATCCCCATTCTGCCCTATAGGGCAGAATGGGGGTGGGGAGCATGGTTGCACCAGCACCGTTGAACAGTGCCAGTGCAATTACGAGTTATGCTTGCGGGTGCCGCACAGCCCGCCAGGTCAGACCTGGCAGGCTGTCAGGCACCCATGAGCAGAACTCGTAATTCGGCGGTATGGTATCAGGGTTCCATTCCCCAAGAGTTCACAGTTCACAAAGTCTTGGGGTTTCCTTGCCCAAGAAATCAGCTCTTCCAGCTTCAGAACTACAATCAGTTGAACTCTCTTGGCTTTCAAAACAGTTCCTTGCTTTCACATTATTCATAAGTGCTCATGACTTGCTTTGGTCTTGTGCTGTATTTTAATATTTTTATCATATCTTTCCTTTAGTTCAGTATTTAATAATACTTGTTGCATTCTTTAAAAGTACTGATAACCCTGTGCAGCTTGTTCGGTATTGAAAAACCCATAGTTTGGTATTCCAAAGTAACAGTAATAGTTTTCAGTTCATTCGGCATTTAGGTATGCGTACTTCCAGCCCCTGGAGCGCCCCGGTATGAGTGTTGCCTTCTTTACACTCACCGGTATGCTGCGGGTGTCTCCTTTCTCCCTTCAGGGCTTCCTTTCGCTCTCCTTCTGCCTCATGGGAGCCCCAGCGAGCAGGGCTTGCCGTCCTTGAATCTTGCTGCACGTAGCACTGCCCTTCCTTATGGGAACCTATCAGTGGCCTGCAGCGATTGGAAGACTTCAGTGTCCCACAGCTCCTGCTGTGAACTGTTGGGTATATTTTGGGGTTATATCTATTACCTCTGTCTCCTTCTGCATGTCAAATAAAAGGGCCTGTATGCAGAATAAATATCATGAGACTAGATCACTTTTAGATTTTTTATCGTAAAATAGAAATATGCAAATTACATAGAGTGACACTTATGCCCACATTGTACTTCACAGTGCAAGTACATTTCTTCTTGCAATAGCTTTCAGCGCTTTATCTTGCAAAGCCCTGCCAACTCTGCTTGGCCTCGTGAGAGTTGACAAGAAAAATACACTTTAAAAAAACAGAGGAAGACTGAGAAATATAAACACAGTATTACATGCAGGTTAAAAATAGAATCCCTAATACAGCACCTAAAATGAAGTGAACTACTTATCCTAAGCTACCTGTTATCATTCACTTTACCATCCTTCACTTAACCTCATATTTACCTAGATTTGTTGGTGGTATTCCCGACTCAGTTTGGCAGGAAATCTTCCCCAGTCGTGCTGCCTGCCTCGCACAAGGCCAACCCAGATAAGGACAGATTCATCATCAGTCAGCTTTCCAGAGCTGAACTCCGTCTGCCCAGCCAGCACTCTCCTCCTTCGTCTCCCAGTGCCCGAAGAGGAACTGCCTCCTACTCTGTCTCAAAGCCCTTTTAATCAAACCCTTTTGTTAATCTAGAAAAACACCTCCCCATGACCAGCTCATCCCACTAAGAATCACGCGATCTGCCTCTGTGTTTTTCTCATTGTACTAACTGCATTGCGGTAGAAAAAATGAAGCATTTTTCTCTTGCGCTTCCTGCTTCAAAACAATGCTATTTTTAATTAATCACCCAGCACAGATTCAGCATGCACGTTCAAATTCCCATTTTCGAAGCAACATACATTTCTCTCAATCTGCACCCAGCTTATTTCATCATGGACTAATTTGCACTAAATGTTATTAAGGGATTCAGTTACATGTTAACTGGGGTGGGTTTATTAGTATGTTAATTTATGTTAGTATTATAGTCAGTGCAGCTGAGGTCATTGAAACAGCATCATTAATCAAAATGCAATTTCAAGCATGTGCTCTGCACATTGGCATCTATTTAATTCTGCCTGAGTCTCACACTCTTGAGTCCAGTAATGAGTTTCACACTCTGGACCCCAGTTGCAGTTCAAACCCACTCTAAAATGCGCATGCTGAGTCTAACTCTTAACATTCTGAGCCTATGCTCCTACACTCCCTCCTTTTTTCCTGATGGGATGTAACCCGAAATCACTGCAAGAAAAACAAATTCATACGCTGTAAAACACATGTGCTTCTCCCAATAACCACATCTTAATAGTCAAAAATAAATATGCAAATATCAAAATTCATACACGAGAAACATTATGTATACATTTCTAGTCTTGAGCAAAAGTATTATGAGCATGGGTAAAAAACAAAATCTTTAAGACAGAATAAATACTTTTTTTTAGGATGTGTCTTTTAATTTAATTTTTTTATCTCTTGATAACATTTATCTTTTATCTTTTTTATTGGTGGTCTGTTCTTTGTTTCTTGAATTTCTCTTTTTAATTTCTTTTTTTTTAATATCTCATCACCTTTATCTTGGCCAATTTTTTTAAATGATTTGTTTACCTTTATATCTTTTTTTTATAAAACAGGAAAGCATTATCATTTTCAGAAAATAAATCCAAAACACTGCTATTGGCTTCATTCAAATGGAAAAAAACAAGTAAGTGTCAGTTAGTGACAAGAATCAATTTATGATTAAAAAATAGTCTTTGTAAATAATAGTCTGTAATACAATAGTTTGTGATAAAAAAATAGTCTCTGATAATTAAACATTCACACAGGAAACTATTCTTGGTAGAACTCCTCCATTCTGGGACTTCATGGGACTTCTTTCGGGGTCATCATCTCCACATCTGTTGCGGTCATCATCTTCACCCCCTTCTCCAGTCCAGGGGGCTTTCCAGTCCAGGGGGCTCCATTCCAGTGATATCCTCCAGGTATCCAGTGCTCCAAGGATCTGGTGCCGACGGTGAAAACAATTATTTGCATAGATTAAAAAGAAAAGACAACTTAAGTATCAAGCACATCAAACCTTTTACATTTCCTTTCTCACTGGAGCATCCGAAATCAAATTTAGTTATGCACATAAATGCAAATTTTACAAATAACATGACATTCAGCCAAGACAATTTCTGATTGACTACAGAAAACAACATGACGTAATCACAGTAATATCACAACGCATTTTTCAGATAACAGTCTCTAACACAACACTCCTTTCTCTTATTTGTTTACTTGGATGTTTTTGGTCACTAACTTGATATATCTTACCATTTAAAAAAAAAATCTTATGGCATCTTTGCACTATTTATACCTATCCACCTGCTATGCCAATTCATTTTTTTTAACTCCCTGCTAGTTTCAACTCTAGTCTATTCACTTCATGTTTTGGGTGAAAGGGCTTAATTTGAATAACATGGACAAACTGTTAATTCTCTGTCTTTTTTTAGCAATTCTGTAGACCACAGGTGAAACCTTATCTACAATTCTGTATGTCCCATGCCATGCTGCAAGGAATTTAGAGTTTTTAGGTTTCCCCTTCACGAAATTAAACTTGTATACCTGGTCTCCTATTTCATATTCTCTCACAGATGCCTTCCTTTCATAATATGTCTTTGTACCATCAGCAGCCTTTTCCAAATTTCGCTGTTCAAATGCAAACACATATTACAAGTGCTTGCTCAATTCTTCTACATATTCATGAATTGTGGACCCAAATATAAGCACTTGTTCATTTGTTCTGTAAAGGAAGTTTTGTGGCAGAACCATTTTCCTTCCTTTCAATATTTGTTGCAGGCTGAGACTTTTTGATTTAGAGGGTGTCGACCTGATAGCCATTATTACCAATGGAAGCCGCAAATCCC